>NW_028327177.1:135642792-135945822 GCF_987537825.1 Furipterus horrens | reverse complement strand
CCTTTGTCTGGTGTGTACACATTTAGGATTGCTGTGTTTTTCTTGGTGGATTGACCCTTTTATTATTATGTAATGTTTCTGTTGGTCTCTGGTAATTTTCTTTGCTCTGAAGTCTACTTTATGGGAACTTAATATAGCCATTCCTGCTTTCCTTTGATTACTGCTTCCAGGCTATATTTTTTCCTATCTTTTTACTTCCAGTCTGCTTTTATCATTATATTTAATGTGAGTTTCTTGTAGACAGCATATACTTGGGTCATCTTTTTATTTTTATTTATTTTTTAGTATTTGAATTTCTCCTTTTTATTTTTTAATTTAAGTATAGTTGTTCTATTATAGTAGTTTCAGGTGTAAAATATAGTGATTTGACCTTTGTGTACCATACAGTGTGATCACTGCACTGAGTGTAGTCATCATCTGTCACCAAACAAAGTTATTGACTAGATTCTCCGTCACCTTTTTCACCCATCCCCCTACCCACTCCGCTCTGGCAACCAGCAGGGTGATATTCTTAATTCACCTCTGTCTTTTAATTATTCCATTTACAC
Organism: Furipterus horrens; assembly: GCF_987537825.1. Taxonomy (NCBI): domain Eukaryota; kingdom Metazoa; phylum Chordata; class Mammalia; order Chiroptera; family Furipteridae; genus Furipterus; species Furipterus horrens. The sequence continues at coordinate 135,945,274 of NW_028327177.1, read as the reverse complement.
CATTTGCATTTAATGTAATGATTGATGCTTTACCTTAAATCTGCCATTTTATTTGTTTTTGTTTGTTCTTGCTATTTTGTTTTTCTTTTTTCTGCTTTTGTATGAGTTACTGAACTATTTTTATAACTCTGTTTTGATTTTTAATGTTTTTCAGTATAGGTGTTTGTATAGATTTTTAGCGGTTGCTCTAGGTATTTTACACATAACACACATATAATATACATGTATGTAATTATATGTAACATCACATTCTGCCTGTGCAGTGCATCATCTTACCAGCTCAAGTGAAGTAGAGAAAACTTACGTCCCTTTTCAACACTTTAACCTCCCTTGTTTTTCTATAATTGCCTTAAATATACCCTCTAAGTACCGTTAAAGCCAAATCTGACATTTTTATCTTTGCTTCAACAATCCAACATAACTTAGAAAACTTAATAGAAGTAGAACCTATTGTATTTACCTATATTTTTGCCTGTTATTTACCATGACCTTGCTTCCTTCCTGATGTTCCAAGATTTTCTTTTATCATTTCTTTTTTCTTTAGAATACTTTCTTTAGCCATTTTTTAGGGTAGGTGTGCTGGTGACAAATTGCTGTTTTTGTAGGTCAGAAAAATGGCTGAATATTATTAATTTCAGATGGTTCGATCTAATGCTAGAGAATCACCAGTGGGGGGGTCAAAGGAAAAGGAAAACTAAATAGAAGTGACCTGCTGCCATGGCCACTGTGCTGTATGTGATTCCCCTATTCTCCTGAGCCACTTCATGCATAGGACTTACTGTATAAGGTCGTGTATGGGGGTAGTTATACATGGTGGTATATCCACAGAAGGGAATAGTACTCAGCAACGAAAAACAACAAGCCATTGCTACATGCCACAACATCGGTGAGTCTCAAATGCATTATGCCACATGAAAGAAGCCACAAAAGGAATACATCATATATGATCTCATTTACATAAACTCTAGAAAATGTGAATTAACGACAGACGGTAAATTGGTGGCTGTCACAGGAGGAGAGGGGAGTGGGATGGAGGGATGAATTACCCAAGGAACTGGAGGAGGCACTTGGGGCTGTTGCTGTCTTAGTTGTGGCGATGACTTCACAGATGTATACACCTGTGTCAGTTGTGTCTATGTGTACACGTTACATATATCCAATTTATTGTATGTCAGTTGTAACTTTTAAAAAATTATTTATTTATTTGTTTATTTATTTTTTATTTTTTTAGAGAGAGGGGAAAGGAGAAGGAGAGGGAGAGAAACATCACTGTGTGGTTGCCTCTCACTCGCTCCCCCAACTGGGGACCTGACGTGCAACCGAGTCATGTGCCCTGACTGGGAATCGAACCAGCGACACTTGGCTCGCAGGCCAACGCTCAATCCACTGAGCCACAGCAGCCAGGGCCTTGTCAGTTGTAACTTAATAAAGCTGTTTCACATCAACAAGCGTTCTTGCACCCCATGACTGTTTTGCAGCTTACGCCACATGGAACTCCTGCTCCTCCCTACTCTTGTCCAATTGCTCTGGAAGTTTTAAAATCCTTTCTTTTAGTTTTTGTGCTTTTATCTTTGTCGATGGTAAGGAGTCGTCTTATCCGTGCCCCACACTTGGAGCCACACCATTTCAGAGCCATGTCCCCACACCGTCTTATATACATTTATTCCGTCGTAGAGCGGGACCCTTAGTTATGCATCGTCCTGAAGCCACGCTCCCCGACTTCCTGGTCACACCATGATTTCACTGATCTGTGTTCTTGTGTATGACTTCTGGTAATGAGTGTGTGTGATTTTCTTAGCACGACTCCAAGGAAGTTAACTGCATTTGATAAATGCTGCTGAATTTCAGGGTAGATTATATTGAAACTGTGGTGTAATATTTTTGCTTTCAGATTTTTGAAGGACTCATTTAAAAGTTTAATGCAAGGCAAGACTTTTTCATAGTAGGGTGTGCTGGAACATACGAGGGACCCAGCACGGTAAAACCTGAGCTCAGGCCCTGGCTGTTGGTGTGGCCCGGATGGGGGGCTGCGGGCCTCGCATCCTGGGTTTCCTGTCTCTGCAGATAGAGCCCCCATTGCCTCACAGGGTCAGTGATACAGGGAAAGGGCTTGGTAATTGATTAGTGCTGTCCAGATGTGGGTTTGTTTTACTGGATATGTTTTTACCTTCATTGGAGAGAGTTCCTATTATTTTTCAGGAATAAGTCTCCTCTTTTGAAAATCAGTTCGAAACTAGTTCTTAAAAACGGAAGGTGAATTCTGTAGATTGTCTTGCCTTTTACACATATGTTAAAGAACTGAGAGGTACATGTAGAATAATATACTTTTTTCTCTTTTCAGGCAATTACCCTCTTAACTGAATTAATTCGGGAAAACTTCAGGAACAGCAAATTAAAACAGTGCCTTGTACCCACCCTCGGGGAGCTGATCTACCTTGTAGCCACCCAGGTGAGACCGTATGATTAACTCTGTTGCTCTGTGACATGTTCTGACATATCCTAGCTGACAGGTATTAATATTCTATAAAAGTTTTCTGACTTTGCCCCTTCTAGCATGCCTCAGGAATTTCGGAGTAATTTTACTTCTGGAGGGGAGAGGCTATTGGTGTCTTTCTGTCTGTGTCTGTCTGTCTGCCTGTCATCTCCCCTCTCTCTCAGCCTTCTTTACTTTTGAGTATAGGAGATTCTCAGGTCATATTTTAAAGCCAGTGGACTGAAAGTCCAAAAGTTCTCCTGAGTTTGCTGCTATCTTTGAATCCTTAACATGGCCGTAAGAATATGTGACATTTCTTAAGTTACCATATGGAAGTACTATTGAATTCAACAAAGGGAAACTTAATGTTTCATTAATGTATTTCTTAGAATATTATTGAATAGGTGTTGGTAAGTTATGAGTTATTCATTTCATTTAATACTCTTGAGAGTTGTAAATATGTACTGGTAAGTTGTAAGTTAATCAGGAAGTTCTCATTGTATTTTGGATTTTTTTGGTTCTAGAACTTGCTTAAGTGTTACATAGCCTGAGCATCCTTAGTACGTAAGTTAAACTGACTTTCTGGACAATCATCGTTTTTAGGCAACCACCATAATTGTTATAAAACGTCAATATTTAAAATCATGTAGCTTCATAATTAGTGTTGATAACTGGTTCAGCAAATTTCTCCTTATTGTTTCTTTTCATAAATGGTTAGGCTGTTCCTGGCCCTTCACAGGCCAGAATAAAATTTAAAATCAGCTTTTTCATTTCTGCAAATCATTAAAAAAAAAATTGCCTTGAATATGCCGCTTTGTTTGAGTCTTCTAATAGATATCTGGAATGTGTATCAGTCAATTAGGAAAGTATTGGTATATTTCTGGCATTTTGTCCTCCAGTGTACAAAAATTGGCATTTTCATACATTTATATTTTAAAAAATATTTTCATTTAAGTTATGAGTCTGGCCTAATTTTTTTTTTATTTTTTTATTAAACACAAATTTTCGTCCAGCTTAATTGAGCCATAAGTGGCATGCAATAAACTGCACATGTTTAAAGATTCCAGTTTGATCAATTTTGATATATGTGTATCAAAAAACCGTCACCACAGTCAAGATAATGACCATATCTGTCACCTCCAAAAGTTCCCCCAGCACTCTTTGTCATCCCTTCCTCCTGCCCCTCTTCCTGCCCCCGGCCAACCATTGATCCGCTCTCTGTCTCATAGCCAAGTTTGCGTTTTCTAGAATCTTACATAAATGGAATCATACAGCATCATATTCCTGTTGTTTCTAAAAATAGGCCTAGAGAATCATTCGCCCTGGTACTTATCCTCATTGGATATGAGCGAGGCTGTTTTAATTAAGCTCGTGTCTGTGGCCATGACATTTGACCACTTCTTATAATAGCAAACCTGAAAAGGAAATTCTCCCCTTGGGTCCATGAAAATCAATGTTTTCATGAGAGGAAGGCTTTGGTGGAATTGTCACTTTGAATATATGTAAACCTTAAAATCTCGAGTCAGTGCTGACCTTGTGAGACTGACCTGAAGCGATCCTGTAGGTAACAGACCTGAGCTCTGTCCTGCTGAGCCCTGTCCTCTGGCAGGACCCCAGGATCACAAGCTCGAGGACAGAAGACCAGAGCGTGACTCTGCAGAGGATGTCACTGGGTTGGCCAAAGTTCATTACGTTTCTTCCGTAAAATAAAAGACACATTTTTCACTTTCACCAATAACTTTATTGATTTGGATATTTTGAGTATGTCAGCTGTCTCCTACTATTGGCTTCTAGTGGGCAGAGGCCAGGGGTACTGCTAAACATCTTCCAATGCGTCAGACAGCCCCACAGAAAAGAAGTATTTGGCCAAATGTCAATAGTACCAAGACACTTCGCAAACCACTTTTGACACATTTGATTAGTCACAGCACCTTCTCCATACACAGCACAAAACTGTTTTTGTGTTTCAGTTGTGTTTTTACCTTTCTTGAAATAATGAAGCATAATACACCAAAAATGTTGTTTATTTTCTTCCATCTTCAATATTAAAATGGCTACACAAAAATTCACCAATTTTGATGTTTTTTTTTAAATGCCCACTGTTGCGACAGCTGTCACAGTACAATCTAGCAAAATTGTTTCAAATGTAGTTCAAGACAACTGAGCACTGCTAGAGCCATGACATGGAAAAGCTATAACGGACTCTTTGGCCTACTCAATATAAAGCAACACAGATACCGTTTATGTATTTTTCTCTTTCTTTTGTCAGGAACGCCTTCCACCTGAGCCCAGTTATTCTTTTTTTGCCATGTTTTTGGTCCAGCCCATAATCATCTCTCACCTGACCTGTTGTAAGAACTCCCATGCAGTCTCCTTACTTCACTCTTGTGTCTGTAAAAGTCTGTTTTCTGGACTTCAGCCAGAGCGAGCCTGTTAGAAACACAGGAGAGACTCCAGTGTCGCTCCTCCCAGCCCTCCAGGGCTTCTTGTCTTGGTCATTGTCCTAAATGCCTCCAGTTGCCTTCCAGGCCCTTGCGGGCTGTGCCCCTGGTGCCTCTGTGACCTCCTCCTCCCTCCCACTTGGCTCCCAGCCCCCAGCCACACCGACCTTTCCCGGGCCACACCGCACCCCGATCCTGCTGGCACACTTCTGCCCTTGCTCTTCCTCCTGCTCACGGTGTTTCCCCCAGGTGTCCGCATTTTCTCTCTGTTCAGGTGGATCCCTTCAGAGAGTCTTCCTGGCGCTAAGCAGGGAGAGAGGGAGCCACCCAGCCCGCAGTCTTCCACTAACACCTCACCTGCCATGTTTTGTTTGGTAGCGCTTGCCACTCTCTCGACGTCCTTGCTTTGTTTACTACTACTTCTTAAATCTCTGTCCCCACTGAGCACTACTAGAGTAGGAAATTTATCTATCATGCTCATATATCTGTGTTTAGAAGAGTCCCTGGCACATAGTAGGTGCTTTTTTCCATGCACGAACAGCACCAGGGCAGGGCCAGGGGGACCCAGGGAAAGTGAGCAAGGAGGCGGGGCTGGAGAGACCGGCAGGCGCAGGGTCATGAAGGGCTCCTTGGCCAAGTTGCCTGTCTTCGCCTTGATCCTAAGGGCAAGGGGACATCATGGAGGCTTTAAGGAAGGGCAATGATGTCATCTGACTTAAATGCCAAAGAGAGTACTCTGGTTCAAACGTGGAGACTAGATTGGAAAATCGTAAGGGAGGATTCTGAGAACCGAAGTGAGACTCAGCGAAGTAGGAGCAAAACTAGGGGAGGGAAAAGGGTGTTTCAGGAAAGAGAAAACCAGCAGGGCTGAGTGAACCTGGCTTATGGTCCAAGGGAAAGGACGAGAAGAAGCACACTGGATTGAGTGACTTGAAAGTCACCAGTAACTTGACAAGAGCTATTTTATGTATTTATGTTTTTGTTTTTAACCTGGAGTTGGGGAGACAGAGTCAGACTGGAGTGTGTTGGGGTTCAGTGGGAAATGAGGGAACGGAGGGGGTCAGCATTACGTGAGATGGGTTGTGTCAAGAAGCGGAGGGACAGGGGCTGATGGGGGCCCCATTTTGAAAGCGGGAGATGGTGAGGCTATTCTGGAGGAAATGGAAAGGATGCAGTGAGGACAGGGCATTGAAAGTTTAGGCACAATAAGGGCTAACCCATAACCTAATGACCCTGAAGAAGGTGGGCTGGGAATGGACCCCGGTCCCACATTCCAGGGGGAAACTGTCCTGTTACCCGCAGGCAGCAGCAGACGGCTACAGTGTAGGGAAGTTAGTTCCTGTCTCACGACTTCCTTGATTTCTGTGAAGGAGAAAAGAGGGAGCTGGTAAGAGAGAGAAACAGGCCTGAGGAGTGATGTTGAAGGTCTCTGGGCCTGCTGATCCTGAGTCACTCATGGACTCTGTGATCTTGGAGACATCCCTGAGTGTAGGCCTGGAAGGAACGAGCCCCAGCTTCCTCCAAGGCTGAGCTCATCCAGACAAGGGAAAGGGAACGCCAAAGGGAACGGAGAGGTTGATGAGTCAGGGTCTTGTCAGGAGCGGCTAAATGGTAGAGCAGGGAGGGGAGGGTACGGGGGATTTGGGGGAAAGCAAAGGAGTGAGGGGGGGAAGGAGGATCAGACTCAAGTGATGTTCAAGGAAGGTTGTGGGCGGACGCTTTGAATAAGTGAGCTGGAGGGGAAGACAGTTGTGTTTGGAGGTTAAATTGGGTGCCGAATTAGTGAATTTGGAGCTGGAGCAGCTTGACCTGATAATGTCTGGATCATGAATGTGCCTGGACTTCTGTGATTAAGGGCGCGGTTCTAATGCCCCGCCGTCCTCAACAGTGGTGTACAATTCATTTGGATCCAGAAGGTCCCTGTTCTGACATCTGGACAATCTAAAATGTCTTCTCTAAACAACCTAATTGGTTTGGCTTCAGAGAGATGAAATTGTTTCACCTTTCTGCCTGGCACCTGACTCATTTTGTGATTTTATTTGCTGTGCTGCGGGCCTGTTCTTGTGGTTATTACCCTAATTTGTTCTTCCGCGAGAGAATTATTGCTGACGTCATTAAAAGAAGTGTGCCCGCTGCTTATAATGGCTTATTTTTGTTTAGCACATTGTTTTCCTGGGGTCACATTCTGCCTTTTCCTTGTGTTTATGGATTATCCTGAGCTATTACCAACGCCGTGTATTCTGTGCTTTCAAATCACCCTGGATTATCACCTACAATTATCAACAGAGTGGTTTCTCTCTCAGCCAGATCATGTTGCCATTTCTGAGTTCCCTTTATCTAGCTTCTGACGAGGGGAGCGTATCAACATCATCTCTAACATAATGAGAAATAGAAGGGCCCTGTATGTGCAGTGCGGTGAGGGACCTCTGATCAGATCGTAATTGTCAGGTAGTAAATAGTGCTTTAAAGAGAATACGAATACGTTCTAGCGAGCCTGCGTGTTTGAAACGGTGCCTTTCTCTTCTGTGCTGTTCACATCACCGCCTTTTCTTCCACTTCATTTTAGGAAGAAAAAAAAAAGAACGCCAGAGAATGCTGCCCTGTTCCCTTGGCGGCCTACACGGTGCTAATGAGGTGCCTTCGGGAAGGGGTAAGGCCGCTTTGTGGTCCTCTGCAGACTCCCTCAATTGTGATAACCCCGCAGGCCCTGCGCGGGGACTGTAGCCTGCAGCGCTGCGGGAGCTTGTCAACCAGGTATCGCTCCTGAATTTAAATAATCCCGACAAGCCACCCTCAGCCGCGACCTGCCGTGGAGCAGGTGTGGAACAATGAACCGGTTTTCTCATTCACTTTTTAAAATGTGCTGCTTTTTAAAAGATGATCGCAAATATAAACAACCTAAGTAGCGCTCAATAGCATATTCTTAACCACCCCCCTCTTTGAAAGTTACTGATATACCAGTTTGGTAAGCAAGGTGTGTATATGCAGGGAATTTCCCGTGAGCCTCAAAATCAAAAGTTCCTTGATTATCTTATCAGGGTGCCATTATGCAATTCAGAAACAGGGAGACTTCCACTAGGATCCATTGATTTTAATATTAAGTAGTATTTATTATGTGATGTGATTTTTTGATGTATTCACATCCCTTCTGACGCTGCTGCTATTGGCCGAACACCAGCCAGCTGTCGACCTACCAACCGGTCTGTGTAGCTCCTGTGCGTAACTTCGTAAGAATTCAGTAACTGACCTCAAAGGTTGGCATTTTCTGTTTGCTTTAAACTGTTTGACATTATTTCACCCAAGGCAAAGCCATAGGCTAAAAACATTCCTTAAGGAATGAAAAAAAAAAATGTCACAGTAAACAGCTTCCTTTTGAGTTACTACTTCCTGGTAATGGAATAATGTTTTAAATGTTTCAAGTGTGAAACACCCTGCCAGGTTTTCCCCCGATGATCCTGAGATGAAGTTTGAACGCCTTGTAGCCTGTAGGATTGGTATGCAGTCCTCATTACGGGATACGAACGAAGCGGTACATATTATCTCATCAATAATACAGTTAAGGCATGTTTATCTATACTCAAAAGACATGTGCAGGTATCATCCAAGGCTTCCAGGCTTCCAGCTGGGCACCCTTGGGGGCCCACAGATGAAGAGGGGGATGTTTCTATCCACACTCAGGCCCTATCTGTTATGGGAGATAAGATAAAGATATAAATCGGAAAAATATGTCAAGTAAATAAATGCAAAAGAACCGAATAGAGGAATGCAAGGAGAAAGGAGGTCTCTAGGAATTCTTTCCATAGTGTAAAAGGAATTTTAAAAACTTAGTTTCCTCAATTTTTAAAACTTAGATTAATGCCTAGTAAAAGATTATTAATTCTAGTTCACGAGGTTGTATCCTTTATTAAATATCTCTCTCCTCCTCCTCTCATTTTTCATTGTATATATAATATAAAGAATGTTTGATATCCATGTGCATTGTTATTAAATTATTGTTAATAACTATAAAAGAATGATATTGAATAATGTGTCTTTTTTTCCTGCCCATTAGGTCAGGCTTGTTAATCTCATAGACAGATAGATACAGATATAAATCTTTCGTATCTGTGCTCATTGGTTTTTGTCTGTGTCATCAGCTCCTGAGATATATGTTTAAACTGCCTTCTTTGGTGGATTGCAATTTTGTTGAATTTTGCTTTTATGTATTTTGAATATTAGTTATTAGATACATAGAAAATTTAGATTGCTTTTCCCTTGGTTTACTGAAATCTTTATCATTATATTATGAACTTTAAAAAGCACCATTAAGGCTTTTTGTCCAAGAATACCTGTCTGACATTAACATAGTTATACTATCCTTCCTCGGGTTAGATCTGACCGGTGTATCTTTTTTCATTCTCTTATTTTTAGCATTTCTACCCGAATAACTGTATTTTTGATGTGCCTCCTCGTGCAGTTGTATTTTTACACTTCTGTTTTATACTCATTTTCTCCTAACTGTAGTATGTAGTCCATTTAAATGTATTGCAGTGGTCGGTTTGATTGGATTTGTAGCTGCCGTCCTGTTTTTTGCTACTTGTTTCCTCTGTTTTATGTTCATTTTTTCCATTATCGTCTTCTTGTTTTTGTTTTTAATTTAAAAAGCAATTCCTCTTATTCCTTCCGTGGTTATTCTGTTGCTCTTGTTTTTGAACTGCATGCCTGTTTGCGAATACAATTCTAGGCTGGCACGTAGCGATTGAAGATATTGTCTCATTGCCTCCTGGCTGCTTTAGCTGCCATTAAGAAAGAAGTCAGCTGTCAGGGCAGCCGGGGTTCCTTTCGCCTCTCTCGGGCTTCCCCTCCCGGGGAGTCAGGGAAATGGAGAGTTCTTCCTTACTCCCACCTATTATACTAGGTCACAGCCACTGGGGCCAGGCCGGGGGTAGGGGGTCTTCCCCTGGCCTCCCTCTCGCGGGGGCCCTCATCTGTGCCCCCCCCCGCCCCCATTGCCCTTGTCCATGACGCTGGCCAGTGCTCTCGGGACAGACATTGGCTGAGGCGCTCTGGGCGCCTCTCAGGGCTCCTGCCTGCAGCCACTGGCCTAAGAATTTGGTGCTTGCTCAAGAATTTGATGCTTTTAAGAAGGCTTGTTTGTTTATTTTCTTATTTTCTATCTAGCATTTTTAGTTGCTTTTAGAGAGCTAGAGCTGTTTAGATAATCTAGCTCGCTATATTGTAAGAAATGAAAATCCTATTATCTTGATTGCATGAGTTACTAAAACAATAAACTATGTAAAATAAACTCCAGGTACCTTGAAGCCTTTCGAAGAAAGATCTTAGCTATGCTAAATCTACAAATAACTAACGTCAATATTTTAGATGTTAATTTTGTTATTCTCTTTTGGAAAAATAGGCATCTATAGATTATAATTATATTGGCAGGAAAACGTTCTTTTTTTTAAGACTGCCTGCAATACATCAGACCTACTTAACTCCATTAAAGCCTAGTACAGCCATTCATTAAAAGCCTAATTATCACAGGCTTATTGCATGGGATCATTTTCTAATCATCGTAGCTTTTATCCTCATGAGATGATGAAACAGGTCTTGGCGTTAAATGACAGGTATTAGTTCAGTTCGGTTATCTCTTCCGAAGCGTAAATTAAGCAGAAAATAGCATCAATCTTAGCGCTTGTGGGGGGTCCCACTGGGGATCCCGGAGGGGCTGGGGTGGCTCCCTTCAGGGGGCGGCGAGTTGAACTGGCCTGACCGTCTCGCTGAGTTCGGAGAACGAGTTTATGGGCACACAGCGCCTTTCCAACCCCGGTGCTGGAGTAGTTGTGGGGTTCTGGTCCTCGGAGTGAGTGTTCCAGGGAAAAACTGACCATCGTGACGTGAAGCCCATGGTAAGGGTTTTGAGAGATCCCGCATCATACTCCCTGTCCCCGCACGTTCAGGGGAAAAGTTTCAGAAATGAGACGAAGGAGCAAGGCCCTTGGGACGGAAATGGCGTGTGCGCACGTCCTGAGAGCTAGGGGGGAGCAGGGAGCTTCTATCTATGGGCAAGTGGGCTTCCTTCAGTCGAACTCCCACGTTAGGGAGTCCGAGCACCCCCCAGATACAGCGAAACTCTCCAGAGTCCCTATCCAGGGACTATGATGGGGGCGGGGTAGGACAAGAAGACAGCTTGGCGGGGGGGGGGGGGGTTGGGCCTATGCGCAGGGAGAAGGGGGCAGGTGAGCGGAGCTCTGAGCATGCCCAGTTCATTCTTTTCAAATTTGCCAACTAGATGAAGCGTTTTATTGCCCCTGGGGTAGAGTTGAGTAGAGGAACAGGTAGTTAAAGGGTTGCATGAATGCATCCTAGCTGCATGGAAGGAAACCTCAGGAGGGGGCAGGAGGCCTTCCTCCCAGTGCTCGTTCTGAGAAGTGCAGTGTGTCCAAGTTCGAGGACGCGCAGGTATCTCTGCAACTTCTTTCCGAGCAGCCTTAACGATTCGTACTCTATGGCGTTAATCATAACAGGAAGGAAAGCTAACTCATTGAGAATTTACCACGTTTTATGACCTAGATGAAGTATTCATGTACGTTGTCTCGTTTAATTTTCAAAACTGTTTGTTTTATTATCTCTGTGTTATAGGTGATGCAGCGGAGTCACAGAGATGGAAGTACCCGGGGACACATAGCTAGCAGAGTGTAGAACTGTGGCTTGAACACAGATAGAATTCAATGTTTTCTCATTTTAGAAAAAAATATTTTTTAATGAAAAATATATAAATTTGGGCTGAAAAGAAACACACATACTACAATAATCCAAACAATGTACGAATGTCTAAAGTAGAATTAATGGACCCCATCCCCATAATCCCCTCTGATTGTAATCACGATGAACAGAGTCCTGTATATCTTTCTGTGCTCTTCCTTTATTAGAATATGTATATACGCATATTTTTCTTAAACACACATAAGATTATATTATACATATAATACTGTAACATCTTTTTAAATATTTTAATTGATATATAACATATAAAATGCTCAGATATTTAGTGTGTATATATTGCAAATACTTTCTCCCAGTTTAAGACACTATGAGGCTTAAATAGGGTCATTATGAGCAGAAATTTCCAATTTTGATGGAGTTGAATTTAACAATTTTTTTCTTTATTCTTAGTGACTCCCCCCTTCCCTTTGCCTACTTCAGGATAGTCCTGAAATTCTTTATAATCTTTTCTGGAAGATTTTTGGTTCTAGCTTTTACATTGAAGTCTGAGATTCATCTCAGATTAATCTGTGAATAGAGAGTTTACTCGGACATGTTTTGTGGTCCAGAATGTGGTCTAACATGTGATGTTTCATGTGATCTTGAAAAGAATGTGTTTTCTCCTTTTTTTGAGTAGACTTAAATACCAAAATGGGTTGATAGTGCTCTCCTAACTGACTTTCTGGCTACTTGTTTTGTCAGTTATTAAGAAAGTATATTGAATTTCCCAACTGAAATTGTGGATTTGTCTTGTTTATTTTCTCAGTTTGATCAATTTTTGCTTTAGATATTTTGAAGTTCTGTTATTAGGGGCATAAATATCTAGGATTGTTATATTATTGTGTTAAATGACTCTTGTATCATTGTGAAATGACCATTATCCCTGAAGATATTTTTTGCTTTGCAATCTGAAGTAATATTGCCACTCTAGGGTTTTTTTAAATACATATTTGTATGGTATATCATTTTCCATTCTTATACTTTTAACCTATCTGTGAATTGATATGTAAGGGTTTTCTTGGAAACAGTCTACATTTGAGTCTTGCTTTAAAAAAAAAAATCTAATTTGAGAATCTCTGCCTTTTAATTAGTGAATATAGACCTTTATATTTATTGTGATTGTTGAAATTATGGGGTTTAAATCTGTAGGCTTGCAATTTGTGTTCTATTTGTCCTTTTTTGTGTTCTTTTTCTGTTTTCCTGCCTTCTTTTAGATTAATAGACTTTTTAATGATTTGATTTTATATCCTTTATTAGATTATAATTTTTGAGTACCTATCTCTCACATCACAGTTGACCTTTCAGTAATGCTATACAGGCTCATAGATAATATGCAAGAACCTTTAAAACAACCTCACAGCAGAATTTACTGGGTATGCCAATTTGTATACGTATATATCACATAAGAGCCTATCCCATAGCGCGTCTAGTACTACGGCCCTTCTAGCCTTTCTCAACAAATGTATTATTGCACCTTTGTTTTCATTTTCTAATTGTTGTTCTGTTACAGTTGTCCCATTTTCCCCCCACTGCTCTCCCCTGCGCTGCCCACCTCCCCCCTCTCCCTCTATTATTGTACATTTTACCTCTACATGTTTTTGTTTTGTCTTCGGTATTACTGAGGTATAACCAAGAAATAAAATTGTAAGCTATTTCAAGAGTATGAAGTGATGATTTTATGGCTCTGTATACATTTTGAAAGCATTCCTCCACTGAGTTAATTAACACATCCATCACCTCGCATGTTTACCTTTATTTGTTGAGGCCATTTAAATTCTATTCTTTTAGCAAATTTCAATTATTCAATCTTATCATCTCTAGTCGCCCTGTTTTACATTAGATCCTCACACCTTATTCCGTCTTGTAGCTGAATGTTGTAACCTTTTACCAACCTCTGTTTCCCCATCTTTACCTTTAATTTTGAAAGATGTTGTTTATCTTTTTTTTTTTTTTTTTTTTCCTTACAGTGCTTTAAACACATTGTTCCATTGTCTTCTGGTTAGTTCCTGACCAGAAGTCATCTCTCATCCTTATTGTTGTTTCTTGCTACATAATGGGTCTTTTTTCCTAGCTGCTTTTAAGGTTTCATTTTATTACTGGTTTTTAGCAATTTGGTTATGATTTGCCTTGGTATGATTTTTCTTTGTTTCTTCTGCTTGGGTTCACTCATCATTTACTCTGCAGAGCCTAGTCTGTTCATCCAGTCTAGTATATCTTTCCTATAGAAAGTTATATTGTTTATCTCTAGCCTTTTGATACGGGTCACTTGTATCTTCTGTTTCTCTCTTTATCATGTTATACTTTATTTTTCCTTCTTTACTATATGGTCTATATTTATAATAACCATTTTAACACTTTGCTTTAATCCTATCACGTGTCATTTCTATTGATTGACTTTTCTTATTCTTTTGAGTCATATGTTCCTGCTTCTTTGCATGTGTGCTATTATGATGTCGGACATTGTGATTTTTATATTGTTGGGTGCTGGAGCTTTCCTGAATTCTTTCAAGTACCTTTGTCCTTTTTCTTGGACTCATTTGAGTTACTTGGAAATGGTTTGATCCTTTGGAGGCTAGATTTTAAGCATTGTTAGACAGTCCAGAACAGCTTTTAGGGTTAGTTTGATCACACCACTGAAGCTGTACCTTTCTTAGGGTTTTTCCTTAATACCCCATATTTAGGTGGCCTTTGGCCAATCAGTCCCAGCCCTGAGTGACTTTTTAGGATTGTTCTGCCTACACCTTATGACTTCAAAATTATCTTCCAATTTTGTTATGCTTATGTTTTTTTTTTCTGTATTATTTCAGCCTTCTAATTAAAATAGAATTCTATTATGCTAGGTCATTGGCAATAGTATCACAATTGCCTGAAAGAATGATCACATGTTCTAAAATACCTAACACATCCATGGACAGATACTATCCTCCTGGTAGTGGGCCTTTATTTGTAGTAGTTACGAAAAACATGGCACGCGTGTTTCTCATACTAAATAATACCCTTCTGATCTTGTTCTCCGCTCTCTCATTCTCCAGGAAGAACGTGTTGTGAACCACATGGCAGCGAAGATTGTTGAAAATGTCTGCACCACCTTTTCCGCTCAGGCTCAGGGCTTCATTACGGGAGAAATCGGACCTGTTTTATGGTACCTGTTCAAACATTCCTCTGTGGATTCTCTTAGGATAACAGCGATATCGGTGAGACGGAGCATCTTTTGTAGCTACGTTTGTGTATGTTTAAGCACCACGTTCGCCAAAGCTATGCCAGAAATAGAGTTCATTTAATTGAATAAGTAGGAAACTGAAATCCCAGAGGACTAGGTGGTGAGAAAAATAACTTGAATTTCTCCTGAAGTAGAATTTTCAAAACAGGGGCTGGCAAACCTTGGCACTGTCAGGAAATTCTATTAGGACCTTGTGGGCCCATGATATTATGGTTTTGAAACTACTCGGAGGTGACAGCGGAGAAGATCTGTGACAGTGGATGGGGGACAGGATTTGGTTTGGTAGGTTTTTACTGCACCCTGACTTTTTCTGTGAGCTCCCTCTTTCAGATTTTGTATTAAGAGGGTTTATCTTGTGGTTCACATGAATTCATTTTCAGGCATCTGTGGCTTTTCAGGTTTTGGAATTTGATTGGTTGCCTACTGCTTTGCTCACATGGTCATAATAATTTGGTATAAAGGAGACTTATGTATGAAGATGTGCTGACATGGTCGTATCAGATAATAGTCTTGTGAACCAGAACAACCCTTTCTCATATAACTTGTTGAAATATTCTTTTGGATCACTAGTCTCACCTGAACTCTCTACATGATATGGCGACGTCGCAGAATTTCTCTCGTCTGCTTATTCTTGCGCTTTGCACCATGGCGGCTTCGTAACTTAGCCTCTTTCCTTAAATCTCTAATCCCACATTCTCCTCCTGCGTCTTCAATCGGTGACCTTCCCGACACTTCCCAGAGAAAAAGGAAAACAGCCAATGGACTTGTCCGCACTGACATCTGCCCTGTCACTACATGTATTTACACAGACACCTGTCCTCTCTCAGTTCTTTCCTTCCTGTTGCAACTGATGGACTGTCCCGTCTCCTGGGGGAGACAGACCTCTCGTGTTTCTCCAGATCTTCCTGTTCCCTTTGTTGGGAACCTAGCTCACATGGTTATTTTTGCTACTTCCTAAATCTGTAACCTGTACTTACCTTCTAGAGCCTTCTAATCAGCATTCAGGTGTTCTTTGCCTCAACACACACACACACACACACGTATGCACGCACGCGCGTGCGCACACACACATGCACACACGCCCTTCACAGCCATACTTGTTTATAAAGCATTATTGTCACAAATGGTTGCTCCTTTCTGGCCCATTTCCTCTTCAGCCAATCTGCTCTCTGTCCTACAGATGTCACTGAGGCTGATCCTGTTGTGATCTGTAATGGACGTGTTTCAGTTCTTATCTTACATTTACCTATGTTATTTTGAAGATCAAGGGCTAACAATCCTGCACACTGAATATCACTAAGCAAAAGATACATAGAATCCATTACACACACACATGCAGAGTAAACACACACACACACACACACACACACCCCCTCTGCTTCAGGAGCCCCATGATTTCAAAATTACAAAACCTAATTATGGTGTGAGTAATTCCGGAGTTACAAAGTATATACCAGAGAACTTTCTCCAAGTGTCTTAGAATCATATCTTAAGGCATCCATTTTAATCCTGGGCCTTTCATAAAACCTGTCTTGCTGTAATTGGGTTAATGTTCTCATATTTATCTTTATATCAGCATGGTTTGTTTTTCTTGGCAAAGCTTTTTCCAGTTGTTCCCACCAAGGTCTTGTACCTTCTAGACCTTTCTTCACCTGACACATTAAGCTTCACTTTTTCATCTTGGGCTTCTTGTATTCTGTTTTTAGCATTCATCTAAATACTTAATTTTTTACTGAAATTTTGCTGATTGTCCCCTAAAGGTCTTTTATTTTTTTTTCTTTTCTGCTCCAAGATCCTATTCAGTATCATGTGTGACGTGTGCATTGTTTTCATGTCTTTTAGTGTTCCGATATGAAACAGTTCCTCAGCCTTCCTGTGTACTCCATCTCATTTACTATCTTAAAGAATACAGGGCTTTTATTTTGGAGGGCGGGGCTCACTCTGGGGCCTGTCTGGTGCACCGCTGAGGAGTCCTACCTGTACCAGATGCTGCCGGATGGTTGCCCTGTCGTGACTGTCTCTTTGTGTCTTTCTTTTTATATGGTAGGTTGGCAAATATTTTTTATAGAGGGCCAGATAATATCTTGTGCTTTGTAGGCCACATGCCGTCTCTGTGACATCTTCTTCTTGTTTTGTTTTCTGCAGCCCTTTGGAAATGTTAAGATCATTCATACTGTACAGCTCACGAGCTGCACAGAAACGGGCCGGGCCTTCGGTATCGGTTGGAATTCTGCTTGTGTGTATTTACATCATTATGGTCATGGATGGCTGTTTTATCCAATGGGTTGTGGTGTGATACTACCATCATTATGATTTATTGATTGGTTGCTCAAGTCATCCTAGGTTTGGCCAGGGTGACCCTCGGAGCTGGCTTCTGTGTTCTGTTCACCTGTTTCTATGATTGTGTCAGCTTTTCCTTACTCTTTGACACCATGTAATGTTCTGGGCTAATTTTGTGCTTTCTTTCTGCTCGCCCTGGAGTCCATCATGTCTCCAAGGAGCCTTGGTATTTAGAATCAAGATCTGGGTATCCTCCGTGCTTGCCACTGTGGGTGTCATTGTACCCAGGCTTTCTTAATACAGAACTAGAAAATACCATATACTGTATACTGTATACAGTGTAATATATATATGTGTGTATATATATGTCACTGTACATATTTGGAACAAGACTCACGCATTCACATTGATACTCCCAACTTTAATCCAGTACCTCAGGAGTCTTTCTAGCCTTTCTTTCTGTGTTTTTAAATCCCTTCTCAGACAACGAGAAATCTTGCTCCCATTATTCTCAATATATTTACTGACTTTTTCCATCGGCTAATTTATTTATTCCGTGTGACAGAACCACCCACTCTGGCCGCGTCCTCTGTGTCATCCTCTGTCTCCCTGCCACCATCACTCTGCGTCCTTGGCCACTTGGGCTCAGGACTCGCTTTCCCCTTGCTGCCACCTTTCCTCAGACTCTGACATGTTCACCTTGGGAGAGGAAGCGAAGAAAAGACGGATTAAGGACAACGAAGGGTTAGGTGTCATTTTTGATACTGTCCTTTCCCTTAACTCCTTCCGCGTCACTGTTTCCATCCGGCTAATTAGCCTGTGCTGTGATTCTAACTCCTGAGTACCTCTCAGATCTACCTGCCTCTCTGCAGCTCCGTTTCTACCCCCACAATCCAGGCTACCACCACCTGTCACCTGGACCACTGGCGTGGCCTCCTAATTGGTCTTCCCATGGCTGGTCTGATGCTCCACGAACTCTGTTCCCCACACAGGCTGAATGTCACAAAGTCACATCTCCTCTCTCTGCGCTGCTGAAACTTTTCAACAGCTTTCCACCATTTTCCGTCAAGGATTATTAATATTTTATGTAAAATACTAGGTAGAAGTTCAGAACTGGCTGGTGCTTTCAGCTTTAGGATAAGATTTGGTGTTTAGAGCAGTTAGCATGTTTTGCATAGTGTGATACAATAGTTAAGTTAGCTTATTTTATTATAATTCCTTATAGATTGTAAACTCCTGGGAAATCAGGACCATGTTTTGCTCATGACTTACACTGAAGCCATGTCTTTTGATTGCAAGTTAGGACTTTTCCTGCAAAGGTTGAGAAGGAGCCTGTTTCCTGGGATGCAAGGAAAAGTCGCCCAAGTGGAATGCAGAATACAGTTTGAGGTGATTGTTTGGGAGTCCCAAAGCAGAGCTATTCTAACATCATAATCCTAAGAAAGGTGCACCTGTCCTATAAACAGACGTATGTGAGGATTTATCAAATACTGAAGTTATAGAAACTGAAACGATCCCTTCTGACGTCACTTCACACACATTCTTAGCGGCACATTCTTAGCAGGGATGACAATGGCTTCCTTCCCAGGAGGCCGTAAGGAGCTGAATTTCTTTCTCGTGTTCTTTTTTCATATTTACCGCTCAGGAACGCGCCCTGGAGGTTCATGTACCAGTTTGGTGATAAAGAGCAGAATTCATTAATTAATTAGAGTGGACACACGACATTGTATTAGTTTCAGGTGTACAACGTAGTGATTAGACAGTCGTAGTACCTTACAAAGTGATCCCTGTGATAAGTTCGGGTTCTTCACACGACCTTCAAGATCTTGGGTGTTTTGGCCCCTGCCTGCCTGTTTTTCCACACCTCGTAACGCTCATTCATTCCCTCGCTCACTGCTTGTGGTCTGACATTTTCTAGAATTTCTGGCCCCTAAGCATTTTTCTGCCTCTGGTCCTTCCCCCTTTTGTGCCCGGTGCCTGGGATGCTGTCTGCTGGCTTTTCAAGTGACGGAGTCTTCATTTTTCAGGCCTCAGTTTAATGTCACCTTCTCTGTTAGGACGTCCCCGGCCCCTCGTGTCTCACTGTGTTTTCCGTCATCACTGTGAACACTGCTGTTCCTCTCACTCCCTCTGCGCACACGTGCCAAGTGCTCGGCAGGCAGCCATTGACCGAGCAATGCACAGTCACTGGCTGGAGCAGCGTGGCTCAGTGTCACAGCCCCGACCTGCTCCTCCTTGTCCCAGTTGAAATTGTCAGGATCTGCTGCCCTGTTGCTCATCTTCTGACTCAGTTGTCCTCATCGTCTCTCGGCCCCACTGACTACCCGATCCGCAGGAGCGGATTGAGTGAACTGGCCCCCGCGGGGGAGCTAACGCGATGGTCCCAGTTACTGCAGTGCAGAGCTGGAGGGTGTAGGAGGCGAAGGATTTTGCAGGGCAGGCGGGAGCTTTTCTAAGCAGCACGGATTACTTTCTCTTCTCTTTCCACTCCCTGCCCGTGTTCTCACGTGGCTTAAAATCTCTTGGGTTGGACGAGAATGTGTGTAGTTTAAAAAAGCTCCCAACGTAATTTTGACATGACGTCAAAAAAAAAAATCATTCAAAAGATGAAAAATAATGATTCTTAAATTGCTTACTCCATGGTGATTCTGTGCATGTTGCTAATAGATACGCAGCCTTCTCTTCTGAATCAGTCTGTTTCTTGGAAAGCTTTATTAAATAGACTCAGAAATTCCGGAGGTAATGCAATGTTCTTTTTGAAGCAAATTTGGAAGTGAATTTTGAACAGTTTAAGGATGTCGTCTCTATTTTAGAAAGTAAATACTTCAGAACCAAATCACTGAAAATCAGACTTGAGCTTTGATTCTTTTCTTTTTGATTCGGAAACTAGAAGCACTAATGTGCTCTTAAGCCTCCGTGAAGCTCCCACCGGGTTTGCTATCCAGAGTGACCAGTGAAAAGCAAAGTCGTGGGTGTCTGAGCAGCGTTCTGAAGATGAGACCATTCCCGTTGCCCTTATATCGCTTTGAGCACACTTAGTAGTAGTCTTGACAGGTCATTCATCACGAAATGTCGCCATCATGATTGGGTACGGATTTTATATTGATAGAAAGTCATTTTTGCTGAAGAGACTTACTGTTTCTCTGTATTGAAGTCATTGCTGGGAGATTCCTTAATTCGCTTGAAAGGTTATGATCGTAGCCTGATGTTTAAGGACTCCATTTAAAATGTTATTTTTAAATCCTTGGATTATTAAAATAGTAAAACAATTCTGTTTTAATTCGATAAACAACAATATTCTTCGATTTATTGCAAATGAAATTTTAAAACTTTCATTTTCAAAAGCAGATTTGTTTTTAGTGAATCTATTTTCCACGTTCCCGTTTCCAGATGTTAGCTGCTACTTTTCTATTGAAACTTACACAAGTGGGTTTTAGACGTGAAGAACCTGACTTTCTTAGTTTTCTGAACCATGATATCTAACTTATCCATCCATAGCTGCCTTGGAAGAAAGAGGAGAGGCTGAAATGTTATTTGAAAGCTGTTCAAAGTAGAGTTTATATCATGGAATTTCATTCCGATATGACTACCTGTAAATGCATACAAATTTTGGGTACATGTTAGAAATGGAGTCAGTGATTATTTTTTCAGCTTTATTGAGATATAACTGACATATAACATTATGTAAGTTTGGGTGTGCAGCATCGTGATCTGGTACTTCCGTATTGCAGATGGTTGCTACCATGGTGTTAGCCCGCACCCCCATTACATCACATCACATCACTGTCATCTCTTCTTTTGTGGTGAACAGTTAAGATCTATTGTCTTAGCAACTTTCAAATATATGCTAGCATATTATTAACTATGATCACCATACTCGACATTATATTCCCAGAACTTGCTCATCTTAGAACCCAAAGTTCGTGCCATTTGACCAGCATCTCCCCGTTTCCCTCCCCCTCTGGCCCCTGACAACCACCGTTCTAGTCCCTGTGGGTGAGCTTTCTGAGGTTCTGTGTACAAGTGATTTCCTACAGTATTTGTCTTTCTCTGTCTGATTGATTTCACTTAGCATCATGCCTGCAAGGTCCCCTCCACGTTGTCGCAAATGGCAGGGTTTTCTCCTTTCTCATGGCTGAATAACGTTCTGTTGTATGTCTATTCCACGTTTCTAATCTATGCATATTCCTCTGCTGCTGGATGCTTAGGTGGTTTCCCTACTTTGGCTATTGTGAGTGGATGCTCCAGTGAATGTGGGATATGGGTTTGTGAATGACTCTTAAGGCAAGACTTTTATAAGTGTCCCATAGGATAATTATTTCCGTGAGGAAAGGGACACTTTTTTTTTTTTTTAGGAACCATATATATTTAATACTTTGCAAATGTTCAGTTTTCAGTGTATTTGTTTACGTAGTAACTTCAGAAATGGTAGTACATATCTACATTATTAATAAAGTGAACTTTTCCTGTAAATGTTTATTTTCATATAGTAATGTTTTTTTGTGTTGAAGATTTGTACTTCAATGAATTCCCATCAAATATTATCTCACAGAAAGGGTTCAAAACCGCCACACCTTTAATTTTTATACAGTAAAAACAGAGGAAAATATTGAACCTTGAAATGTCTAATACAGTCATGGCATTGGAATATCATTAATATTCTAATAAAATAATAGGCATGTATTTGAAAAATTTGAGCAGCACAGACATAAAAGATTGAAGACTCTTCCTTGTGCTTTTTCTGCCACTCACCTCT
Source organism: Furipterus horrens (assembly GCF_987537825.1). Lineage (NCBI taxonomy): Eukaryota > Metazoa > Chordata > Mammalia > Chiroptera > Furipteridae > Furipterus > Furipterus horrens. The sequence goes on along the minus strand of NW_028327177.1, from coordinate 135,923,360 downwards.
TTCTGTCTCACTCCCAAGAGACAACGCTTGGAGAGGGCCCCTCTAGCTTTCCGTTGTCACCATGTGCATTACCTTTCCCCTTCTGGTTATGTAGAATAAGGTCACATTAGCATTTTCATAAAGATTGGAAGGAAGGTTTAGCATAAAAGAAATACATTTACTTTAAACATTTCATTTTGGTGGAAGATTGACTTTATACCAATCAACTTGTTTTCCTTATTTTATCAACAGGAATAGCTTTTAAAGGAAGTCCGTTCATGAAGATAGAGAAATATTTAATGTTTTCCGGAGATGTTCAAGAAAATGAAAATATTTTTCAAAGTCTTTATCTTTTCCCTTCCTCCCTCCTGCCTTCCTTTCTTTTGACATCTTGATACATCTAACAATTTATCTCGTACTTGATCTTTTCATTATTAATCAAGGTTACAAATCTGCTTCAAATATAGATCAGGAAGGAGGTTATATGACACGCATTATAATGACTGTTTTTGCGAAACGATTTCAGGCTTAAGTTTATTCCTCATTTTGAAGTCTCCCATGTACACACAGAATATGACCATCCCTTTCTTTTGCTTAAAACTTTTGAAGTCTTCCCTTTGTGTGTGGCAGCAATTTTCAGCCTTTTTCTTCTCCTGGCACGTGTAAACTAATTACTAAAATTCTGCCTCACACCAAAAAATATATTTTTGTCTGACAAAAAACAGGTATAATTTTAACTCCCTGACACCAGATGGCGGTCATTGTGTTGACTGTTGTCACTTTTTAATTTGACAGTCTAAGGGAAAAGAGGTCTGTGCCCCTGACTCAACAGTCAGGTGTCGCATGTTTTAAAAATTCTTGCCACACACCTGTTGAAAGTTGCTGACTTATGGCATAAAAATTCAAAGCTCCTAGCTTGGTAGACCATCTCTGGCTTCAGCTACTTTTAGAGATGGGCCATGTCTTCCTCGTTCTACTCTCGGCTGGTTCTCCTTCGCCCGAAGAATGTTCTGCCGGCGTCAGACAACTGGTCTCTCTGTCTTCCTGTCACCATGTGAATCCTTGTTCCCTCTCTCCGTCTGGCATTTTCCTCGCTTCCTTTCCCACCCGTCCATTTCCCACTTCCTCTTCAGAAACTGGCTCAATGTCATCTTAGTTAGGGAGCTCCTGTTGACTTGCTTTTCCTGCCTTCCCAAGTATAATTACTCTCCCGCTTCTATCACAACACAGTACTAAATTCTATTAGTTCATTTATTACAAATTTTATCTCTGGTAGTCTCTGAGCAATTTAGGAAGAATTCAGGGGTCTGATTACTTCAGTTTGAATGCCAGCTTTGTCACTTACTAGCTGTATATTTTTGGGCAAACTACTTAAATATTTTATGCCTTAGTTTTACTGTCTATAAAATGGTGTTAATAATAATACCTAACTTCCATATTGTTGTGAAAATTAAATGAAATAGTCTTCAGATATTCTCAGTGTTCTTCACATACTAAATAATAAATGTTAGCTCTATATTATACTTTTATGACTATTTTCCCAGCCCTTAGCTTAGTGTCTGCATGAAGGGGGCACTTAATGATGTTTATTACTTAAAGGGATGTTCTTCTATCTAGACTTGTGAATTAGTTTATCATCTTAGTTAGCTCATCATCATTTATATGACTTATTATTGTAAGAGTTTCTAATGTTATAAAACAACTTTAGCTTTCATTAGCAGCCAGATTATTGTTTGATTTTTAAATGTGTTGAAACCTCCCAACTTTCTTAAGCTAAAATAAGTGATGAAGGAGCGAGGCCTGCGCCTTCTCCTCCTCTCTGCCTTTGCAGGGCCCGGCGAATGCGCTTGGAGCTGCCTGACAGATCTGTCCCCCTGTCTCTGCAGGCCTTGTGCAGGATCACTCGCCACTCCCCTACTGCCTTCCAGAATGTCATTGAGAAGGTGGGCCTGCCCTCCATCATCAACTCCCTGGCCTCCGCCATCTGCCGGGTCCAGCAGTACATGCTGACCTTGTTCACTACCATGTTGTCCTGTGGGATTCATCTTCAGAGGCTAATCCAAGAAAAGGTTTGACATAGATTTCACCTGTTACTTTATTTTACAAAATCATTGTTTTTTTCCCCCCGCACTTTTAGTGGACAAGTAATACCATCTCGGTAGAATTTACTTTGCGTCTCAAGGGACCTTTTAAAATTTTGCCAAACCTCTGTACCACAGGCCATTCATCTGCAGATCTTCGGACAGCCTTTGAGTGATTAAAATTGGATTCAGTAAGTCGCTCTGCCTGCTAGCACCACGTTAGTAATGAAAAGTTAGGAAATGAGGCCTTCCTACATGCTACGGGCCAGTATTTCCAGACCATCGGTGTCTCCTGGGAGTGGAGATGCAGACCCTCAGGCCCCACCCAAGACCTGCTGAACCAGAATGGACATGTTAATGAGGTCTCTAGGTGATCGGTGTTAACTCGAGGGTTTGAGAAGCCCTGTGCTGGAGTATTAGTGCTCAGTGAGGTGTCAGTAGGTGAGAAAGTGGACCATGCTTATATATACGTTGGGAGAGTAGTGAGTTAAAGTTAAAGAGATAGTACAGTTGTGCAGACTTCCCCGTTTTTTCGTATGCTCCTGCGTATTCTGAATCTTCATGCGGGGAATGTGGTGTGTACTTTTAAACACTTATTGGACCAGTTCTTTTTGGGAGGGGAGATACCTGGCCAATTGGAATTTGGTAGAACATGGGAAGGTGCCGCTGCTAAAGGTAGAATGGACCCACTTAAGTAGGTGTTTACTCTGGTTCCTCTGCATTGAATGCAACACCTTGAATGTTGGTTTTTACACGAAAAGCTAAAATTTCAGTAATTACTACTGATAACGGTCAGGTTTGCATAGTAAACTTGGTCTGTGAGAGCCAAAACAGAGAGCCGGCCACTTCTTGCCTTTAGTTAGTCTGATTTAGACTCTGCTAAGAAATTTGAGCCTCAGAGGAATTATATTTTCCAACAGTCTGTATATCTTAATGTTCGCCACTAAATTTTCCAAGGCATTACTGTTGTCTTTGTATTACAGGAAGTACCGCTTGAGTGGCTTTACCGTGTAAATTATGATAACAGAGGCTGAGAGTTTAGCAGTTGGTTCCCCTCCCGCCCCCGAACACAGGCATAAATTTAGTTGCAAGTATGATATTTCACGAAGCTAATAAAATAAGAACTTGATAGTTGGGCTTCCCTAAGGTGTGAGGCGTGTTGGGAGATCTGGGAAGAGAAAGGTGGCCAGCGAAGCCACACGGAGGCAGCAGGGACAAAGGGACGTGGCAGGAGGCTGGGAGGTAGGAAGAAGACCCGGGTCACGGAGGAGCGTGGTACTGGCCTTTCTTAGGGCTTTGACCCAGTGGTCATGGTTTTGTTTTTTATTTAAAGAAAAGTGCACATATTTGTATATACGTGTGGATTTCAGGAGCAGGTTTACTCACCCTATTTCTGCTGAGAAGAGGCGGTCTCAAGTGAGTGGAAGAGGAAGGGGCCCCGGAGCAGATACTGGGTTTGCTGCCTCCTGGTGGACAGGGAGAAAGAACGGCCCGTGTTCTTTTGGGGGAATTGATGCCCGTATATTGTGGTATTTTTAAGTTGAAATTCAATCTCTCAAAGAGACCCATGTCATTCCTTTCAAATAAAAAAAAAAAAAATACTGTGTAGTGCGGAAAATTTAGAAGAACCTAAAGAAAACAAAATCAACCATGATCTCATTACGCAGAGATAGTTGCTGTGAAGACGCTGGTTTATTTTTTTAGCCTTGTTTTCTGTGTGTCTCTTTTATGCACACATCTGTAGAATTAAGATAAAAATGTGTATGTCGTTCCGTAGTCCCCAAGAACATTTATAAGTTATTATATAATTTTCATTTTGGGGGGGACCTGTAGTGATTTAATTCTTCTCCTACTTTTGAACTGTTTGCCTCTCACCATTTGGTTTGCACCCACCCTGATGTAGTGACTATCCTGCTGCATGCATCTCTGCCTTCAGCTCTGACACGGAGGGTCCCACGGGTGTCTCCACAGTTAGAAGGCTCTGCGTAAATACGTTCTCTAGAAAGCGGGTAGACAAGGTTACCATTTACTTGTAATTAACTAGCATATTAGCATTTCTGAAGACACATGCTATCCCTTATAATAAAACTTAGAGTTTAGGATTATTTAATTAGCAGCCTACTTTATGTTTGCATAGTTATTAGCAGTTAGTAATGAATCTCCCTTTGAAATATGTAACTGGAGCCATATTTTCATCTGAAACTAGATTAGCTGGTGGAATTATTCCCTTCTGAATCAGGTTCTTGTTCTTGAATGGATATGGACGTATTGAAGGAGTTTGCTGTGCATACGGATGCCCACATACACATGAACATGCGTTCCCTTATTTTCTCCTCCCTGCTGCCACACACATGTGCTATTAGAATCTTTTTACAGAGATGGGATCAATTGTATATTGTTTGGTGATCCATATTTTTCCTATTCACTGCTGTGTTTCTAACTTTTATGAATTTTGTGTTTGAATAAACCAAAGCCAAGTCATGAGAATCAGGGTGACAGTATGGTATGTTGTCCTAAACTTGGAGTAACATCACACAGGCATATTCACATATAAACACATACCTCGTATGTGTGTGTGTGTGTGTAAACGCATACAGGGAGAAGGGGAAAGCTTATCTGAACTAGACGACTGCTCTGCAAGTAAATCACTGCTGTGGCATAAAAAACAAAAAACTTATGTTAAAAACTCAATGCCAGATTCTTGCTGTTAGGAAATCAAAAGCATATAAAACTCCTGAATCCCCATCATGCTGCATTTCAATTAGTTGAGCTGAGAAAACTCCTATCAATTTAAGTTACATGGATTTGAACATCTGCCTCAGTCATTTTGTTCCTGGGTAACGTGACCTTGAAAGTCCTTTGCAGCCAGAAAACCAGCCATGTGTCCTTTGGACCTCATATGCTTTGGGGGTCACTTAATGATTTAAACATTAGTTTTTAAAGCCATATCATGTTTCACAGGTGAGTTTATTTAGGCTCAATACGAAGGCGGCTTCCTTCTGAGTGCTATTGACCAGAAATACTGCCTTTGAACTTCTTTGCCTATGAATTTTGATAATAGCTGCTATTTTTATTTGACCAGTCTAGTTTGACTGAAGCCGTGTTTTTAGGTTTAGCATTTTGACCAGCTAGCACAGCAGTGCTTAATAATAAACCAGACACTGCAGATCTGTTATTTGTAAGTACTATGGAAGATCATGACAAAATTTTGTGCCTACAGAATTTTGAAAAAATTGAATGCTAAGTTTACTAAGTTTACTTTTCGCCAGTCTCTAGGCATACAGACTCAATGGCTGCTACTCCAGCTTTTAAAATATGCTAATTAATTTATGCATGTCAATTGAATTGTTAGTGCGTATTATGATGTTGTTAGTTTGTCCGCATTCATAAGTATATTCTCTTACAGACATTTTTTACTTAGATACTTGGCTAAACTTCTTCAGGGGAAGTGTAATCCAAAAACAATTTTAGATTTAATCGTCCAATTTTCATTTCCATCACCATCAAACAGGAACATAGTGTCCGCGCAGCCACCCACGTGATGTCGCGCTGCCTTTCCTTGGGGCTGTTATCAGCTGATGGCCAGGCTGTGCTCATTGATTTTCACCTGTGACAGCTGATCGGAGTAGATCAATTTCACCGCTTCAGATTTACAAGAGACGATTGCCAAGTTCTCTACCTCATGGTTATTTTTATTCATATCATAATTTCCTCTTTATGATATATACTAGAAGGATGTTTAATCCTTTTGCTGAATTACGATAAAGTTAATATTTTGTTGGTGACGGGGGCTTCAGATATTTGGGCCCATTCCGAGCATTTGGACTCTTCCATCACATCATCTTTATGTATGTTCATTCTGAAATCACTGCCAGTGACCATTTAAATGTTGCACATAAACCCGTCCTGCTGTGGTTTGGCTTCCAGACCTAAACAGCTTCTGCTGGCTACATAATGGATCGCATACTGAAGTGACCTGAGGTCTTTTTTGGTTCTCCAAAGGTCTCCTTCACTGGAGACACTAAATCTTTGCCGGCAGTTTTTAATCTTCCCTCCTCAGGTGTTGTAAGATGGATACTGTTCTAAAAGTGTGGTGCATGTTGCCTATGATTAAATATGGAGCCCTACAGTGCTCGTTCAGGTTTTCTAAAGTGACTAAATGAGAATTTATTTAGGGCACACAATGCTTTTAGGCTTAGATCCAAAATGGTAGCCTGTAAGACACTGCGTCTTCTGCAGGGACTCGGAGTGGTTGTGTTACAAAAAAATTTAGACTCTGCTTTGTCTAGTTTGTTTCACTCAAAATCCTAAGCATATTATTTTAATTTGCATGATTCACAGTCATGGCTTAATCTCAAGGGTTGCAGAAACAACTGGGAATATCTTATAGGTGAATAGCAGAATCATATTTGCTGTCATAGAAGCTCATGGTGGCCACCTCTTGCAGAATAGATGGAAGAAAGCAAAGACGGATAAACCCTGTTAACAGTCATTCGGGAAAGACAGAATGATGCATCGAAATAAGACAATGGTGGCGGGGTGTTGTTCTCGCAGAAATTGGGACTCCGTTGGACATGGGATGGAGGAGGAAGATGCTCCGATTTGTAACTTCAGCCATTGCATTGAGGATTCTTGGAGTAGATCACCTTTGGGCAGCTGATAAGTTTAATATTGATTGCGTAATACAGAGGATTGCAGTATACCCTTTACCCACATTCACCAAAGGGCAACACTTGACCGTATTTGTTTTATAGTTTCTTTGTCTTTCTATCTCTGACCCGTTCAAGAAGAGATTGCAGACTGACGCTCCTTCACCTTCGATTACTTCACTGAATATTCCCTGAAAGAAAGCCATGGATTTAAAAATCAAGTTAACACTTGTTTAGCATTTGTATCAGCTAATCTACAGACCTTACTCAACTTTTGCAGTTGTCCCAGTAATATTCTTTTTTGCAGAATTGAAGTCAGTTTTCATGTCTCTGTAGTCTCCTCTAATCTAGGACAGTCTTTCAGTCTTTGGCTAGTGGATATTTGAATGGTTTTGGAATTATGTGTGTGCACATGTGTGAGGTCACGTTGGTGCAGAGAACAGACTTATGATCATGGTCCTTGGGCCACAGAGTGTGAATTAGATTGGGAGTTGACTCTGGGGAAATGAGCTCGCTTTCTTTCTTCCTTTTTTCTTCCTTCCTTCCTTCCTTCCTTCCTTCCTTCCTTCCTTTCTTTCTCTTTCTTTCTTTCTTTCTTTCTTTCTTTCTTTCTTTCTTTCTTTCTTTCTTTCTTTCTTTCTTTCTTTCTTTTCCTTTCTTCCTTCCTTCCTTCCTTCCTTCCTTTCTTTCTTTCTTTTCTCCTTTTTTAAAAAGATTTTATTTATTTATTTTTAGAGAGAGGGGAAGGGAGGGAGAGAAGCACCGCTGTGCAAGAGAAACATCAATTAGTTGCCTCTCACATGCCCCCAACTGCGGACCTGGCCCGCAACCCAGGCATGTGCCCTGACTGGGAATCGAACTGGTGACCTTCTACTTTGCGGAATGATGCCCAACCCACTGGGCCACAATGCTCAGGGGGAGAAATGGGCTTTCTCCGGTCCGCATGCTGGAAAGGTGAAAACAGATCTGTTATGCAGGGACACCTTGGTGTTGATTCTGGTTTGAATCAGAATGATGATGAACTGGCTTGATTATTTGGTTCAGGAACTAGGTGAGAGTAATGCATAGAGACACATAGACATATCTCTGTCCTTAAATAGAAACATACACCTGACTGTGTAAATTCTTCCTGCTCAGCAATATAGCACCTAATGTAACAGGCCCGTGGCATGGCAAAAAATCGAGTTGCTTATATTTGCCTCAGATACATAGTGTCATCTCTAGTACTTGCCTCTGTTAAGGACTCCTGGGAATATATATTTCTGCTCCCTGCAGCCAGCCTGTTAACAATACGACTCCATATTCCTACCTACATACACTCATTAATCGTGTGTGCGTCTGTCTGTTCGTGTGTCCTTTCTGCATATCAGTAAGCACCTGAAATGATGTACAATCTCTGTTAGAAGGGAAAATAACGGTAATACTTGTCAATACTTTTTCTTCTGTGTTGTATTATACCTTTAATTAAAGAATGTTACGGGAATATAGGTTTTTCTTTTGTGTCATGTATTGGGTGTTGTACGTGGACTAGAGGTGCGATTTCTACCTGCGCAGGTTTACTCAGAGGTTCGTGTCTAAATGCAGCGTGACTGCCGGTTGTTCTCATAAATGCCACACTTTGGCTGTGCGGTTGAGTGGTTAGAAGACAGGCTTTGTTGTCCGTCTGGCCTGGATTTGAGTCCAACTTTGTGAATTTGGGCAAATTGCTTAACTTTTTAAGATTCATTTTCCTTTTTAAAATAGGGAGAACATTGTCAACTTTATGGCCAATTTTCAGGTTTAAGTCGGATAATACATATTAAAAATTTAGCATAGCACCTGGCACCACTTAAGGATGTAGAGACGGTAGCTGTCTGTTTTGTTATTATAATCTATTAACCTTGAGAGATGACTGCCGTATTTATTTCATGTTGTCTAAAAAAAGTTTCCATGTCTTCCACAGGATTTTGTCTCTACAATTATCCGTTTACTTGACAGCCCCTCGACTTCCATTAGAGCAAAAGCCTTCCTGGTTCTTTTATACATTTTGATTCATAACCATGAGATGCTGCTGCTCTGCTGCCAAGCAAGGTATGATTTCTCTGATTTCATCATTAAGTTCAGTTTGGTGCTTGTTTTCTTAGTTTCATTAGGAGTATTTTTGGCCTCTGTGTACCTGGTATGGAATTTTTCTTAGGTTTCCCCAAGGGTTTAATATTTTACGTGTTGCCGCAGCTTGGAAACCCGGGAGATCAGAGAGGGGACCTGTGAGGCTGAAGCAGGGAGCTGGGGAACACCTGGAGTTTCCTGGGTCTCAGGACAACCCAAGGCAGGGGGTTAATGCTGGCTCTGGTTTGCATCTTTGAGAGGTATTCTCGTACCAGGGGTTTGGGCCCAGTTTTCATATTTTAGGATTCTGGAATGAGCGGTGGAAAACCCGGAGGGCAGCCTAGTGAAACGGAGGAGCAGGGCAGGGATCGGGGGAAGTTAGAGGACAGGTGGGTCTCTCACTGCCTTTGGGTTGCACCTCCCAGAAGCTGTGCTGGATGCACCCCGGGCTCCCTCCGTGCTCTGGTGCTTCCCGGGTGACATCTTCCGGGCTGTCCAGTCCGTCCACAAGTTCTGCTGAAATCCAGAGGAGCCTTAAAAATATGGTGTAATGTCTATTTCTCAATCTAGCTTTTTACTTATTATAGAATATTGAGGAGAGCCTGGAATTGTTGTGATAGATCTAGATTAGTGATAGGGAAACTCTTTCTTGTAAACAGCTAGAGAGTAAATATTGTAGGATTTTTGAATCAAGAGGCAAAATGGTGAATATTATGTAGGTCCTTATATAACAAGAGAGAAAGCAAATTTTTATATATTTTTTATTGTTTATATATTTTATATTTTTTGTAATGCAGGCCTAATGAAAAGAACAGAATTTTTTTTGGGGGGGTGGAGATAACATTTTGCTTAATTAGAGGTCAAATTATTGTCCCCATCTTCAAAGCAATTACGGGTGTTCATGTTAGTGCTGATCTCTAATGCAGTTTCATGATTCTTATCTTTGAAAATGCCTTTCACACAGACAGGAACTGCCATGTACCAATATCAATTCAAGAGCACGTGATTTTAATTGAGCACATTCATTGCTTGGAAGGCATTGGTAGGACTCTGTTAGATTCCTCCTTAGTACCTGCCTTTAGCATGGCCCTGTATTGCAGATTAATGACTTCTAAGTCAAGGTTCTGTGGAAGCTCGGAAGAAGCCTCCTTTGTTTCCTGTCTGCCAGTGACCACTGTCCTTTGTTGTTTTCTGTCCAGTGTCTTGAAAATGGAGTTCCCATATCGTTCGGTTGTTTGCGATGGGAGGGTGCATCCTGTCCCTGTTAGTCCATTAGGGCTGGAAGTGGAAGTTGCTCCCACTGGCTTTGCTGCCTCTCATCTCTCCTTGTGCCAACCATCTTTTTTCACCCAGACAAATAATAATATCATCAATAGATGCGCTCCCATTATTTCTTGGACTCAGTCTGGTTTCCACGTAGTGACTAGAGTATGTCTTACCCAGGGCGAGTCAGGTTTGTTTCTCCCCTGCTCAGACTCTTCCCGTGACACCCTGTGCTGCTGCAGGAAGACCCCTGCTCCCTGCCCCGACCTCGTCGGTCCTTCGTCCATCTGCTGGTCCCTGCCCACCTCTCAGACCTTGTCTTGTACAACACTTTGTACAAGCTCCGTTCCTGCCATGGTTTTTTCTGTTGCTTTTTAAACACTAAACCTGCTACGGTCACCTCAGGGCGGTTCCCAGTTGCTGCTCCCTGTGCCCTCCTGCCCTTCCGCCAGTGGTTTGTGTGGCCAGCTTCCTGAGGTCATTCTGCTTCCATTTAAGGGTTACTTATTTGGAGAGCCGCGCGGATCATTCCATCTAAAATACCCCTCATAACCCAACTCCGGAAGCTCTTTACCTGGGAAGGATTAAACCACTCCAGACCACCAGAGCCTGGGCATGCTGTCTTTGGTCCAGGAAATTGCTGTGACTTCTGTGTCTCTGAATGAATATTTAGAAACTTTAGCAGTGGCGGAAGGTTGGCAGCTTGAAGGTGTCCCCAGACCCTGAGCAGGGCGAGTGTAGAGAAAGAGCCAGGCAGGTGAGGTTTGGCCTGCAGGAGAGGTAAGGGAGGGCCCCATTCTTCCTGTGCTCTGTGGCAGAGACGATGCCCGGCAGGGTCCAAAAATGCAGGTGCTCTCAGTGTGCAGTCGTTGGGGCCAGCACTCCTATCCCCAAGCCATCTGGAGTGGGACTGCAGAGGGGCCAGCCTGCCCCAGTCTGGGATGCTGCGGAGAGAGGACCCCATTTTCCTGTATCCGAAGGGAACAGCTCCCTCTCGCCACCTGCTTCTTTGACACAACCTGCCCTGATCAGCTGCTGAGTAGGCAAAGAAGTCATGAGTAAGCAGAGAGCTGTCATAGTCCACCGAGAGAGGGACAGTTCTGGAAGGAGGAAGCACAAGAACAGGCAGCTCTTACCGAGGCACACCTAATGGGGTAACAAACAAGTAACAAAAACGCTATGAAGAGGCAGTTTTTTGAAATTCAGTAGAACTGAAGGAGAATGGCCTTTGGAGGGCAGTAAGGAAAAGCACACTGATCACACAGGGCTGGTCACAAAGATGGGACAATTCATGGGACAACAGTAGAGAAGAGGGAGTGGGCCCAGGAGACTTCAGGGGCGAAGTGCCAGGAATTCCAGGAGGAGGAAAGAACAGACGGAGGAGGACTCCAGTGGCCGGAGTGATAGCAGTTGTCCTCTGCTTGAACGTACACTCTTCTAATACTGTACTAAACTGAGAGTGAAGAATTAAAAAGTCACAAAACCACAAGCGGGAGGGAAAAGGGAAAGGTGGTCAGAGCAGACAGGCCTGTCACCTGTCCTTTATTTTGGGAGCCGGAGAACCGACAGAGGAGTGTCTGCTAGTTCAGCAGCATGGAGATTGCTGAGAACCCTCGTTGTCTGCGAGGGGAAACGCCGTGAGGAGATCTGATTGCCGCAGGACAGTTCTGGAAAGGTCAGCAAGTGGGGCTGTTGTGCCTACCTTCCAAGGCAGTGGTGAGAGATGAGACTGAAGAGGGGAGGATTGATGGAGATTGGATTCCCAGCCCTCCTCATCCTCCTTGCATGTCCAGAAGACACCTCCCCTTCCACCTCAGCAGGTAGCGTGAACAGGAAAGGCTTCCGATCTGGGTGTTGACACAGATAAGAGGGACAGGAAGTGCCTTCTGACAGATTGGGATTATATGAACATCTGCTTCCTATGAAGGGTGACGGCTTCAGCCCCTATCCCTGCTTGACTTACAGACTGTTGGCATCCTGGTTTGCATAATATTGACTAGAGTTGGGAGATTCATCTCGAGGAAGCCTACTGATCCCCCAGTAAGAACCCCATAGGGACTGATGTTTGGGTGTCCCCTAGTGCAGTTAGTGAAATGCTGCCTGGTATTTCTGTACTGATATCCAATCAGTCATAAGCCTTATTCCTCACAGACTGTCCAACAACACTTTAATCATGGATGGGTGTTGGATTTTGTCAGATGCTTTTCCACAGCACTTAATATGAGAATATGATTTTTTCTGCTTAAACATGTTGATACAATATATGGTACATTACATTGATTGTAATGTAATTGTATCTTTGGTGTGGATTTCTTTGCATGTGTCCTATTTTGAGTTTCTTTAGCTTCTCGAATCTGGACGATTTGCCTGTTATCTTAGGAGACTGTATGTCCTTACCTCAATCTGTGCCATTAAGTCTTGTTGCTAGGAGGGGTGGAGGTCCAGCTTCTCACTGGACCCCACTGACACTAAACTGATAAGGGATCAGATTGCTGCCTGCTTCTGCTGGTTAGGGAATGCTTCCTGCTAAGATATGCTGACACTTCTTGTAGGGAAATTGGAGAGTAGCTTGCTTTGGCTGGGCAGGGGATGGAGGATCAGCTGTCTGCTCAGTGTCAAGGGAATCGGGTCACTGCTGCTTGCTTCTGCTGGGCTGAGGATGGAAGATTAGCTCTCTGCTTGGCTTTGCCCACACCTCCCAGCTGGGGAGTTGGAGTGGGTCACCTGCTTCCCTGGGGTTGAAGTAGATTAACTCCTTGATTAGATCTACTGAAACCGTGGAGAAGGAATAGGGAGGGGGTTGGTTGTGGATTTGTTTTTATTTTTGTTTTTTGTTTGGTGTTTTGCCAGAGTAGGACAGCTTTTGCCAAAGAGGCTTTCTGTTAGGCCATATTTTTTGCTGGTCCTTTGGCCAGGGGAAACAGGCTTTCTCTTTTGAGGATGCAGCTCTGGGTTGGAGGCTTCTGTAGCAGCCTTTTCTGAACATATGAGAGGTAATTAGGGAGCTGAGGAGACTCACTGCCATGCTGTTCCTCAAGGTCTCCGTTCTCCAGGCAGTCCATCTTCCACCTTTCAGAGTCTTCTTATGCTTTAACAAATATTACGTCCAGGAATTTTTAGTTATTAAGAGGGAGAACCTGAGAGGATTAAGGCTATACCAGCTTGGCAGAACTGAAAATGCAAAGTCACTTTTAAACATTGCTCATGAAAATGTGAATTGCTCCAATTTCTTGAAAAGTAACTCAAAAACATGTGTGGCTATTAACAATACCCATGACTTTGGTTCTATCAGGCCTGCATTTGGTATTTAGCTGCTAGAAATAGAGGTATGAATTATTTAGAAATTATGTTGTTTCTAGCAGTCAATATCTGGAAATACAGGTAACGTGCGTGCATCAGTGTTGAAATACTTCAATAAGTGATAGTATAGCTATAATATAAGTAGGTGGTTCATTTGATTAACTTAGAGGGATGTTCATTATATATAGGTAAGTATAAAAATGAAAGGACAATTATATATTAATTATTAAGTTATTTTATAAAACAAATAAAAATGGCAAAACTCTTATTTGTGTGCATTTGTATAAACTTTTTTTAAACCTTCATGGAAGAATATACCGAATTGGTTATCTGAGGAGGGTGGGATAGAGATATTATGTATCCTTATTCATTTTTATTTTTAGTCTTATTACAATAAGCGTGTTTCACTCCTGTAAGTGAGAAAATTATTTAATGAAGCAACAAACAAACATCCCAAAACTAAAAAGAAATATTAGCAAGAGGTACCAGCTAATTTTGAAGAATTAGGAGACTCCTTAGGCAGTCAAAGCTCAATTTTTTTAGACTCTGTAGATTGAATTTGGTAACATAGGCCCTGACAGGTGTCGCTCAGTTGATTGGGCATGGTCCAGCAAAGCAAAGGGCCGCCAGTTCGATTCCCCATTAGGACACATGCCTGGGGTGTGGCTTCAGCCCTGGTTGAGGCAACTCATTGATGTCTCTCACACTGATGTTTCTCTCCCTCTGTTTCTTCCTCCCTGCTCCTTTTATTTATTTTAAATAAAATCTTTTAAAAAATCGAGTAATGTAATTTACTCCCAGAAACACATAGGCAGCCAGTACAGACCATGCAAAGATGGTTTCTATTTGTTCCGTGTGCCCTGCAGCCCATGTATTTCATTAGTATGCACATAAAATGCAAGGTTGGATATAAAGGTATGGGAAAGAGAGAGTGATGTTAAAAATCTCTGTGACGAGTTGATATGGAAAAATGCTCTCTCTTCCTTACCCACCTCTTGCAACTCCACTAGCAGCCGGAGTTCTGAGCTCACCGTGATGCAGCCCGTCTGCCTGTGAATGGAAACCTCACATCAAGAGCTCAAGGTACCCTTTGCTACATTATGTAGCTATTTTTTTCCTGCTTACCATCATCACCGCCGGCCTTTTATGGATGAAATTTCAGCACCTTTTTTTATGGTGTTGGCTCTCAAATCTTCCTAGCGTGACGGGAGGTGAAATGGAGCTGTCAGAATCAGATTAAAATGATATGATGGCGCCCAAACAGCCACCTATTTCTTGCAATGGCTTCACACTCATATTGACTATGGCAGGTGATAAAACAGGGTCCGGTGTGTCTCTAGAAACGATAACCCTTTTAGAGGATGAGTAGTCTTTTGTGTTCATTGTATAGGTTTGCTGTGGGTCTGCAATGTCAGTGCCTCCTGATGGATCTGGTTTTTTCCCTTCCCGCAGAATTGCTATTAATATGGTAATCAGTGAAATAAAAAAAAAAAAAAAATCTGCTTTGATCTTAAAAGAAGGATTTTTTAAAAAAGAAATATTTACTCTGTGTAATTGGTTAACTATGTGGGAAAAAGTTGTCTTCTCAACTTACACCATACAAAAGTCAATTCCAGATGGATTAAAGAATTATATACCAAAAAGAAACTATAAACAGCTGGAAGAAAATATGTTTAAATATGGGCAAGGACAGTTTTCCTGAGTAGAAAAGCAATGAAAAAAACCGTAAAAGGAAATTCTGATAGTTTGGCTATATATAGATTAAACACTTTTATATTTCCCCAAATCATAAATCAGAAATCTCATGCTAACAAAATTTATAAGTTTTTGCATCATATAGTTAAGCTGTGTACGGTAAAGAGATTTTTAAAAAGATGTCAACAGATATTCCTCATTAGTAATCAAAGAAATTAAAATTAAAATCACCAAATACTATTCCTACCCATAGTAATATCAAGTTAATAAAAGAAACTATCACTGTCTTATATCCAAAGTACAGATAGAGGGACTACTTTTAACGAGTTGGTAAGGCTACCCTTTTGAGGGCATTTAAAAGTGTGTCAGGAATCACTATGATTTCAATAATTTTGCTGTTATAAATAAACTTGAATTACAGGTTTGTACATTGCTGGGGATGTCAGGTGCTCTGAACCTGCCTTTTCTTGGCTGCTGAGGTTTCACTGACTTTATTAGATATGGAAGAACCCAGAGGCTCTTGGGTCCTAGTTTGCCCCTGTCTTCACGGTTGGCACCAACCCAGGTTTCTCTTAGTAATTGTGATCACTCACTCTTAACCAGCAAAGTGACCCTCTTCGTTCCCCCAAACCGAATTGTTGCGTTCTCTGGTGGAAACTCTCCTTCCTGGGGACCAACCCAGCAGGGCTCAGGGTCATGGAGACTGGTTATTAGGTGTGATAGTGGCAGGCGGTCACCCCACTTCTACCCCTTGATTTCCAGGCCTGTGTTTTAACTGTGGAAGAGATGAAAGCATATATTTCGTTGGTTGATTCAAGACATATGCTTCAATGTTGTAAGCTAGAACCCACGTTTTGATTGTGTTGTTTCCCAGCTGGCGCTATGACTGACTTTTCAGCCGGCCGTTTCTTCTTGCAGTCAAGCTGGGTTCTTCTGGGTGATGGGGCACTTGCTGAGATGAGTGAATTTCATGGCCTGAGCACTTTACCATCCTTCTTTTGCTGTTAATAAGTTCCCTGATCAAGTTTAGTATTATGTTGATTACCATATAATAAATAAGGCATTTTTTTTTTAACAGAAGCTTATGGGCAGGGAAAGCAAATTTATATCCAGGATATGTAACTATTCCAGTGAGGAGAGTTGGCTGCTCCCTCCGTTAGCCAGCTGTTGCCGGATGACTGGCTGGTCTCCCGAGGAAATGGAGCCAACGTGGGACCCAGTATTGGTTTCTCCCATTGGATGGAGTGGCAGTATCAAGATGAGGAGCATTCCTTTTGCTGAGTCCACAGATAGCCTCTGTCATTGCCACCTTGTCCACTTTGTACCTGAGCCCATTGCGCAATGTACCTGAGCCCATTGCGCAAGCCCCGGGGTGGCAGGAAAGATAGTCTTAAATGACATTTGCAGAACATGTCATCTTGTCTATCTGATTATTGAGAGCCTTCTCTGAAGGGGTTGCTCTTCAGTGGGCTTCCCCATGGTACATAAATGTTTTATATATGTATGCTTTGTGCCCATTGGGACACATCCACCCACATAGCCCTTTCGCAGAACTTCTTGTCATTGGGCTTCAAATCTTATTCTTTTTAGGTCCCTGGACGTCCTACTAAGCTGTCAGTCAGTGCCCATGAATCAGTGTGCATCTGTCCTTCTAGCCACATCTCAGTTTAAACACAGGACACAACAGAATATGTTGTTTGACATTCTGCTAGCTGGAAGTACTTGCTTTTCAGTGACACTTCTGATTTGGTTCATAGTGCTGCTGCGGTCCACTTTAAATTGGTGCCAGCGTGTTGTAGCGGACCATTCACTAACCAGGCCCGGTGTTTTTCCTCTCCGGTCAGCTGGTCATAAGTAATTCTTAATCAGGATCAAGAGAGGAGAGGCAATGCTGAGGAGTATGTGTTGAAGGAATCTGACCCACCTACTCGTGCAATTTGCTAGTACATTCTGGACCTGTTTAAGCTCAGTCTCTTACATTGATCAGTCTATTTAACGATGGATTATTGCTGTGCATGCCCAACCTAGTGGCTTGTGTGTCAGATTAATGATACAGTTAAAGATTGGTGACTCAGGTCATGTGATCATTTGATGTCAGTAGTCACGTGTTCCTTCTCTATTAGGAACTGTTTCTCAAAAAAATAGTAACCTGCAGATGAGAGAGTGGCTTTGCTCTAAAACCTCTTAGTATGTTTGAGATGCTGTAACAAAATACCAAAGACGGGGCAGCTTATGCACAACAGAAACTTATATCTTACAGCTCTGGAGACTGGAAGACTGAGATAAGAGGGCCTGCATGGTTGGGTGGGAGCCCTCTTCTGGGTTGCAAACTTTTCCTTGTATCCTTACCAGGAGGAAGGGACTCAGGAGTGCTGGGATCTCTCTTATAAGAACACAAGCTTCATTCATGAGGCCTCTGTCTACCCTCATGACCTCATCGCCTCCCAACACCATGACATTGGGTGTTAGGATTCTAACCTGTGGACTTCGGGATGGACACAAACCTTCAGACCATAGCAACGTCAAAGATCTGTGTTTTGACTCCCGTATCGATGCTTCCCTGAGGCTTCCTCCATCACCTCTCTTTTCCACAGACACTCAGAGCCAGTAGGTCTGCGAGGTAAGAAGGCGCAATGGCAGAGTAGCTTACCTTGCAGATTGGGATTATAGCAGAGCCTTTATTCCCTCCATTCAAACTTGCAAGTTTATGGGTGCCGTAGAAAATGAGTCAGAGGGACACATTCAAAAGTGGTATGTATCGGCTTCTAAGGTCACAAAGGCGCACTTTTTTGGTCATACTCAGTAGAAGACACAGTCGTCTTTGACTTTGAAGGGATGTCCCAACATGCTTTAGACCACTGGGCCCTGGGAACTTTATAGAGGACTGGTGGGCCCATGGATTTTTATGCGTCTCTCATGTCTTATTAAGCCAACTAAAGTACTTGCTGCTAGTTGTTCCTCAGGTCCACTCAGCTTGATTTCATCAAAGTAGTGTGCAGGTGTGACATTTGCTGGAGCAGCAAGATGATCCAGTTCTTTGCAGACTTTCGTGGCCAAGAGCAGGATTGTTGGCACTGCACAGAGGCAAGGCAGTGAATGTTTACTGTTTACCCTGAAGAGTAAAAGCAAACACGTGCTGGTGGGTTTTTTTCCAGATGATACAGAGAATTGGCAGCTACTACGCCAGGGTCATGTTGATTTGCTCCAGCAGAGATACTAAATCTTATCTCGGCAGCAATTGGAGCCACACCTGTTTATCTTTTGGATAATCCAGTCATTTAAGATTCATCACAGTCATTTTCGAAGATTTTACACAAGCCAACAGACGATTTTAATGGGCATGTAATAGATTTTATCACCCCTGCACCGTTCAGTGTTTTTCTGTTGGTATTAGTTTCTGTGTTTTGGTTTTCTGTTGATATGGGCTACTATCTTGTGAGCGGGGACATGCCAGGGACTTCTATTTGTCATCATAGCCCTCATGGCACAGATCAGATAGTCAGTGTACAGATTCTGCTGCATGGGAAGGAAGGATGTCTGTGCAGTTGTACATTTAGGAACTGAAGAAATAATCACAGAGTAGGTCTGCAGATGTGCCGGGTCACCGTAACTTGAATTGAGGCCAGAACTTCATTCATCACCTACCATAAGCTGAGAGACAATAGCTCTAATCACAGGCAGGAGTATTGACTTGGATGATGAGTTTCTGAGGATTCTGACAGGGCGATGGAAGAGGGAAAAAAAATGCATCTCATCGTTCAAGTGTAAGTTTCTCCTGCATAGGGGAAAACAGCAATTATAAGTGGAAAATTGTGCAGTAGATTAAGGTGGGCTTAGAGCGAATTGAAGCGGTGAGAAGTGTGCTGTTATGGTCCTCTGGAAATGGTCTACGGCTAGAGCAAGGGCCGGGTGTGAAGCTGTCCCAGGTGAATGCAAATGGGATGGGTAGCCAGGTGACATCTTATTCCAGTCGCATCCTGCCCGTGGGGACATCTGCGGGTGAAGCAGACAGGGGAGTAGTCTGTGGATGGAACACAGGAAGCTCAGCAGAACTCGAAGGGAGGGAGCGCGTCCCAGATGGTAGGAATGGGAGGTCGCTGGGGTGATGGCATCTCCAAGGAGGAGCCTGGATTAAGTTCAAGCAAGAAACCCATACCATTGACCTCCCATAATGCAAATGTGCTGTTCTTGCAATTGACTTTTGGAACCTCATCTCCTATTCGCACCATTTCCAGGAAGTCTGTCCTTTTTTCTTGAGTTCCTTTCTGTTTCTCTGCTTCACCTGCATGCTTATAACTCCTAATCGCCTGTCTGGCTTCCTCCCTCTCATCATTTATCTCTTCCTCTATTAGATCAATATTTCTCAAATCAAAGTCGTTCCTTTGCTTTAAAGTCTTCCCTTTCCTGCAACCTCCCTTTGATGGCTCTCCTCTTAGTTAGCACGGCTTTTGTGCCAGGTTTTCTGGTACGCAGTTCATTTAAAAAATTGTTCATAGGGGTGAGAAACTTACTTCTTCCTATCAGCTCCTAAGCGTAAATGTGTCCTGCTGCCCTGCCATTGAGAGGTTAGGATGCTGCTGGGGTTACCTGCCTCCCAGGCAGGCGTTTCCTTCCCGGGTGCTTGGGCCTCCCCTCAATCCGCTTGCATCTGCTTTCAGGAATTTCTCTGAAGGTTCTGGCTGTGACTGGCACACTTTTTTGTTTTTAGGGCTAATGTGGATTTCCTCTGGGGGTATGTAACCATGGGAAGTGCAGGAAAATGCTTGGGCTCCACTTGCCAACTTGAACCAGAATTTACCTTCATAGTTATAGGGCTCAGAGTCTGAACTCAACATGTGTTCCTCTCTTTCTTCCCACCTCCATCTCTTTGCTGGTTCTCCCTCTTTGGATTATCCTGGGCCCTTTTTTTTTCTATCCTTAAGGTGATTTCTTCTATCCAGTGGCTTCAGATACCACGTATGCGCTGATATGCATCCATATGAACTTTCCCCTACTCCAAGCTTATCTTCATATAGTCAGTGGCGTGCCCGCGAAGAATCCTCAAGTTAACATAAACCAGCGGTTCTCAACCTGTGGGTCGCGATCACTTTGGGGGTTGAACGACCGACCCTTTCACAGGGGTCGCCTAAGACCATCGGAAAACACATATATCATTACGTATTGTATTTGTGATTAATGACTACGCTTTAATTATGTTCAATCTGTAACAATGAAAATACATCCTGCCTATCAGATATTTACATTATGATTCATAACAGAAGCAAAATTACAGTTATGAAGTAGCAATGAAAATAATTTTATGGTTGGGGGTCACCACAACATGAGGAACTGTATTAAAGGGTCGCGGCATGAGGAAGGTGGAGAAGCACTGACATAAATGAAACAAATCTGCTTTCTACTCTGTCTCCACTCCCAAACTCCCCCATCAAAAACACTCAGCAATGCTCAGGATTTATTGAACGAATAAACGTGATGTCATCATCCTTGTTGTCACGGAGCTCATCACACCAGGTGCTGCACGGGTGTAGCTACCAGACAGAGAAACAAGTATCGGACATGGCAAGTCTGGCCACAGAAGCATGGAGGTACAGCAGGAGGACATTCTAGAAGGCAGGTGAGGGCAGCGTATAGATGGATGTGTGGAATGAGCGTAAGGATTCCTGTAGAGATGCGAGTAAGAGAGTTGTCCCGTTAGTGGGACTGAATCCTAGCGATAAATGAAGGTAAATGCGAGTGGGGCAGTAGACTGGGAAACAGAGATAAATCCTGGGGAGAAATGATGCTATTAAATGCAATGGTCGGGGGAGGGGGAAAGAAGATATTTGTATGTTGAAAAGATTTTATGTACTTATTTTTAAAGAGGGGAAGGGAGGGAGAGAGAGAGAAAGAGAGAAACGTCAACGTGTAAGAGAAACATTGATTGGTTGCCTCTCGGAGGCCCCCAACCGGAGACCTGGCCCGCGACCTAGGCATCTGCCCGACCAGGAATAGAACCTTCGACCTTTGGGTGTGCGGGACAACGCTGAGCCCACTGAGCTCCACCAGCCAGGGCGAGATCTTATTTATTTGTGGTTTACTGGGATTCCTGTTCAGATCGTTGATCTTTGTACCTGGACACCCTTGTAGGAAACCAAGGAATACCACGTGCAGTTTTGTTGTAGAGCAGTTGGAAAGTGTTTATGGGCACTGCGCTCAAATGTGCCCACATTTTATTTCCTTCATGGAATGTGAATTCTTTTCGTAACTAATGTTCCCTTGTCAGTAACGTGAATTTATTCTATAGCTTGTGTAAACACATTCTGTAATGGGAAGGCATTGGGGAGAGCATCCCAGAAGGAAGAAATGGAGCATCATTCTAGAGTTAGTTTCATTTGTTATGGTTCCCGTCAGCCTTTTATTTCTCCCGGCTGAGGTGACGGATATTTTCTTATGTGTTAACAGCTTGTACTGGTGTTTGAAAAGTATTTGAGTAGTTTTTGCCTGAAAGATATTTCAGACTACAGTAATTAAGCAGCACATTATTAAATTTTGTCATGGATCATTTAAATTTTAGAGAAACATTGACTGTTTATACACAAGTAAGAATTTGCTTTTTCATACTCTGCCAATTTTGGATTTGACTTCTCATGAAATGGTGGTGTCCCGTTTCTTCGGTGTACTCATCGAGCAGGGTTGTGCTATGAACTCTCTAAGCCGATTTAGTCGTATTTTCTCTGCACTGGATCATTGTCACATATTTTTTAAAGTGTGGCTAAGGCTGTAATCAGCAACTAGAACAGAGGATGCTAATTGGCTTATATGGAACTTAAACTCTTGATTTGGTTTTATCCCCACGGGCTCCCAATAATAATAAGCAGAAAGGCAAAACCATGAGTAAATCTACTAAGAGAGCCACATCAATTCTAAGGGTTACGATTTCAGTATACTTTGCAGGTACTTATTATGTGTACAAACAGACACCCAGCATCAGTGCTCAGTACATCGTAAGGTAATAGATTTGGAAAGTCCCAGAGTGGGGCTGGCTTCGGGGAAGGAAGAAGCAGCAGCTAGACATTCTCCAGTTTGAGGAGCCGGAACTAAAGCTCCATGTTCCCTCTTACGCTGCGGTTCTTCTTTGTCAGACTTGCGGCGTCTCAGGTTACACAGCAACATCCTCTTATGTGTGTCATTGCTGAGTTTTTGAAGCCTTTCCGCCCTCCTGTTGCATTTCAACTTCATAAAGATTATGAGTTCAGCTAGGCAGGTTTTTAAAATTCCATTTTGTAAATGAGAAAAAAAAATCGAGGACAGTTTTAAAATATTTATGAATATCTGCTTCAGTACTCTGATTTCCAAACCCTGGCTGGTTTGGCTCAGTGGATTGAGCGTCGGCCTGCGAGCTAAGTGTCGCTGGTTCGATCTTCCAGTCAGGGCACATCAGAGAAGGAAAACTCTGACTCCAAAAAACCTCCGCTGCCTTGCGGCATACCTCTTCAGGGGAAAGGCTAAGGGAGTAAACCCCGACAGAAAATCCGGAGCCGGAGTCCCTAAGGCGGTTTGACGTTGTAGTCAACACCGGCAACTCCTGCGGCGCACCTGAAGCCAAGCTGTATTGACTCCGTCTTTCCCTTGGACCCTTCAGCTGCGAAGAGAGGGGGGGTCTGCTGCATGGGCAACAGCAGACCCTCCATATCACCCTGCCCAGGCTCTGTAGCTTCAGCTTCACTGGAGAGGACACTCCAGCGTCATCGCAAGATGTCGATTCAACACGGGAGGAGACAGATACCGTGTCACTCCCGAGTCGGACTGCACAGCCATTCTCGGCGGTGCAGATAGACTCTTAAGAAGCTACACCATCGTCTCTCGAGACGGACGGCTGCCGACGACGACGACGATTATGTGTACAACACCTCTTTCCGGTTTACAGTGAGTGTTGGTTGGAGACTCTCTCTGAGAAGTAGATGTTGGCTGGGATGAGCGATTGTAACAGAGATGTGGAGATGGATGATGGTGAGGGAGTCCAGCGAGGGAGGTGGCCATACGGGGGCCTTTGCCTGATGAAATCAGTGGACTCATCGCTCTTTACAGAGTTGAGGGGAATGGGAACTTGGGAAGATGACTGGTGGGTCCAGCAAAGGGGATGAAAATGGGCCTGAAACTTGAAAACAACACCCTAAGGATCTAGAGGGATGATCCAGTATGATCCCTGGTTCTGGGGTGCAACCAGTTGGTTCAGAAATTGATGGTAAGTGAATGCCAGCGGTTTGAAGAAGAAATAAGTTTATTAAAAGACAGATAGCAATCATAAAACTACCAGACAGAAGGACATGTGAAACCCAGGGTTGGAATGAAACTCTTTCTTTGGATTTATGTACACGATTTACTAGAGGAGCTGGAATTCATCGAACTGGCGTGAGGTTCTGAGCAAGTTGGATACTAATGCAACAAAGGGCAGACAACCTGTGGTCCTACTTTGGATCTTTGAAACACCAAGAACCCTCTTCTGGCCAGAGGCCTGTGTCTGCCTTTCACCATCATCTGGGGAACGTGGTTTCTTTTCAGGGGCCAAGGGTAGTGTTTTGTAATACTCTGGCAGATGTATCAGTCTTATTTTCTTTTGCAGAAGTGCTTAGGTTTTTCTAAAGCAAAAACGGACTGTACCCGACAAGTTGCCACAAATCTAAGCATCAACATGATGGGGACTGTGCGCCCTGGAAACACTTGCCTCGGTGGCTTTTTCAGACAGATGCTAGCAAGTGTTTTATCCCGAGAAGTAACCCGTTCACTTTTCTGTATGTAGGCTGGTGATGTACATCGAGAGAGACAGCAGGAAGACCACTCCAGGCAAGGAGCAGCAAAGTGGCAATGAGTACCTGTCCAAATGCCTGGCCCTTCTCATCCGTCACATGGTGCACGAGCTGCCTCGGGTGCTGGGTAAGCGGGATTTCATCCTCAGGCTCCTCGCAGCTCACTTTTCCCGTGACGTGCCTTTCAGGCATCACTTCTTTTCTAGTCTCGCTGGCCTTTTACTGCAGGCAAGTGCAGTGACACTTTTTCCTGAATGTGTAGTTTCAAGATTTAGATGTGCCTCGTCCGCTTTCATAATTATTTTGCACCGGTGACATGGCTGAGGCAACGAGCCGGCTAAAGGTGACGTTCGGGTGTCATCTGCGGTAAACTGGTGGTTTTGGAGAAGTAATAAAAGGAAAGCATTTTAATTGCTTACGATTGACCTTCCGCTATTTATTTTGGGTACTTTCCTCAAGATTTCCCTCTGCTTAATTCTGAATCAGGAGTTTTTCCCTTCAGATGAGAGCCACAGAGTTATTGTTAAAAATATTTTTTAAATGTATAAGCATTAACATTTAATATTAAAGACTTTTGAGTAAAGTTTGACAATGTCTTTGGTTTGAACATTTTTAAATAAAAATATCTAATAATGGTTTGTAAAGCCTGTTTATTACAGCAGGCATTAAAATAATCTAAGGCATGCGTACATTTAGTTTAACTCCCATTCCATGCCTTTTTAGCTGATGTGGCATTAAACCAGAATTGTTTCAAATGTTAAATTGATCCAACCCATTATAGTAAAATATACTTAGACTCTGAAATTCATGATAGTAAATCAGAGTAATGAAGATATCTTCATGGCTGAGTGGCATGCCTTTAGCTTCTTACTGATACTTAGGGACTTTTTTTTTTTTTTTTTTTTTGCCTGTTAATGATCAAAAATAGAGCATTTCAAGACTTATTT
This sequence comes from Furipterus horrens, assembly GCF_987537825.1. NCBI lineage: Eukaryota > Metazoa > Chordata > Mammalia > Chiroptera > Furipteridae > Furipterus > Furipterus horrens. The sequence continues at coordinate 135,898,572 of NW_028327177.1, read as the reverse complement.
ATTTATTTCATGAATCATTTTAAAAATTGTTCTTCTATTAAAATTGTCCCAATGCCCCCCACCCCCTCTTCTACCCATCCCAACACCGGCTCCCATAGTCCCTCCCCACACCGGTGTCCACGTCCATGGGTCATTCATGCAGGTTCTTTGACTAGTCCCTGCCCCATCTTTCCATCGTTTATTTTAGATAATAATCTTTCTTTAATCTTCAGTCTGAAGGCCATGATCTGTCTGGTTAATTGGTAGTTAAGTTTCTTATTACTAGATTCATTCTGTTTAAGGATGTGATGATAAGATTCAAATATCCACAGCACAAGTTTTTATTTATTATTGGACTTATCATCCAATGAGAATTTTTATGAATTGGTCAGTTTTTATTTCCACCTATTCTATTGTTAAAAATTGCGACCTATAACCTGTTCGCTTACCATTTTTAACATTTTTCTGTTTACCAAAATAATAGGTGCTTGTGCTTGAAATTTGGAAAAATACCCCAAAAAGGAAGAAACGTTATTTCTAAAACCACCACTCTACCATACTATTTATAAATTCGATGTTAAATTTCTAGGTGAGAGATTGAGTTTATATCCATTCTGACCCCAGAAGCCACAACTTTTGGCTGTAGTCTCAATATCTGTGAGCAAATAACACAGCTTCTGTCCACTTCACCTATTTGGAGAGTCATTCCCTCAGCAATCCCATCAGGTGCCCAGCAGGGACCAGGGGCCCCTAGGTGTTTGTGGTCTTGAACCTTCACGCGTGCTCCGGGATGTGCCCCGCAGGTGACATTCTCAACGCCTTGGCTAACGTGTCTGGTCGTAAACACCCATCAACAGTCCAAGCGAAGCAGCTGAAGATGTGTCTCCCCCTGATGCCCATAGCACTTCACCTCGTCACCTCGCAGGTGCGATCTTACTACGGGAAAAAGAAGACAACTGTGACTCCCTTCTTTGTAACCTGGAGCTGAGAAACGTCAACGCAGACAAAATGGGTTCGATTTTTTTTTTTTTCTCCTTGTATATGGCTTTCAGGATTTAATCTATGGAAACTCTCATCACACAGGTATTTCGACCTCGGGTTGTCACGGAAGAGTTCCTTTTCAGTTACGGAACTATTCTTGTGAGTAACATTGAATTTTTCACGTTCCTAATAAAAATGTGACTCTCGCTGCTGTTTGTAGGATTTGGTGTCAGAATGAGGTAATTTAAAAATTCTTGTGGTATTTATTTGTCTCTTGGGAAGTGACCTTTTTATATATTTTATCTGTTGACTGTAATAAAGTTTGACATTTGGAGAAAAATACATTTTCTCCTGATAATGTATTTTGTTCACAGACAGCCCCAAGTAGGGTAAGTCCTAGGAAACACTTTTTATCAATTTTGGTGTTAAATATCATGAAAAAATGTAAAATAATAAAACTGGTGAAAATGGAGTGCTGGGAATATATTATCATCATTATTTACCTCGGCTACGTTTTCCAAGTATGTGCAATCTCTTAATATGATGGCATTTCTCTAAATAAAGCTCAATTTAACTTCTTTTTTAAATTTAATTTTGATGAGATGGGTAACAATGAAAAACAAATCACTGTGCTATCTTTCATTCCAGTTTTTGCTCACCAAAAGCAGTCTTTTTGTTCAGATTGAGGCTCATGAATTATGTTACCTTTTCCCCTTGCCTGGCATGGTTGCAGGATGTGTCACTGATAACATCAAAGGGAAAGCAAAGACATTTGTCACGCAGCATCTCCAGTCTTACTTTGATGTTTGTAATAAACACTGAACTGAGAATTTCAAAATGCTGCAGAGGTATGGACTTAAAATGAACCAAATAGCTCAGTGTTATTGTTATTTCAGAATAAAAAAAAAATGATTGTCACCCACAAGTGAGAATGTAGTTTTTTAGAAGTTTCATCATAGGGTGAAGAATGATGTTTTGAAATGCAAATGTTGAGTGCAGGTCACAACTGTTAGTACGATAGTGTGTTCAGGCGATGCAGCGGCGTCCTTTTGTACTTGGTTTCAAATCCTTGTCACCCTAGTGTCTTGTGTCCAAATACCACCAAGTACATAATTTTTGTTACACACTCATGAGTTTGTAAATTATCAGAATTTTGCTTACCACCATCTTCAATTTGCTTTTCACTCTGCTTTTAAGTACAAAATGGGTATCATTTTAGCATGACTGAGTTCCGTATTTCTCATTCCATGGCACTACATACCAGTGCCCAAAAATAGTAATTTTGCTTCTGGAGGCCACCTTGGAACATTCTGGTACAGGCTTTGCTTGGGTCAGGGATAATTGGTCCTGGGTTCATTCTCTTACTCTTTTTTCTCACGTGTGGTACTTTTCTCTGCCTACATTAACAGGACAGTTTGGGTTTTCAAGGAACTACCAAGTATCTCCAACATAAAGGTCTTTATGGACTTTCAAGAATTACATACACGTGCTTTAGGGAGAACTCGCCTGCTCCGTGTGATTCAGAAACAAGGGAGGGGGCCACACTGAGGAAGGGTCTCCTCACCATGTCCCAGGAGTGGGTGTACTCCGTGAGGCCTGAAGGGTATTCTGTAGAGACTTTTTCATGTAGGCCCTTTTAGGGAGTGGAAAATAACTGACCTCGTTCAAAGATAATTGTGATGTGGGAAAAATTTTATCAGTTTTTTCCCCTTATAATGCCAGTCGAGCAGAGAGAGTTTAGGCAAATACAGTGGTCTTGTAGCTCTTCAGGTGATTTTCCTAGTTGGAATCATGGCCAGTCCCAGAATGTTTTGTTTTTCTTATCACATCTGTTATTTGGCCCTAGCTGTGTGTTCATTTCTCTTATATTCAGTGTCGATGGCACTGATGAAATACTAGTTAAAGGGAGAGAAGTATCGACCGCGATTAAGGACCCGGGTTTAGTTATCCACACAGTTCTTGTGCACATTATTATGGGCTGTTGGCGGTTGGACGTTGCTTCTATGAGTTGATTTATAATCTGTCCCGAAGGCACCAAAGATATTACCCAAAGCAGTGGTGCCCCGCTGATGCCACGAGGCGCAGTCAGCTCTCCAACGTTGCGCAGCCTCTGAGAAGTGGGCCGTGCAGATTAGCCAGTGGCAGCCTCTTGAGTTTTCTGCTTTAAGAGAATTCTTTTGAATTTTGCTTACACAAGTTTCCTAAACCTGTTTGAGAGGTTTTGTTTGGGGCTGCACAGCTATGAATGTTCTGTAGTTCAGTCCATAGAATGTCTTTGTGAATCTATCCAGAGCACAGTACATCTCTGTCCCGGTGGCGTGTTCCGTTCATAGTGGAGATACTGGTGTTTTGAAAGCCCTACTGGTCTATCTGGAGATAAATAACATTTTTGTATTTTTGGAAATTTATGTTTTGAGTAGCTAATGTACTGTCTTTTTATATTTTAAAAATATGTCTTCATTTGAAGGATTCAAGCTTGGTCCATCTTTAGTAATATATCCAGTAGCAGTAACTCACTGCCAAGAACTTCTTGGGCTTTTGGTCAAGCAGCTCTGCAGGAGCTATTGGCCTGCTTCCGGTGGGTGTGGAGACCGCAGGCAAGGTTGGTGTGACCTCCACTCATTAGAAGGGCCCTGACAGAGCAGGCTGGGATGGGGGTGGGGGGGCTCCCATTGGCTTCTGTTTCTAGACTGGCACCAGGGCATGGTTTGCCTCTTTGACCTGTAGACGTCTTTTATTTTTTAGGTAGAAAAGTTCAGGATGCTTCTTATACATGGAGGCATGAGTATAGAAATTAATTTTTTTTTTTTTACCCTAAGAAAAATAAAGTTTTGGCCTTCTTATATTTTAAGAAGCTAGTATTTGGAAACAAGGTAACAGGGTACTTGTCAACCATTACTGAGCTTTCAGAGACTCCAGGCAGAAGAGGAGTCTGTACAGCTGATTGTTGTTGTTTTCACTTCTTATGGGCAGAAGCAGCGTGGCCTCATACCTATTTTCCCCTCCAGTAAAATAATCTATGGGTATTTTAGCCAAAGAGCGTGTGGGCAAGTGTGGTGGGAAATTCTGTGGTGAGTACCGCCGTGTTGGGCCTCCGCTGAACTGGGCTGGGAAACGGGAAGTCATGACATTGAGGAAGTGTGTTCAGGAACTCACGCTGTGCGTTAACCTAATGTTCATTGTATTTCTTGTGTCCTTTTGAAAATGCTCTGGATTAATGAGCCAAGGAAGGGGACTTTGTTGTGTTTGTTCTTAAGTTCTGGCCTCATTAGGTTATAAAAGTGTGATGGTTGTGTGGTGGTTATAGTTTTCTACAAAAAGGCATCACCGTTCAAATTTTCACATAAAAGAGGAACCAAAGAAATGATGAAGTTATCCTAATAGATTTTCATACAAGAATATAATTATAATCTCCATCGTTCGTGGATCTTTACTTATACCGGGCACTGAAATAGCTATTAAAATAAAAGGCATACTTCCTGCCATCTGCAGATTTTTATTTCAGCTGAATGTTGCTATGTCGGTTGATTTTTTGAGTTCAGTTGTAGTAAATAAAGCAGAGAGAGTGCACTCTTTATATTTTAAAAAATATAGTATATAATTATTCATTGCCACACAAGTGTTCTTATTGAATGCTTCTCCCTGTTCTACAGACCTTGAATTTATATACCCAATTTGCTGTAGAAACTTATTTCCAGCTTCTTCTCAATAGCATGAATGATATTGAATAGCAGTGGCCTGCCTTTGAGGCCCGGCTTTCCATTTTCTCCGTAGACGGGGCCATTTTCTTCCCCATCCGCCTTCCCTCAGTGAGCCCATCTGTGGGGTGGGTGCTCGTCCTTTTAGCTCCTCTGCTAAAACTGCCAGCTCTGAAGCTTGCACCCTAACCCTGTGTCACCCCCTGTGCTGTGATCACCTACAGATTTCTGGGTCATTGCGCCATGTTCCTCAAAGTCTTTCTTGCTTGGGTTCACTGTCGGTCTGTCCATGCTGCTGCTGCTGCTCCCGTTCTTGGAGAATCAGAGATTCCCGTGGAGGGTCCTGCCAACAACTCTGCTTAGACCACCTCTCTCCCCAGGATCTTGTCTTCTCTCCCACGGCTGACTGTCCCCGTGGACTTATTTTCAGCATCACGCTGTCTGATTTTCAGCTCAATTCCTCTGCTCTCTGTCTCCAGAAGTTTTTTCATTCCTTGGAGACTCACATTGGTCCTTCCACTTTCCATTCACCGTCCTAAGGCCCGAGAGCTGCGTTTTGTCTTCTCTTGGCTCGCAGTTCCTTGGAGTGCCGGCTGCCTTCACTGCCTTGCTTCACCTGTAACTCCCGTTTCCTGGCTATTCCTCCACTGTCTTCCTCTGGCAGAGCCTAATCCTGGTTCGATTGCATTCTCCACCCGCCACACCCCTGCTTTGAGCGGCTATACAGGGCTAGAGGGAAACACAACGGAAGTAGCTGGTCTCACTGTGAATCACTAACTGCGCATCTTAGCGCACCGTGTCTTAAGGCTGGTACACCCGGTTTGTTTTCGTTTTCCTGTTTCATGTTCCTTCACGCTTGCCTAGAGGACCCCTCGCCCCTTCCTTCCTCTCGTTGAACCTCCAGTGCCTCCTGCTGTGTCCTCAGGCTCTCCGGATTCCTATTGCACTAAAAAGGAAGACAAAATGTATCAAGATGTTAAAATTGGTAAATCAATGAATCATTAAGTAGGGGTTTTAGAAAATCAAACAGGGGAAGTATAAGGAAGAAAATAAGAGAAGCCTATAGTTTCGCCATCTAGATAACCCTGATTGACATTAAAAAAGAAAAATATTAATACATGTTAGAAAATTCCAGCAGTTCAGAGGGCAGAAAATGAAAAGTGAAAACACACCACCCAGTCTCAGCGGTTCCTCTCCCCCAAGGGACCCTCTGCTGGTTTCCTGTGATTTCCTCCTCACAAGTTTTGTTCACGTCTATATTTGCGTATTATCTATATATTAAAATTACACAGGAAAGATCATGGTGTCAGCACTGTTCAGTCTTATCTTTCTTAGTAATCCATGGACATTTATGTAGATTTAAGTCAAAAGACATGTCTCTATGAATTTTTAATTCAGCATCAAATTCATATTTACTAAGCAAAAATTGTGTGCTCCTTTTAAAGTTTTATGAAATAATTTCACCCAAATTATCATGAAAAGCTTACATTGCTTCGTAAATTTACTGCCTTACTTCTTTATTAGTCTTTTCGGTGTGTTTAGTTATAGACTGAAAAAAGGAATTCAGGGTGCTACATATCTTCAGTTTTCAAAGAGCATATATCTTAGGATTTTCTCTGACTTTACAGGTAATTTGTGTTTATTTAAATTATAAAATGTATGCTTTTTACAGAAAATGTAGAAAATTATAGCGAGATTTGAAGAAAAAATCACCCATAACTCCACACTCGGAGACAACCATTGTCAACATACTTTGGTTTCCTTGTAATGTTTTCTATTCATAAACGTACTTATGTGTAGAAAAACTATTTATATACATATAATGTATTTATATATGATCTACCGCTACATATGATTGAGACTATGCTATATATATGTAGATTTGTATTGTCTTCTTCCCATTTAACATTGTATTATAAGTATTTTCATATATCTTAATTTTTTCATATTTTAATGGTTACATATTGTCCTATTTGTGTGAACCATATGAAGTTTGATAATCAGTAAAGTTCAGGAATACCTAAACACACAACATGCTATTTAGGGGCAAATGTATGTGTGTTAAAACTATTTTAAAATGTCTGGGAAATGATAAATTTATGATAGTGGTTGCCTGTGGAGGAATGACAGGCAGGTAGGGTGGGGAATGCTCATCCAAAGAACTGGCACTGTCTTAGTTCTTAACTTGAATGGTGGGTTTCAGGGTTTTCTTTATTCTTTAAAACAAACAAAAAATCTATGCATGTATTCTTTTGTGTATGTTTATATATTCTTTTATATTTACCAATTGTTTGAAGAAAAACTGTTGGACCACAGTTGATCCATTTTCCACTCCAAGCTAATTGCTCATTTATTTTTTTATTCCAAGATCATCTTACATTTTATTTGCTGTTTATTACCACATAGCAAATATTACATGGGCATTGTTCTGCGAGCCGGGGCAAGACCTCCGTTGCAGCGTCTCTGCACTTGGCTAGCACCGTGCTCTGCCCGGTGCCAGCCTGGCAGTCACTGTTCCGTTCAGATCCTGCTCACCAGCACCTCTTCTGTCTGGGACACTCGCTCAGCTGCGGACTGGGAAGCTCAGCCAGGGACCTCACAGCCAGGCTGCTCAGGCCTGCCTTTCAGACAGTGTTGGGGGTCATCCCACAAGGAAGCGGGAGCTTGAAGTGAACGGCTGCGTCATGACGCAGCTGGCACTCCCGGGGCTCAGGCTTGACCTTCCTTTGAGACGACTGTTTCCCTGATTGGGTGCCGTTCTCCATAACTTCCAAGGGCGTCAGCGAGTATGGCTGTTACTGGAAACGGTTATGTATCAGCTGGGTTATCTTCACTCTTGCAGGTTGTCTTTTCTGGGCTTATATTGCTATTGAATTTATTCCAGCATTCAATCTTATTGATAGTGAGTTGTATGTTTAAAAATGATGATAGTTTATAATGTATATATAGTTTCATATGACCATATGAAACATCATAAAACTATGATTATAGTGTTCATAATATGTATATAGTACAATATTTAATGCCTTCCATGAGTTATTAAGAACTGTAGGTGGTTTTGGGGCAAAACAATATCTTTGTTTTATTTCAGAGTTATTTTGAAATCTCCATTTACTGATATTTTTATTTTTTACAGAATCACATTAAAGCAATAGACTCAGGAGAAACTAACATAGAAGGAGCCATAGGTGAGTAGACCATGGGACATTTTACGTCTTTGATCGAGGTACTTTGATACTGTGATTTTGAACATGTAAGTAAACACCTGTAATAATTAACTGTGTTTTTAGGACCGGTGGCATCGGAAGAATTTATCAAGATCACGTTGTCGACTTTTGAAGCAATAATACAGTATCCTATTTTACTGAAAGACTATTGTTCTACGGTCAGTTCTAACAGCTTTGGAAAAATACATTTTTTCATTTACTTGGGAATTCCGCACATTGTAGAGATCTGAGTACAAGTATATGTGTAAATCACAATTTACTTATTTATTTTTGATAGACATTAGGTTGTTTCTAGTTTTTGGCATTTACAAATATTGCTGTGGATATTCTCGTTTGTGTGTTTTGCTCTACTTAAGTGGGCATTACTTTTAGGGGCACACTTAGGAATGGAATCATTGGTTATAGAACATATGTAAACTCAGCTCGTGCACAAAATACCTTCGTGTTTTCCAAAGAGGTGGTGCCAGGTTCCCCCAGGTTATCTGATCTCCTCATCCTCCCTAAGGCTTATTATTTCACACTTTTTAATGGATGTGTATATAGCAATATTTCACCATAGTTTTAAATTTATGTATGATCAAGACTTTAAATGAGGCTGAATGGTTTTTCAAACGTTTTTCTTTTACCATTTGGGAATACTCTTTTATGATGTGCCTATTTAAGTGTTTTTTAATTTGATATTTTTAATCTAATTTTAAAAATTCATTAGCATAAAGAAGTTCATAATATTTGCTTGCCCTCTTTTTTAGTATCTTTTTAACCTCATAATATCTCCTTTAAAATTTTTTTTGCCATTTATTGTTCTTTTTTATTTCTTGAACAATCTAACCAGAGATTATTTTTAGTTTTATTAACTTTATAAAAGAGCCAGTCAATTTCTTCCCTGTTTTTCTTAGCTTGAGTGTACGGGTGGCAAACCCTGATAAAGTCATTGGTTCCTGGGGGAGATATTTTTCTGAGTATTAAATTCTAGACCAACAGTTATTTTTGTTATTGTTTAGTGCTGGGAAGATATTACTTCATTACCCTACGTTCTGAATTGTAGCCATAGAGAGTTTAGCTGGTCTGTTTTTTTTTTCCCCTGTGAAAATAATTTTTTTTTTTTTGTCTCCTTTTAAGACTTTTTGGAGGGATGAATGGGGAGCGTCTTTGGTTTTCTGTAGATGCACTATGATTTAACTAAATGTGAACCTTTTATTTATTCTGCTTAGGATTCTCTATGTCTCTTGAATCTGTGGATTGTCTTTTTTCATAATTTCTGGAACATTCTCAGCTATCATCTTGTTTACTCTCTCTTTCCTTTGTCTCCTTCAGCAACTCAGATCACACGTGTGTTGAAGATTCTCTCTGCATTTTCTGTGTAGCCCATCTTTTATCTCACTCAGGGTTATATCCTGGATAATTTAGTTTTTATTTTGGATAATTCTATTTCTGTCTTCTCTGTCCTCCCGTTTGGTGCTAAACATAGCCACTGAGTTATTTTTTCACGTGCAGAATTTTTGTTATCACTAGAAGTTCTGCATGTCTGTTTTTCTTTTCAGTCTACCATAGTGTTTTTTATACTTTTCTGTTCCCTGTGTGTATTTCCGAGTCTGTGATTTACTCGTTCACATTTGTAAGATTTTGTTGTTTTGCACTGTCTATGGTAATTCCAATCCCAGCAGACTGTGATGTGCTGTAGTGTCTGTTATAACCTGCTCATGTCCAAGTCAGCTTGTGTTCTCGGAGACCTTACTGGCATTCACTGCTTGCTGGTCATAGGCATGTCCTGAAGCCCAGTGTGCCTGTTTCCTCCTCCAACAGGCTTCATGGTCATCCAGGGCTCTGGCAGTCAGGGCGGCCCGAGACTAAGGTCATCGGTACCCATTTTGCAAATCCCTGAGACTCTAGTCTGAGATCATAACTTCCCAGGGCAGCCTTCGCAGCATTGCCCAGGAGTGTGAATGTGTGTGGAGGGCTTGGTGACTAGGCCTGGCTCCCCTTACTCTGAGTGTGTCATCCCCTCTCCTCTGTGTCCGGCTCCGTGTAGGAGACTCACAAAACTCCGCGTGCTGGGGAGACCTGCACTCAGACCTCTGTCTCTTGCCCTAGTGGGCCCTGCCGGAGCCTGGTGTTTGTATTATTGGTAAGTGCCTGCAGGGCACAGTCAGTCAGTGGCGCTAACAGCAATGGATACCGAAGCTCATTCTGAGAGCTGTGTGCTGCTCAACTCTCTACTTAAGGCTTTTATTGAGATACTGGTCTGAAAGTTTCCTCATTGTGTTTTCAGATCTTAAGTATTCTTAAGGTTTTCTTCTTTTATATTTTATCTGGCATTTTAAAAAATTGCTTTCAATGAGAGAGTTAATTCAAAGAGTACCCACGATTAGCAGAAACCCTGTTTATTAGGGTCACTTTCTGAGTAATAATTTCTCAATCTTCCATTGAGATAGTTATTTGCTGAAGTGTTGCTTATTGATTCTTCTCTAATGAACAATAACCTGATGGATAATTTTTTTGTGTGTTTCAGTAGTTACAAATATCTGTACATACATTTAAATAGACATTTAATAATTTATTTTCTAATCATGAAATGCTATCATAATAATCATTGAAACTATATGTGTATTATGGTAGGAGCAGTACCATTACAACTTAGGGCTTCATGAGGTATTTTTTAATGCAATAATTCATGGGAAATGCTCTAATTACCACTCTTTGATCATGACTGGACTACATGAAATTGAAGATTCAGCACCCCAAGGAGCATAACATTGTTTGAAATGTTAGCACAAGCTATGTTCAAGGTTGCTGATCAATACTTTATTATATGGAAGTGGGTCCATGCATTTAGTTCTTGCTGAGCATAAGTGTTTAACTCAGATTTGTCCCAGAGTTTAGACTGTTTAGTGCTTCAGAGTTGGAGATCATCAATGTGGCCTACAGAGAACCTAGAAATATGGTAATAATTTGATTTGTACAGAGAATTTTTTCTATTCATGGTGGTGTCAATATATGTTATAATGGCAAATGGAAAAATAAAGATTATTCTTTATTAGAAAATTCTGGTAATAATATCCATAAGTCACCTAAAATATATTTCAATTTCTTTAACTTAAAAGAATAAGCTAAGTCATGATATCTTTTTTATGAAGAGCCTGTCCTTTTGTAAATTTTTATGTTAAAGGCTGGAGGCTAATAAATACTGAGTAATTTAACTTTAATTAAACCACATCTTTGAGCTAATACTGGACTTGGTGAGGATGTGGAGCCAATGGAACTCTCAGAAACCTCTAGTGGGAGTGTAAGTTGGTCCAGCAACTTTGGAAAACTGGTTGTAGTGACTGAAGCTGAATATATGTATATGCCATGACTCAGCAATTCCACCTCTGAACACACATTCGATAGAAATGTGAACATATGTTCACCAAATGCACACACAAAGATGTTCGCTCCTCGCCCCACACGGGAAACTACGTAAATGCCCATCAATGACCTAACAGATAAATAAAGATTTAGTCATGTGCTGGAATACTATGCAGCAAAGAAAATGAATGATCTACAGTTACACTTAAGAAGATGGATAAATTCACAAATTTAATACTGACACAAAGACAGCAAAGATAACCAAATATCATGATCCCTTTGCATTACATTTAAAAGAGACAAACTAATCTATTAAAGTCAGGATAGTGGTTACCCTCTGGGCAGGTAGTGACTGGAATGGGCTGCAAGGGGGCTTTGTGATGGCCTAGCAATGTCATTTTTCTTTTCTTCTTTTTTTAATCTAATTGCTGTTTACATGAGTGTGTTCATATTGTGAAAGTTAACTGAGATATGTACTTAGGATTAGTACACTTTTGTGTATGCGTGTTAGATTTAAAAGCTTACATAAATGTGAAAATATTTTTAATAAATAAGAAAAAGTGTTTAGAACTTGGTAAATGTAAGCTTATTTTTTGCAAAGTCAGCTGCTGTGAATTAGCATATCTATCTATCGATCAATTGACTATTTGTATAGACTTGTATTCTGTGTGTTTTCTATAGCTGCTCTAACAAATCACCACAAATTTGGTGCCTTGAAACCACACAAATTTCTTGTGTTACAGTCCTGGAGGTCGGAAGTACCAAGTGGGTGCTTGGGGCTAAAATCAGGATGTCGGCTTACCTGTGTATTTTTTGGAGGCTCTAAGGGGAAAGTCTGTTTCCTTGCCTTTTCCAGCTACTAGGGGTTGCCTTCATTCCTTGGCTCATGGCCCCTTCTTCCATCTTCAAAGCCGGCAGTATAGCATCTTCAGTCTCTCGCTGTGACTTCTGCTTTTGTTGTCACATCTCCTTTCCTGACTCGGACCCTCCCGTCTCCTTATAAGGACTCTTGCTATTACATTGGGTCCACCTGAATATAATCCAGGATGAACACATCTGAAAATTTTTAACTTCATCACATCTCCAAAATCCCTTTTACTGTGTAAGGCAGGTTTCCAGGATTGGTATGTGGATATCTACCTATCAACATTCTACCACAGATTCCTACTTTAATCATTTTGTGCTCAAATTACACCAGATTTGGCCTGTATAAACCCTTTCGTGTTGGCTCATGTGTCCTTGTGACATACCCCAACATTTTTTTGAGCTATTCTTTATTCTCCGGCACAATGAGATATTATTGCCTCAGCTGTAACCCTGGCCTGGCCCTGGAATGAGTCATTTCTCTGAGGAGCCCTGGGTCCCTTTGCTGGGAAATGGCATTAGAGACCATAATCAGGGAACTAGGTGTGCTTCTGTCTCCTGGTTTGTCTCAGCTTCTAAGGCCCTTCCAGGGAACATAACTGGGACATCTATGCATGTATATACACATATGAATGCACACACATAACCTCATATGCATGCTTATATATCATACATGTACATACATGTAACATATTTTGAAATCGTGAATTCACACCCATGTCTTTGAATCTAGCCCACCCCCACATAGTTCTCTCTTGCCTTCCCCCATTCCATAGCTGGGTCCCTTCCCCCTTTGTAAAAATTCTGGTTCCTAACACCATCAGCACCCTTTCTCGTTTGCTTAATCCTAATACACCTGAAATAGTTACAGAAAGGCTTCACCTGAACCAATATAGAAACAAACGTAATGAAAGGAACTGAGATCAATGAGCCCTTAGCGTGAAATGTGTGTTTATCTGGCCGGCTCTCCTAAGCCGGGCTGTGGTTACTGTTTGCTGTATCTGTAAGTGTCAGAGGCTGAGAGTCCCTGCAATGCCCTCCCTTTGACTCCCCTCCTGTCGTTGGGTTTCCGTAAGAATTCCCTCTTAAACCTGGTGTCCTGCAGCTCTCTCAGTTGTCACCCTGTGTTATTTATTGTACAGGAGTCTTGTGAATGTGGCTGGTAGGGTGTGGGGAGCTTTCCCTGTGCGGGGCAAAGTTTCATTGGTTTGGACAGCGTGGTGGTGGGGGTCTTGGGCTATGAACAGTCTCCGGCCTTTTTATCAGTGTAGAGAGAACACATACACGTTTTAGGATTAGGAATAAATTCAGCTGTAAACAACAGGAATTTTCTTTATTGTTTCCGAAACAGTTCATCAGATGAGATAATAGGTATCAAAATTAGACAGTGAAAGTGACTCGTCCTTTTCTCGTTGTCCATTTGTATTTGGAGGAAAAACTTGTTATTTTGGAGGTTTCAAACCATAGTTGATTGTGCTCTGCCTGATGTTACTAGGAAACCATAGAGGTGGTTTGTATCGTGGATTTACATCTTTGGAATTTATTTCTAAACATAACCAAGATTAACTTGTCATAGCTCTTTGATGTATTTGACAAAACATGAGGATTAGGTGTCCCTTTCCTCCCAATATTTTGATCGTTGTTCATCTTAAACTTGAATAATGATCAGCTTATATATATTAATTTGATGATTTAACGTCAACCAAAGCCAGTCAGATTTTGCATTATATACTGAAGTTCCTTTCATGAACTCTGAAGGTTGTGATTAATTACTGTTGTGATGATCATAATGTCATTTTGACCTGAGGACTTTTTCAGAGTTAAGTGAGCTTGGTGGTTTATTAAATGTCATGCAGACTTTAAATCCAGGATAAATTTAGCTGTTGATTTCTTTCCCCACTCCTTTGATTAGTGAGTCTGTCAGTGGAATAAAAAGCATAGATAGTGGTTACTATCAGTTTTGTGTTCATGGAGATTTGAACCAAGTCTTTAACGTCTTTTCTTTTAGGTTGTGGATTGTATCCTGCCTCCCTTGGTCTCCTTAGTCCAAAGCCAAAACGGTAAGTGACCGCGTGAACTGGAAGCCCGTCCGTTACACATTCTGTTCTCACTGGGTCTCCTCGCAGTCACGTTCTTGGCATTCTTTTCTTTTCAAGTGGAGTGGAGACTCTTCAGCTTGCGGTTGCTCTCGGAAACCACATCTCTGCTCATGACCCAGGATGTAGGGGACGGGGAGAAGGAGGCCAGTGTCGACCCGGACAGCAACCTCCTGGCCCTCATTAGAGATGTCTTACTTCCCCAGTAAGTGCCGTGTGCTGCACTCACACAGGGCTGTGGGCTGTCCAGGATGCTTCTGTCACCCTAGGTACAGTGACGGAGCTGGGGTCTCTGTGTGCACACACTTACGTGCCCTTGTAAGAGCGGTTAGGATCGGAGGCAGTAACCGTTAACCGCCTAAGGCCTGGAGAATCTCAGTCCACCTTGCAAAATATCCACTTAGAGCTTTTTCTGTTTTCCACAGGCACATGACTGAGGTTATGCAGAGTTAAAGGTGTTTGTGGCTCCAGGGGTGAGGTTTATTATTCAAGGTCCACGTGATAAGACTATTGCAAGGTGAAATTGGACTTTTCTAGGCCCTGCTCAGAAGTAATAGAGATGGAATTCGTCTTCCCTCCCAAACTCTTATAATGGAAATTAAGTTTAGTTACAAACAGGATTTTTTTAGGGGGTGGGGAGGGCATTGGTGGAACAAGTCATGTACAATATTCCCTCACTTATCGCGGGTATTACGTTCCAGACCCACCCCTCCCACACACGAAGTAGGAACCTTACATGTATTCCACACTCTTAAACCTACGTAACTTTAACAACATACGTATATAATACTGCAAAATCCCACGATGTAGCGAAAAATCTGCGATAAAGAATTAAATATAATATTTTTTAAAATCCTGCAATATGGTGAGGGCGCAATAACTGAACCGCAATATAGCGAGGGACTGCTGTATTTATTAGTTAACAGAAAGAAATTATCGTTTTCCTTCCTGTTGCTCACATGGCAAACGTGGTAGGATGACTGTGTAGGATCTCATGTCATCTATGCAGTAACGTGCTGCATGCGCCTCTCGAGCCCAGGAGCAGAGGACTCTCCCATACAGCCAAGGTGTGCACTAGGCTAGTCCGTCCAGGCGCACTCTATGGTTGATGTTCACACGGTGGCCAAATTACCTAAGGATGTATTGCCCCAATGGATCCCCATTGTTTAGGGGGCGCATGACTGTATATGACTGTGTGTGTGCTTGCTTTGTACTTTTGTGGGTAAATGTAAGCTTCAAACCTTGCGTCATGGGAGTAATTCATGCGTTTGGTGCCATTTGACACTTATAAACTCTATTTAATTATATGCTTCTTTCTGACAGCAAGATGCCTAAAAATGGGGTTTTGTGCAACATGTGATTTTTAAAGGCTAGATTTTAGATGTCTGTCATCCATCAGCTTGTGGAGAAGCATCTTTTAGGGCCTGAGATGTATCCCCACAGGAAGGACAGGGTTTCCTCCAATGGGACTTTACAATTCAGTAATAGCTGTTAACATGCATGCAGATTCGAAATAAAGAGTTCTTCTTATCTGAAGTTTGCCCACTTGTGGAAGAGCTTTTAAAATGAAAAGCATTGAATCTATAGTTCAGTGTTTCTGTTTTATTTATTTGAGCTGGAATAAATAATATGCATTCCTTTACTGTGCCTCTTTACCTTTTCTAAAGATGAGGAATTAAAGAGGAAAATACAGATGTAAACCATATGGCAATTCAAGGACAAAAGTAATGTGGTTGACTTCAGGTTTCATTCAGCAAGTTGAAACACACTTTGGAGAATCGTATGGGATTTATTGGGATGTGGTACGGGGTGTTTTCAAACCTGTGGACTGATCCTGATGTAAAGTGCAGGTCTTGGCTCTGCATTTCCTTCTCTAAGCCCCAGTTTCCTCATCTATGGAATGGGGATAATGTAACAGAACCCCTGGGCTGCTCTGATTGAAACAGAACCCACGGGCTGTTTAGTTAGGGGCCCGATTGCCCGTCGCCAGAATTATAACTCTCAATACCAGAGTTTAGTGAAAAGAATAAGAATTGTTTATTCACACATAGTCCTGCCTCCCCCTCCCAGACCTGGCCAGTCTTAGGAAAGTCAGAAACACCGTTTCCCTACTTCCTAGGCACAGTTCAGCTTTACCAGTAGCTGCCAATCACTCAGTTCTGATTGGGGAGGTCCGTTCTGTGCTGTGGTGCCCTCCAGCTCTCAATGCAGGACCATGTGGATTCTCAGCCTCCTTGCAAACTGCCTTCTTCCTGCAAACCGCATGGATCTCCTCTCCTTCTCAAAACCGCATGGCGAGAGCCTCTTAAAGCAGCCTGGAGGCCCCCTCCTCCAAGCCACCTGGAGGGAGCGCTTCTTAAAGCAGCCTAGAGGCCTCCCTTAAAGCAGCCTGGAGAGACCCGCTCCTCCAAGCCACCTGGAGGGAGTGCACACTAAAATGTCTGCAGCCGCTTATATATCCCTGGCTGCTGCAAGCAGTTCTCACCATTCACAGAACCCTAGGCAGGCTCTGTAGGCTCCTTCCGTACCATCCCACAATCCAAGACCCCTCCCATCTTCCTGAGCCTTGGAAGTTTCAAAGCAGATCTTTGTGCAACAAAGTTTCCAGCCACTAGCCCCAGGCATGCAAAGGCATCCTGAAAGCTGCTTCCTTTTCCCTATCTCTCAGCCGCAAACTCTGGGGTTTGTTTTTGGACTCCCCTGTTTCTGTAACAATAATAGCACTTAACTCAGAAGATAATTGTGAAAATTAAATGGGATACTTCTTGTAAAACAGTACGGTATGTGGGACATAGTACACTCTTGACCGATGCTTAGCACTGCTGCTGTTATTATTAGGTCCATTATTATAATCACTCCCATTATCCTTCAAAATGAAGATGTTAATGGTACAATAATAATAACAGTATACACGTCACAGAAGTGAGGTGGCCATTAAATATATAATGCTGATCATGCTTATCTGGCATATAGGGTAAGGGCTCAGTAAGTGTTATGTAAAAATTTTAAAAAATGAAAGATAATGTACTCACTTAACTTTGACTCTTAGAGACCTTGGCAAGAAGTTTGGTCTTTGAAGATATCTTGGTTATTATAAGTTTAGAATCGCTAATCATGGAAAACTCATGTTCTTCACTGAGTATATAAATATAATGGCTTAAAATGATGAAACTTCTGGAGTTTATAGGAACTATAGGGCACCTGCTTCAGTTTAGCAAGTGCAGTGTCCCCCATTTATTTGCAGGGAATATGTCCCAAGGCCGCTAGGAGGTGCTTGAAACTGAGGGTGGCCCCGAACGCTAACCCACCGCTACTGGGTCGGCAGCGTGGCCGCAGCTTCCCATCAGCAGACGCAGCCTCTCCAGTAACTTCTGTATTTTTCAGTCAAAACCTATTCCTGCACCTGTCTAACCATCTTTTACCTGCAGAAACTGGCTCAGTACTTCCGGGTGGAACGCATTTTCTCGGCATGTCTAAGCACTTCCCACACACTGTGGCTGTGACTCTTGCAGTTGGAGATGTGACAGCGAAAACTAACACGAATTTTTTTCTTTCTTCCCAATTTCATGGCTAGAAGATTTGTTCTCACCATCGATCTCAGCAACCACCGCAAATGATATTTTGTCTTATTGTGAACTTCCACTTTTTTTTACTGAAAGAAAGCACTTTATGGCTTTGCTTTGCCGTGTTGGAGTTGTCATTACTCTTGGGCTTTGGGGCCATTATTAGTAAAATAAGGTTTCTTTTTTGAGCACAAGCACCGTGATGCTGCGGCAGGCTGTCTTATAACAGAGATGGCTACTAAGTGACGAGTCGGTGGGTAGACGGTACAGGGCGCATGTGCTGGACAAAGGGTGGGTCATGTCTTGGGCAGGAGAATGGGACGGCGCAAGATTTCATCATGCTACTCAGACAGCACGCAAATGAAAACTTAGGTATTGTTTCCGGGATTTTTCATTTTGTATTTTCAGGCTGCAGTTGACCACAGGTAACTAAAACCGTAGAAGGCAAAACTGTGGATAAGGGCAAACTCGCTGTAGACATACGAGTACCAGTGCTTTTACTTTTGTTAATGTTTTAATCCTTTTTTGACCTTAATATGTGGATAAAGCCACCGTCAGTCTTTTCATGGCTCCCCAGTTTTTACGTGAAAGGGCTGTGTTAGTTAAAATCGTATTTTTATTTGCAAATAATAACACTCAGCACTAACTGGGAAAATAATTATTTCCTCACATAACTGTGTTGGCCTCAGATAAAGCTGGACTCAGGGGTTTGAGTTTATTCCTACAGAGCTGTGGGTTTGTGTCTCTCCCACCATCTCTCTGCTCTGCCTCTATCTGCGTGGCTTTTTTCTCTGAAATGTTCTTTCTTGTTGATAAACGGCTCCCGGGTGCTGATCGTGGAGAACTAGTGGATGTCTTTTCTATTAGCTCTGGTAAAATTTTAAGGCAGGATAATAATGTAATCCTGTTAAATACCATGTAATACCTGTGTCCCAGGTGCTCATCAGAACTGTTGTGTGATATGAATGAAGACTCACTTGTAAGAATGAGTATCTCATTAAAATAAATATTAGTTATGGTTCTTAGAGAGACAGAACAAATAGAAGCATATATATATATATAGAGAGAGATTTATGGTAAGGAATCGGCTCACGTGATTCCAGAGGCTGAGAACCCTAAGATCTGCAGTCAGCCAGCTGGAGACTCAGGAGAGCTGATGGTGTAAGGACCATGTGTGGGGCAGGACAAGCTTTCTGTCTGAAAGCCGACAGACTGGACATCCCAGAAAGGCTGATGTTTCAATTCAAGTGCAAAGGCAGCAAAAGACCAATGTCCCAGCTGAAGGCTGTCGGAGCAGGAGGAGTGCCCTCTCCCTCAGCCTTTTTGTTCTCTTTAGGTCTTCAATTTAATTGATGAAGACCACCCACATTAGGGAGAGCAATCTGCTTTACTTAGCCTGCTGACTCAAGCATTAATTTCATTCAGAAACACCCTCGTACACACATCAAGAATAATGTATGACAAATGACTGGGTATCCTGTGAACCAATCCAGTTGACACATAAAATTCACCATTACCCTATCTATCATAAATATCATAAATGACTTACTCTATAAATTATGAATTAATATCAAAGGCCTATTGCTTTCTAAAGAGATGAACTTTAGTAACAAGTATTTGTTTAGTGCCTTTTGCATGTAGGAGATTATAATATCATTTATGAGGAGATGGTACTGGAGTTAGACTTTGAAACCTGGGTAAGATGGGATAGAAAAGGAGTGGGCGCCGCAGGCAGCAATGAGGGAAACCAAGGTGTAGAAGAGCAGAGCCATGGTCAGTAAGCAGACCTCCTTCTTTCCAGCAGAGGTCTGCATGGGAGCCTTACAGGAAGTGAGCTTAGAAGAGAATACTTTCTCCCTTCATCGGCCCATTTGTTCACCAACACTAATTAATTGCATGTTATTTCATTGGCCTATTTCTCGTTGGCAAGAGTATAATAATGGCCAAGATAGGCACAGCCTCTGCCTTCATGGAATGTACTGTCAGGCAGAGCCAAATATTTCAGAAATTAACCTTTTTTTTTTTTTTAACTGAAGAAGTTTGTAAGTCATGCAAGTAAAAATGATTACTTAAATATAAATTAAATAAATATTGAAGCCACCTGTCTTAAACTGTGGCCCAAGTATGTTTATAAACCTGCCACAGAATACATATTGCTTCTCAGCCGTGCTATGTGCTTACTATTCCTTTGCTTTTGAGTTTCACAATTCACTCATTTAAATTCCTAAAGCTCAGGGTTTGTCACAGTTATATGACCTTGGGCTACTATTTCCCACGGCCTATCTGTTAATATCTCCCAGAACTCTAGTGTTCCTTTGATCAGAATTTTTAAATACTACTTAAGGGCATTCTCATTAATGCCCAGGAACAAGAAAAGGATGCTCACCATCAAATTTTAACTTTGGCTGATAAATATTAACTCATGTTAGTATACTTACTTAGTGGCTTCAGTGAACATCTGTTTCCAAGGAGGTCTTGCTTGGTAGGTCAGAAGCCTACAGAAATCCAGTGTGACTTGATTGTTTGCTCAGGAGCTCATGCCACTGAAACCAGATGTCTCTCTGCTGGGATGAGCCCTTGTCTGAAGACTCTGGGAGAAATCTGCTTCCAAGCTCATCCAGGTTGTTGGCTGAAAGGTTTCTCGTTGTTTGTATTAGTTTCTTAGGGCTGCTGTAGCAAATGACCACAAACAGACCAGCTTAAAATGACAGAGATTTATTCTTCTCCAGTTCAGGAGGCCAGATGTCTGAAATCAAAGTGGCAGCAGGGCTGGTTCCTTCCGGAGACTCTAATGTAGAACCCACGCTGCTTATGGCCTCTGGTGGCTGCCCCAGTCCGTGGTCTATGGCAGTGGCACTCCCGACCCTGCCTCTGTCTTCACCTGGCCTTCTCCTCTGTGTGTCTGATGCAGATTTGCCTCTGCCTTTCCCTTACAAGGACATCTGTCATTGTATTTAAGGCTGCCCTAAATTCAGGATGATCTTATCTCGAGATCCTTAACTACATCCACAAAGACCTTTTCTCCAGGTAAGGTCTTGTTCACCAGACCTGGGCTTTAGGATTTGGACATGTCATTTTGGAGACCATTAGCCAACCCAGCACGTAGTTGCAAAACCAAAGTCCTTGTTCGGTGCTGTCTCATGTTCCTTTAGTAGCCCCTCCATCTTCACACCTGTAAGTCTGCCAACACCCCTCGTATTTGCGATTTCTCCCTCTCTCCTGCCACCAGCTTGAGGAAACTCTGCTTATTAAAGTTGGTGATGTCGGTCATTGGTCATCTGGGGCTTGTGACTGGGATATATTTGTATTCAGATCTTGGTCCTGCCATTAACTTGGTAATGTGCTCTCACTTCCTCCCCCTCCCCTTTCTTCTTTCGGTTTCTCCTCCTTTCTTCAAGACAGGAGGAATGCCAGCAACATATCTGAGTTATCTGTATGATTCATGAGAAAAGGTTTGTTTTCTGGGAAGAAAGATAACCAGACATACTCAGGAAATTACCATGACTTTTTTTTCCTTCAGGACAGAGACAGGATTTAATTGTAAAGGTTCATGCAGAAGAGGAGAGGCAATACTTAGTAGAACTTAAGCCCAGAGTGACCTTATTAATTAAAATTGGCACCTCTCAGAAGTTTAATATCAAAGTCATTATCGATGAAATCTTAATATTGGAAGTAGTCTTTTGTCAACTGTTTGAACATTTTTTTTTTTTTTTGAGATTTGTTACATAAGGTGAGGGCATTTCTCTTTTAATATTTAGCTGTAAATGGGATTATGCATATGTGATGTGAAACCCTTTCCTCCTCCTTCCCTCCTTTTTTTCTTAGTTAATTCATTCAATAAATGTACATGTTGAGTGACATGCATGAGCCGGGCACTAGACAAAGCGGTAAACACACAACTATATAAGATAATTTTAGTTAATTGTAAGAGCGGTGAAGGAAAACAAAAAATAAAAACTGTGCTTAGGGGGCCAGGATAGTAAGGGGAACAAGCGAGGGGGTGAGTGAGATAGGAGAGTCACGGAAGGCTGTAAGCCAGGTGACCGCCATGGGAAAAATTTGCTGTGCAGTTTGCCTTTGGGAGACTGGAACCACGGTGCCAACAAGGATTTTAGTTTTCATATTTTCTTTTAGCTTTGAGTGTATTGTATTTTTAAGATTTTTTATTTACTGATTTTTAGAGGCGGGGGAGAGGGGAGAGAGAGAGAGAGAGAGAGAAACATGGATTTGTTGTTCCACTTATTTATGCATTCATTGGTTGCTTCTTGTATGTGCCCTGACCAGGGATGGAGCCCGTAATTTTGGCATATTGAGACGATGTTCTAACCAACTGAGCTACCCAGCCAGGGCAGTGTACTGTACTGAAAAGAGATCATGCTGATATAAATGTGCTCATAATGTTTTTTATGACAATGTGGCATTTAGCATCTTCCTCCTGGGAAACATGTGTACAGTCTTTCCTTTTTACTATTCTCTTGTGACCTGTACAATTACCAGGGCCATAATGACTTCATAAATTGTTAGGGCTCTGTTTTGCAGAATGTGAGGACAAACTATTTTCCTTACAAATTAGAATCATATTACCCTTTAGATGGCAACACACGGGAGAGTTGTTATCTGTCTTTGGAATAATGTCCAGCAAAAGTCATGAGTTTGGTTTCTGTGATGGTGGTGCAAGGGACATTCAGAGGGTTCTGTATTGCATCGCTTAAATACATGTGTTCTCTGTTAAGATAGGCATGAACTTTGCCATCTGTGATGGCAATCAGGATAGAAAGGAGTGTTTCATTTTTAGCCTTTCCTTAGAAAAATTGTTTGCAGATAAAATTAAAGTCCCAAATACCTTGCACTGGAAAGAAGCATTGTAACGTTCTCCTTTTTTTCTTTTGTGTTTTGAGTATATACTGAAAGCGGTGCATTTAGGTACAGGGATTTTCCCCCCTTGATTTGAATAATTTAGATAAGGCTAAATATTCTTTCATCTTTGATCAAGATCACTTTAGCACTCTAGTTCTTTGGAATAATGTTTTTTAAGTTTTTTAAAATTTATTTCTCATTTTTTGTGCTGTAGAGGCCTTCTCACCCAAGATTATGTGACTATTTACACATTTTAGTATTCTAATGTCACGGAAGTTTTTTGCTTAGGTTTTTAATTTATTGGCGTCACATTTTTGTAAGGTATGAGCTGACTATTCTGATTGCCTCTCTGTTACAGTCTTGTCCAATGTTGTCACCTTTCTTCCCTTTTAATTTACATACATACTCTTGATCCCTCCCTACATGTAATAATTATCGTGGTTTTATAAAGTACTTTAGCTTTTTATTTAGAATCTTCCTCATTGCATTTCTCCTAAAGTTTCTGGGATATTCTGGAATACTCCCCCCCACACACACACATTCTCAGATACCCTCCATGGAGAGGTGAGATGTGAGTGTGTGGCTTGATACCAGGAGAGTGGACCTCTTCATGGTATGGTGCCTACCCTTCCTCCCAACAAAATAGGCACTCTTTGCATGTGGCCAGTCCTCTGGTCACATCCCTGGAATAGCCTCTCAACGGTCCTGAGATATTTAGCTAGCCTGTTTCAGTTTTCTGCCAGCTTGACAAGGTAGAAAAGACACCGTCCCTTGGGTCCCTGAATGTGGCTTATAGATGTTTTCTCTCCTTTGGGATGGATGTGAATTTAGGATCCCTGGCCTTTCCTGCCGGCCTTCCAGTGGATTAGGACCTAGCAAAGGCCCCTCACTTGGGGAGGATCCTGGAGGTAGAAGAGCAGGGTCTTGGAGCGCTGTCCGGACAGTGGGCTCTTAATTTGATGGTGATGTCAGTCTGTGGCCAGGTGCAGGGCCCTTGGAGTGCTCCTCGCAGTCCCCGTGCATGAGAGGGGGCCAGCTTCTCACTGGTCACCCACCTTCAGAGCCACTTCAGGGGTCCAGCCTTATCGTTGTTTTTCTTTTTCCTGCCCAGTGGCATTCAGAAGGGTGCGCGATCCCGTTGCCATCAGGTCAACGGCTTTCTCTCTCTCTGGAAGAAACGCTTAATAAATCACAGCATTCTTTTGGCCAGTTCTTGCTGACTCTTACAAACCTACCTATGATGGAACTGAAATACATTCCAAGTATTCAATGTTTGTATTCTCAATGTATTTGTTACAAATTTTACCCTTCTTTTTCCAAGGGGAGAAAAACATAACAATACTCTTTGCAAAGCTTCTCATGCACAGGCTGGTGTAGGCTGCATTCTTCCCTCCTGTTTTAAGGGTACAGAACCTCAGGCAACCCCAAGACACTTGTATTTCAGTCAGTGACATTTCATTCATGTGTTCTTTTTAAATGTAGAATTCTGCATGCTTGTATTCTAGTAGAAAAAAGTGACATCTGTTTTAAAATATTTTTTTATGTTTTATGCTCTTGAGTTTTCCCCAGGACGTGTCTCAGAAGCTGTCCGCATTTTATTTAGTGTTTTCCACACAGGCATGTAAGGAGATCACGTGGGAAGCTTTATAAAGTCCCTGGGCTTGCGGTCCTGCCCTCAGGGATGCAGCTAATCTGGGAGTGGGCTGGGGGCCGGGCGTCCGGGGCAGCAGAAGTTTCTCACCCGCACTCCAGTGGAAATTCTCTGGCTGACAGTGTCTAACGCTGGTACACAGTCGAAGGGCTCATTCCCCTCTTCTCTCTTATTAGTGCCTCACTTGAAACCCAGTAGCATTCAGTTTTTCTGTTTAGGGGGTGTGTCTGGAAGGATTAATTTAGCAGGTGTTCCGTGTTCAAGTCCTGGACCTTACAAAGACATTGGCCCTTGACAGCCTTCTGGAAGGTAATTTCTCAGCCATTGGAATATCCTGCCTGCTTAGAGGGTCTCAGTGCACATGGGGCCTTGAATCATGCCATATAATTAACATTAACAACGCGAATTACAGTCAGGGCCTTGGGCCACACCTGCCAGCTTGACCTCCAGAGGGGCTGGAGACTGAGTGCCTGGGGTTACCAATACAGGCACCCCCTGCCTCTGTGCCCCTAATAAAACCCTGGGCCCCAGCGCTACAGGGAGCGTCCCTGGCTGGCAGTGGCCCCCGTGTGTTGTCACACCTGGTTGCTGGGAGGAGTGAGCCCTGGCCACACAGCCTCACTTCGAGGGGCCCCTCCTGGACCCCGCCGTGCGTGCCTTCCATCCTGGCTGATTTTGACCAGTATCCTCTCACTGTAATGAGCCCTAATCGGGAGTATAACAGCTTTTCTGAGTTCTTTGAGTTCTCATAGCAAATCATCAAACTGGAAAGTAGGCATGGGTACCTCGGACTCATGATGATAATAAGAGCTTTTTATTTATAAGACTATTTGAGACAGGAATAATGATTTCTCTCTAGTATGTAAGAGTTGTTCCTTTTTAAAAAATTGTTCAAATTGGGTGTTAAATTTTATGGATACATTTGATCACTTCTAAAGGCATTTCCTTGATTTGTGTTTTGCTCGTGCGATAAAATGCATTGTCCTCCTACATTTGATGCTTTTCATTTCTACAACTGCTTATGCTTGGTTGTGCTGTTCATTGAAATACACTGTTCTCTTTGATTTATTGATATTTTATTTATGATTTTGTTATGAATGATTTGTTATTTTATCTTTGATCATACATGGGCAAATGTTTTAATTGTTATAATTTAAGACTGTTTTAAAGAAGGCTTTGTAAAATATGGTACTTCCCGCCTCCTTGAACAGAGCACTCCACAAGTGGACATTTTCCCGGCTCACTGCCCGCACTTTGAACATTGTGGTGTGTAATGGGCCCTCTTGGTCCCGTAGTGGTAAGAGCAGCTTCTTCCGCTCCGTGACGTGCTCCCCAGACTGCTCTCGGTTTGGAGTCCGTGGGTTTGTTTTCCTTTGTTTTTTTTCCTGGGCTTTCAAGTTCCACTTGTAATTCTCGGGTTGCCTTTCCGGAACGGTCCCTGTCCTCCGTTTGCTTGGCTCCCTTTTAGTGGCTGTGGGCTTGGGGACTGCATAATTCAGCTTGTTACATAATGACTTTCAAAATGAGAGGAAAGAGGCCCCAAATAAGAGCCTGGGGCCCCGTTCTCTAGATGAAAAGCGTCTGCTTCATGTCACAGAGTTTTAAACATTTTTGGACTATCTGGAGATAGTTAGCTAGCTCCCTTTTTAATTGTTGGTTGTTCCAGATAGTTAAGTCATAAAGTTGATTGGTTCGTTAGTTTGTTCATCTGCCTGTCCATCCGTCCGTCTGTCCATCCATCCATCCATCCAGTCTTAAGGATCTTCATGGTGCTATATACTGGATAGCTAAACCTAATAGGTTGACACCACACCGTGTAAACCAGCCTCTGCCTAGCAAATAGCATGGGAGTGCAGTCTGAACTTTGTTGTGGGAACTTTTGATAAAGACCTTTTGAGTTTTATTCTCTCCAGTAACGACTTTCGCTCCCGATGTTTTAAGTTTCAATAAGAAGAACGCTGCCTTGGCCGGCACGTGCGACCCTGGCCCTTGGGGTGCTCTCAGACAACTTTTACCTGCCGAGGGTGGTTGACAAGGGCCCACACTGTTCGTGCCGACAGTGGGGATACCTGCTTTCCTTCCGGGAGACTAGAGTTTCGATAATTGTTAGACAGTGAAAACCTTGGTCACTTGAGACTCGGATGGGCTTCTGTGGGCAGAAACCTGACACGCACGTACTGCATTTTTGTGGCTGGGGAAGAGGGAGAGCCCAAGGCGCTCCGCACCCAGAATCCTCCAGGCTCTGCCTGCGCCGTCTCCCCGTTCATCCGTGTGCCTTTGCTGGGTTGCTTTGCAGTCATCCCCTCTTATCTGTGGTTTTACTTTCCCCACTTTCAGTTACCCGTGGTCAACCATGGTCTGGAAATACTAAAAGAAAAATTCCAGGAATAAACACTTCCTAAGTTTTAAGTTGCGTGCCATTCTGAGTAGCGTGATGAAATCTTGCACTGCCCTGCCGGGATGTGAATCACCCTTTGTCTGGCGTAGCCACTCCGTACACGCTGCTAGTCTGTTAGTCACTTAGCGGCCATCTGGGTTTTCAGAGGGACTGTCATCGTAGCACAGTGCTTGTGTCGAGTCCCCCTTATTTTACTCAAGTGCAAGAGTAGCGATGCTGGCAGTTTGGATATGCCAAAGAGAGGCTGGACACTGTATATATGTATGTGCAGAAAAAAACATGGAATACAGAGGGTTCAGTACTATTTGTGGTTTCAGGCATGTACAGCGGGTCTAGGAATACATCCCTTTTGGGTAGGGGGAGCCACTGAACTAAATCTTCACCATGACTATGGCTGTATGTGAGTCTTGCAGCAAATCTCTGCGTGTGAGGGTGGTCTTGGGGACCCCGGCACGAATGCCTAATGTGAAGATTTCCTACTATTTGTGCAGGTCAGTGCTCATTGCTTTCTGTGGATTGTCTCCTTGAATCTTCCCAGATCTACTGTGAGGTAGTTCGCTGTCACCGTCACTGTGGCCAGGGCAGACCCTAGAGCTCCCACATTTCTGTCAGTGCCTGTTTTTGCAGATGTTCGCCCGGATGAGAGTCTGGGTGACGAAGACCACTGAGTCGTTTTCCCATCGCTGTTGTTTCAGGTTCGAGCCCATCCTCACAGAGCCAGACCCGGTCCCGGCCTACGCCCTGAAACTGCTCGTGGCCTTGACCGAGCACAGCCCGGCTTTTACCAGGTGCAGTCGCTTCGCGTTTCTCTTCCCTGTGTCTCGTCTGTGAGATGAGTTTGATATGTTCTGAAAATGTTAACAGTGATGAGATTCCAAAAGCCTAGCAGCTGAGTTACCGAAGTGGTGATTTTTCACGTTTTATGGTTTGTAATATCTGTCCTTTGTGCTGTTTTCGATCTTGTCATATTTTCATCCCTTACTGGAGTTTGCATCCTGTGGAACTTCTGATGCTCTAAAATGATAAATCCTTTAAGGAGAGAAAACTAACATATATCCTTTAAAAAATGTCAATTGTTGCTTCCATTGTATAGAATGTTTTATTAAACCTCTATAGTATGTATAGACTATCACTTTCTACCGCTGATTTAGTTGACATGCTTTTATTACGTAATGGAGAGCTTTGGCCTTTACTGAAGATGCTACATGTCACGATGCCAGGTGCTTTAGCTGCTGCCAGTGCCGTGAAGAAGTTTGCCAGAGAGGCCAGGGGCCGCGGGGGAGGGGGCGACGGAAGCCTCCCTGCTTTCAAACAGGAAAACAAGCTGTAGCTGGGCAGGGACACGCGCGGCCTCTTGGGCTTCGATCCACCGGTAGGCACAGTGCCCCTCTAGAGCTGCCAGTCACGGTCCCAGTCACCTGGGTGTCATCTGGTTCTTCCGTTTGAGCACAGAAAGTATGGCACAGTGATGAGCCCCTGTCACTGTGGTCCCTAGTGAGCAAGGAAGGCTCTTTGTGGAGAGAGTCTATCCTGGGCGAAGACCTGACCCAGGAAGTAGCCTTCCCGGCGGGTGTGCCGTGACTGCGTCACAGGGGCCAGTGGGCCGCCTGCAGCGCCGGGCGGTGACAGCTCGCAGGCCCGCGTCCTTCTGCTGTGAGCGGCCGCGTTCGTTTCCGAAGGCACCTACCCGTACGACGCTACACGTACTCGCTGCCGCATGGCTCACAGATGTCCCCCTGGGCAATTAATGTTTTTAAATGAGAAAAAAACTTAAATTACGTGATAGCCATCGTATATAATAGTATATAACAGTTTGAAAAGGCAAGATAAAATTTGAGTACAAAGATATCCAAAGAATTTTGTTAACTGAAATTAAGGACTCCCCAACTCCGTAATAACCATGAACCAGTTGTTATAAATTTATTTATTGGATTCTTCAGCATTATGTTCTTTGAAGGATACTCATCTTAATCTAGCATTAAGAGTTTAGAGTACTAAATAATAACTGTTGGAACATCAAACCATCCTGTATCAAGTGAAACATTATTTTATTGTGTTTATTCTTATTTTTATGGGATTCTTAGTGGATAATGAAGTCTCCAAAAGCTGAGTCATAGAACAATGAAGAATGTCTTGCTCCCCTTAAGGAACGAACAAGAACATGATCAAATAAATCTCCATTGCCCCTGACAGGGATTTTCTTAAAAAGCACTACGGCCCTGGAGAATCTAGCTTATTATTGGTTTTATAGCAGAAAGGTAAATTGTTTGCCACATTGGTCCAATTTCACTGGTAGAAGGACTGTGTCAAACTCCCCTGAGCTCTGCCCTTTTCTCTCTCCTTAATTTTACAGTAGGTTGCACCAAACCATTGCTTGCCGAGAGAGCGATGCCACAGGAGCTTGTTTCCATTAAGAGGTAATTAGTTTCAGCAAATCTTCCTTAGCAAACAAATTAAATTTTAACTTCTTCAGTTCTTTTGGAGCAAAATTTAGGTCTTTTCCTGAATTCCTGAATTACAAAAAACAAAACAAAACAAAACAACAACAAAAAAACGTTTATCTCTTATCTAAGAATTATCATTTTATTTTGCTTGGAAATATTAGAGCTCAAGTACCATCGTTGTTATTTTATTGCAAGAGGTCTAGCCTGGGCGATCAGAGTGTGAATTCAAGGTCAAGATTTCAAGCTTCCTGGGCATTTAAACATTGGGTATTATAGCCAGCAGAACCATCAGCTCATGGCATCCTAACTGTAGAAATAATAAACAAGGGCTCATGATCCGACAAGTGTACCTTCTAAAGCTGAAAGCATCAATCCCTTGATAATATTTTAGCCTCACGGTTCTTTTGCAATGTTTGCTCTTTCTTTTGGTGATTTACCAGGGTAATTTACCATTTTAGAATAAGCAAAGTTCTTGGGCTGCCAACATTTGCTGTTGTTTATGTACTCTTGATAATTCATGCATTGTCTGTAAATATTTTGCATATACCTGTCACCGTCAGTCAACTCCGGAACAAGTGGAGTCCAATAGAATAGAATGGAACACACGGCCTGAAGCACAGACTCCAGGTTCATTTCTCACGTCTCCACACCAGATCCTCTTCCATAGCAAGTCTTGGGATTTCATGCGATGACGGTTATTGGCCAGAATATATTACAGTGTTTACTGTACAAGACAGGGCCTTGGTCATGTAATTAAAGAGCATGAGAGGAGCCAGACTAAACAGTGGTCTGAGTTCCCAATGTTGCGTGACCTCCTGGGCACACTTGTATTACCATCTCGAACATGTGGTATCACTTAGCATTCTTTGCCATAGCATATTATGTAGGAAAGAAACCCAGGCGGAGAAGTAGACGAACCATGGTTCTTCAAGAAGGTCAAGGCCTCTGAGACACCCCGAACCCTTCTTTCTGCTCGGAGTCATTAATACAGTTTAACCCAGCCGTTTGCAAAGTGCCCACACTTGATTTAAGTATCTTGAAATTCTAAAGGAAGATAGGCCCAAAGGGAAAACTGACAAAGGAATGGAAAGGCCATTTCTAACAATAAACATGAAAAAGAGTCACCTTTGTTAGTCATCAAAGAAAATTCCATTAACATAATTAAAAAATATCAAACCGGTAGAGTTAATATTTTTAAATTAAAGTTATTGGGGTAACAATGGTTAATAACATTACATAAATTTCAGGTGTGCAGCTTTATAATACAGCGTCTGTACACTTCATTGTGCAGTTACCGCCCAAAGTCAAGTCCCCTGTCACCTACGAGTTAGGTTTTCAATAGCACTGTTGAGAGTCTGATGAAACATGCACTGTCATAAATTTGTACATCTTTTGTGACAAGCTGTCAGTGTGTATTAAACCTTAAATATTATTTGATTCCACTTCTATGAATATATCTGAAGAAAATTGTAAAAGATGGGCACAATATTTATATACAAGAACGTTCATGAAAACATTATTTAAAACAATAACAGTAGTCAAGACAGCGAGTATCTGTCCTCAGAGCGAGCTTCCTATGGACCAGACGGTGCTGGCCGCTTCACGTGCCCAGACTGCGCCTCCGCCCCGCCCGCCCCCATCACCGAGTGAAGTAGGCAGAGGCGTTCATCTGAAGACAGCAGCGCTTGGAGTTCACGTCCTTTTCCAGAAGCACAAAGCCGGGACAATTGAGTGAAGATTTGAACTCACCAGAAATTATTCCTTAACTGCTAATTTGTTTATTTTCTAAAGAGAACTAATAAAAAGTGGAACACAAGGGCCTATCAAGAGGACTAGTTAAATACATTGTAGGATAGAAAACTACGTAGGTACAAGGACTCGTATTTTAAGTGAACATTTAGTGATGCGAGAACGTTTTCTAATGAACCCCAATATCCGTATTATGACCTGCACTTTTTCTCAACAGGCTCTAAAATTAGGCAGATTCCAATTCAAACTCCAGAAGTATTACCGGCTTTGTGAGTGACGCTGAGCATTTGCCTGCCCAGACTGAGCTTCAGTGTCTTTCTCTGCAGAATGGGCTTGACCTTGTAGGGTCATTAGACATTAAACAAGGCATGGCTGTCCAAGTGACACAGAACACATGCCCAAGAAACGGTGGCTATACAAGTGTAAAGACGAGATTGACCTACATCTTCTACGAACAGAAAAAAGACAAGTAAATAATACATCAAAACTTATTAATGATTTTCTTATAGTGCTGGGATTATAATATTTTCTTTGTAAGGCTTTTCCATTTTTCAAACATAACACTCAATAAAATATATTTTATGCTTCTTTATATCCACATTTTTAATAAACATTTTTATATAAGTAGCTATGTAAAATTATGATTTTTAATAATTATTTTCTATAATCAGAAAACAACCACCAATCTGTTAAGCTCACACATACACACAGGCTGGTGGTTCTTATCAGACATTAACATTGGTGACAACCCATAACCCAGCTATAATTTTCATGGTCAGCAAGGTAGCTTTTGGGTCGATGGTTTTAAGTTGCTTATTACTCTGTTTTTGTCCGTTAGTACCGTAGTGTCATGGATGGGTCTTAGAAACAGCTCCTGGAATGAGCTGGGAGATCCTAAGTTTACTCAGTATAATAAAAATATAATTTATAGGAATTGGGACTGAACCTCAGACCTGAGCATTAAGGAGGGTGAGCAGGGGGTTAAGCTGTTCGCTTTGACCTCTTTCCCTTCACCCTCATTGACCTTCTTGCTTCCTACCTCCTGCGAACACCGAGACCCCCAGGTGGCCTTTTCCCTGCCAGCTCTTTACATGCTGGCATGCCTCAGGGTTCTGCTCTCGCCTGTCACTCTTCTTTCCAGCCTGACCTCGTGTTCCTGTCTAAACTAGCTTTTCCTCTCGGTGCATTATCTTACAGTGGCTCAGAGCCGTTGGGATCATGAACTCGGAGGCTAATTAGCCATGTTACCTTGGGTAAGGTTCAGTGGTGGTTTTCTTCTCTGTGGAATAAGGTTAATAATATCTAACTCCTGAGGCTTCTTCCTTCCTTTCTTTCTTTCTTCCTTTCTTCCTTCCTTCCTTCTTTCCTCCCCCACTCCCTCCTTTCTTTCATTATCTCTTTCTCTCTTTCTTTTTTTGTTGGAACCCAGTGAGTTAGCACATACACAGCACAGAGTCACTGTGTGGTTCCTGTTATCGCTCTTGGTCACACTTTGAAGCCTCTCTTAGGCCCCTCAGACAGAAAAGACTGTGTCTGTTTTCCATTGCGTACCCTTTGCAGACATCCACCCTAGCATTTATAATACTCGGTGTAGCTCTAACTTAGCCCAGTGCACGGTGTGTAATACTAGGCACTCAGTCAATGTTTATTAAATGAATGAGAGAGAAAAGAGAGGAACCTTAGTCTGATGTCAAGCAGATGCCACAGCAAAAATACCTTGCATTTCATTGAGTAACTGGACCAAAAGGAACCACAGAAAATAAGCCGGTTCCTTACGTTGAAAAGAACTTGAAGAATCTCTAATACACTCACTGTTCTGTAGTGCTAGGCCCACTCCTGTAGCAGAGAAGACATGTTGGCCACACATGAAGCTGTGGTCCTCTTAGGGACTGGCCTTTGGTTGGTGCCTCTGCCAGTCCTTTAATTTACTGAGAGTGCGTCTTTCTCTTTGGTCCTCTCCCTGCTCCGGCATAAGGATCAATGTGTCTCTTACCTCTGGTTTCAACGTGTGCAGCTGTGTGACCAATACAGAATCATGTCTTGAGGACAGTGCCAAGGGTTCAAAGAATTGTTGGAGAAAGGTTAGCCACAGCGCCCCAGGGTTCAGAATGACAGGTGGAGGGCTCAGGACCCAGGTGGAACAGAAAGCACCAAGCAGACGCGCGCCCTAGGCTGGAGGGTTGGTGCCTCGTAGCATCTGGGGTTAGGAGTCAGACGTCCTGTAAGCGAGCAGCACACACTGCAGGGGACCCTCCAGTCCAGCTGTCCCGTCTCGCCTTTCGTAGTTCTGTGATGGAGTCATTCCGTGGCCTTGTTTCATTCAACACGCGCGTTAGCACACGCCTGGATTGGGCGTCTACTGAGGTAATAGGTAGAAAAGCATTTTGCCAAGTTGCTAATGTAAACATAATTGCTTTCATTTCCCTCTAAAATCTCCTTTCTATTGGAAAACACATGCTTTTCACTTAGCCATAGTCTGCCTTTCTGAAACTCATACCATCTGCATGCTCTTTCAGGCAGCGGGAGATGTTTGTATATCGGGGGTACATTCCGGTGTAGCCCCATTTTCTCACTTAATTCTGAGACCTCAGCAAGTGAAGCAGTCAGTTTTATAACTTGGATTTAGTTATTTTTGTAGAGTATGTGTTTTGGGCCCACTGGGGTGTAAACGTCTTCAGGGAAGAAGTCTAATGCCTGCCTATAGGAGGATTCTATAGGTCTTTGCAAAATGACCAGCTCTAAAAACTCTGGGCTAAAGCTGCTAAAATCTCAACTCTGCTCTCCTTTTGTATGAAAAATAAATTTTTTATATGTGTATTTTTACTAGGAAAAATTCTGCAGTTCTCTGCAAGAGAATTTGCAAACATTGTAGGCAAGAGCAAACCTTTCAAAGAGAAATGTTACAAGTATTATTGCTTTCAGGGCAGACCTAATATCATGCTCTAGCTCAACGTGATGAAACCATTTCTTTCTGAGGCTGATTCGCTGAACCAATAATTTGAAATTCAGCTGATGGTAAGAGATTTTTTTATTTAAAAATGACTGTTGGTCTACTGGACTGGCAAATTATGTAAGTCGTAAGGAATGAAGAAGCTTTGTTTTTAATGCAGTGCTCAGTCATGAACAAATGCAAACTCCAAATCTCTTAACCAGCGTTGTTGAAAAACATTTAAAAAGTCCAGCATCTCAATTTAGGTTTCTACACAAGTTGACGAGAAACAGCTTATTTAAAGAATCCGATATGAATTATTTTTTAAAAGCAGGCCTGCATGAGATGGAATTGGCATGGAAGGCAAGTTCTGGCTTGTGGGGGACAAAATTCCAAGGTGGCCTTTAAGATTCCCAGCCTCTGATATATATACACACCTCCTCCTAGGTATTCAGTTAAACAGTAATTTAATGCTGCTGTGAAGGGTTATTGGAGATGTCATCAAGGTCTCTAACTAGCTGACCTTGAACTATGGAGATCGTAGGTGGGCCTGACAATCTTCTGAGCCACTTAAATCTGCCTGAGGTCAGAGAAAGGGAAGTCAAAGAGGCTTGAAGCTCCGGAAGGATTCTATGTGCACCCTCCCTTGCTGGCTTTGGAGAGGGAGGGGACCGTGTGACAAGGAATGGGAGTGGCCTCTAGGATCTGACAGGGATCCCGAGCAGCCAGCCAGCCAGGAACTGGGGACATCACTCCTACAACTGCAAGGAACTGAATTCTGTCAGCATCCGGAGTGGTGGAAACCATTTTCCTTTCACCTACAGCCTCCAGATGACAGCCATGCCCGGCCAGCACCTGGGTTCTAGGTGTCTTGACACTGAGCACGTGACCCAGCCCTGCTGAGCCAGACCTCTGACCTCAGGATGTTGAATTAAGGAACGAGTGTTTCTTTAAGCCACTGCGTCTGTGGTCATCTGTCACTGAGCAACAGAAAATGAAGATGAGACCCCAGTCACCACTCCCTTGGACTGCTGCAGTGGCCTGTCAACTGGCCTCTGGTTCTAGACTCGTGTTACCCATCCTGTCGGTGGGGAAGACAGTTGTTAAAATGTCAGCGTGTAGCAGACCGATACCGGCAGATTTGAGTCTTCTTACCAAGATGGCTGCAAAAGTCTCTCTCCCAGTCCAGGTGCTTTTCTTCCACTCCCACCCCCACCCCACGCCCCGCCACCTGGGGGCATCAGGAGGTGACTCTGGATCTCCTCCACCTGAGTTTGGGTGTCCTTAATGACAGGCTTGTAACCATTTAGAATGGTTACAACGCGATCGTTTCTGTTCCAAGGCTTCGTTAGAAAAGGCCCTGCAGAGTCTCCCTCGTTCTCCAGGGACTCTCTCAGCCCCCAGCTGCCACACGGTGAGGCCACGCTGCGAGGCACCAGGATTACCTGCGCCTTCCTTCCACTGTCACAGCCCTGGTGGTGCCAGACCGTCTTGGGACACTCCGTCACTCCTTCTTTGTCCTTCATGGCCCTAACACGTTTTAAGTGTACTGGGTAGTTGTTTTGTAAGATGCCCCTGAATTTGGGATTGTCTGATGTTTTTTCGTGATTAGATGGAGGTTACGCAGTTTTGGCAAGAGAACCCGGAAGTGGAGCTGCACGTGACGTTAATGGGTCTTGTGTCTGGTGCTGTGAAACGTGTCCTTGGTTAGGGTGGGGACTGCCAGGTTTCTCCACGGTAAATGTCTGTGGGGCGGGGCTCCTTGGAGACCACGTACATGTTCTGTTTTTTCATCCTGTTTTGGTGAGGTCATGTTTTTTATCATTAGAGCCAAAAGCCAGAAACTTAATCTTTCACATTTCCGTAGGTATCTTGTCGCAGACCCGCGGCAGTTTGCCCACTGGCTCTGGTCTGCGGGCCGCGCTTGGAGGAGGCGTGTTCCGGACTGCGCCTCTTCCCCCAGTTTGTTTTCCCGTGATTGGCGTGGGAATAGCACATCTGACTGTGTCTCCTTCAGAGGCTGCTTAGTGACATCCACGGCTGCGTCATTGGCTCCCTCTTTCACATTGCCCTCCACCGCTCAGGATGCTCACCACCTCTCCTGCAGGCACCCCCCGCCCGCTCACACCCACAGCTGCCAGTGCCTAGTCCTTCAAGGCTCGTGAACACTTGGTAGCAGTCTGAGCTCGTTAGGTTTTCTCCCTGCTTATTCCCTTATGCACTGTGCAGACTTCTCTAAAGGCAGTTAATTTTGTTTTATATTTGTTTATGTATCTTTTAAGTCCCTTGACTCTGAGTTGGAGAGAATGGATTTCGAATTTATAAGATCAGTTCATGGCAAGGGCTCAAGAGTGTTAATCATACCTTGAGTTCTAAGGAAGTTTCCTGGGTGAAAAGTCTCCCTGTACAATGGAAGGCCTGTGTGACAGGGTGGAGTCCTGCAAAGCAGACACGGGGGACGGAGAAGCCCTTTGGAGAGGACAGTGTCTCCTCTGTCGGTAGGGACAGCTGTGGAGACGGTGTCTAGACCTCTGCCCCTACTTCTGGGACAGACAAAAACTTCAAGCAGGCAAACTCAAGGGAGTGCAGCTCCATGGACCGGCCTGGATTCTCTCTGGATTTTGGGGACCGCTTTCTTTTTCTTGGCAAAAGTGATCCGAGAGCAGGCAGCGGTCCTTTGCCTTCCTTCCCAGCACCTCCTCCTGGCTCTTCTCTGAATGAACAGAATTATGGTGGGATGGGGGAGGGGGATTCAGTTCCTTTTGGCTCTTGTTCTTGGTTCATCCTCAAATACTCCTAGGTTTGAAAGGAAAGTTTTGAAATGGTTAATAATGGTTTGAAATTCAGCCCAACTCTCTTCTGTAGCTCTCTGAGCAGAAGTAATCTCCCTATTCCCACTTTTCCACTCTTAAGTTTCATCTAGTCTTTTATAGCGAAATTCTGTATTGCTAAATTTGCATTATAGGGAGACTTAATTATCAAGCATCAAATAAATTAAAAAATAATATTTTTCAACACCAGGGCAACATTTACTACAGGCACAGGAGGGAGTTAGAATGTCAAATAATGTATCCTAAAGATTTTTGTAACTGTATTTGAATTTTTCTAAATCAAACAGCACCTCCTTTGTTAATAACATAAGCCACAAATTTACAAAATCCCAGCGAATCTTCTAAAACAAAACCTGGAAAGAATATCCTTTAACCACACACAATTTATCATTAAAGTTTACTATTAAGGGGAAAAACAACCCCCCCAACTCCCCGCTGCCTCCGCAAAGAAACACGGTAAAGTAGTCCCAGGAGTTACATTTGAGGAGGGCAGTATATTTCAATGTGCTCATCTGGACTCACTTAAACACAGTCTGCTTAGACGCTTAAATAAGGGGAGAAAAGTATACTGCATTGTAGTTAATATCTTCACAGTCCTTTGAAGATTAGGGAGAATTTCAGAAAGATCTCTATGTTTGTTTTTGGCGTTAAAAAATTCTCAGGGAAATCTCATTGCTTCCCTTCCTCCAGGCTGTCCATGAACCACAGACATTTCATTCTTTTCGAATTTAGGATACGAGGGGGTCGTGTGTAGTAAGACGATCCTGATGAGTCACATTTGTGGTGGCTGGCCACAACAGAGCCCTAAAAGAAGACAGCCGTTTGCGCCATGGTTTTCCAAAGTCTGCTCTGGTGATTTAAGACCTGCTGCCTGAATAATTTCTTTACAACCAGCCACACCAGCTTTCTTCCGAGGTGAGCCTGGTCCTCCCTGGTCTGCCGAGGCCTGGGGGCCGGGGCTGCCCCCCCGAGCACCAGTCACGGCGGAGGGAGAGACCTCTGAGTGTCCCGGCCCCAAGCAGGGCCACGCTCTGGTCATCGGGGACCTGCGCCCCTGACTGGGGCTGTGCTGGCATGAGAGGAGATGCTTCAAGGCAGAAGACTGAGTTTTTAAAATCAAATATTAAGAACAAAGCAAAGACAAATATTGTTTCCACAACAGTCTACAGCCTGTGGATTTCAGATGTTTATCTACCACTCATGGTGAAAAGAACAAAACAGAACAGTTTTTTATGTCACTACCTAGTACATATACAGGGTTGGGCAAAAGCAGGTTTACAGTTGTTCGTATGGAAAATAATACAATAATGAAGAAATTATAAAACAAGAATAAGCTGTGTTTTGCGTACTCAAGACTGTAAACCTACATTTGCCCTGCCCTCTCTGTACACCTTATCACTGAGACAAAGATATCACAGGACAATTCTGTGTGTGACTCCCTCGGGTGTTCTCTATTTTATTATTTTTAATTAAGAAAATGCTAGTTTGTACCCAGCGAACTCACCTCCTCGTCTGGACAGGCGCTGCCTCACACAGTTGCAGATATTTACAGTACAGACACTCTTGTTCAGCGCTTGCCTTGGAGTTCTTTCGGAATTACACTTGGGATGAGTCCACAAATCACAGGAAATGCTATAGGAACTTTTAAAAAATTAAATTATTTTTATTTAGCTTGGGTTCCCTTTTTATTTACCATATGTGACTCTACATGATGCTCGTCAAATCAAGGAACAAAATCGTTGTGGTTGATTGTTTTCAGGAAACCGAGTGTTAGAATTCAGTGAAAAGGGACTTCAGAGGTCGTTCAGGTCAGCTTGCTCTTCCTGGAGAGACCCGAAGAAGCTCGAGCTGTCACGGTCAAGAGTGAGTTCAGGTTATGTAGTCATGTGTTCATAACAGGATGTATTATAAAGCACTGTCCCAACTGCTGTTGGGAGTGGGTGCTTGGATACAATGTTGGGGTGACCATGGTAGAGGCACCTGTAACGTCTAGGTGCCATTGGAGAAGGAGTGGTGTCTTTGACCCTGTGACTCTTGGCTTTGGTTGCTAGGGCAACTCTGACATGCGTGATCTTGGCTATTTCAGCCCGGGCCTAAGAAGAGTATATATTATAAACATTTATAAAGACCAGTTTAGGAAGAGAGGCTATTAAATCCTGGAAGCTGAGGAAGAACACTGGGCATATGCTGGCCTGAACTTGAGCTTGGTCTTGAGTCTTTGCTTTTCCTATCCTGCCCAGCCATCGTACAAGAGGCTTCATATTTAGATCTGAGCCTGCAATTGCTCAGGAAATTGAGAGTGTAAACAGATTTAATATTTGTAGTCAAAACCTTTTCCCTTTAATATATCAAAACTACAGAAATGATCACATTCGGTTTTCCTTGATACTGAGGAAGAACCTTCTGAGTGCTTCAGTCTTTGGGAACATTCTCTCTGCATCTCACTTTCCCTTAACACATATTGGGAAACACTGATCTTTTGGGGGGCTAGTCTTGCAGGCTTTTTGTTTTGTTATCTTTTTTTAAAAATCATTGTATTACAGACAAACATGTTCTAGGGAGGCCAGGTGATAAATTCTCTTTCCATCCACCTGGCGTGTCCTGTGAAATAGACACAGCGCATGTACCTCCAGCGAGGGTGACGTGCTTGGGTGCTGCAGTTTATCATGCAAAGTCAAGTCCAATAAAATTAAGGAATATGATTTAAAAAAGAAAAACTGAAGCAGGATCAGCAAATTACAGCTCCTGGGCCAAAGATGGCATCCTGCCCGGTTTTGTAAATAAAATTTTATTAGAACAAAGCCATGTCTGTTCATTTGCGTATCATTCACGCCTGCTTTTACGCGACAGTGGCGGAGTCCAGCAGCTGCTCTGGAGACCGCGAGGCCTGCAAAGCTTAGGCTATTTACTCTCTGACCCTCGACAGAAAATAGTTTACTGACCTTTGGACTAAGGGCATATTTAGAGATGAAGTACTGGTCTTTAAAAAAAAAAAACAACTGTCACTTTTGAGTCGAGACTATTTTCTCTTAAATGGCATGGAAAAAAATTTTCTTGTAGATGATAATTTTTAACTAGGTTTAATGAGGGAAGGGCCTTGAGTCTGTTGGGTGATTGGTGTCTACATTTTTTAAAGTTAAAGATGATTTAAAAATCACTGGCTGTTGCATCAGTGCTGAGCAGATATCTGGGAGGGCACGTACGGAAGGTTCCAGTGTGGTCTGCTTATCATTTCACTGGCCGCGCGGCAAGGATTGCTGCCGTGATTTCAGCTGGAGTGGCCGATTTTGATAGTCTTCATCATAATTGTGAATCTTAATAAAATTTTACATTTATAAATATCATCCTGAGTTTCGCTTGCTGCAGATTAATAAGGCTAATAGACCTTTGCAAAGAGGCTTCGTGTTTAATAGCTGTAGTTCAGTGCATTAAAAGTGGGTACGTACTTAATCATATGGTTTCTCGGTCCCAGAATGGAAGCAGTAGTAACACGTGGGGCTGCGGTGTTTCCTAGTAGGGCAGCAGCTTAAATATGCGCTTGCTAATGTGTGGTTATCTCTTTATTTCTTGACAGACTTGTTGAAGAAAGCAAACTGATCCCACTCATTTTTGAAGTAATTCTGGTAAGGAAATATGCATCTAACATTTAAAATTTTTTTAAGGTTTTGACCATGTTGTGTGGTTGGGCTCCAACCCTAACTGCCCAGAAGACTGTTGTGTGTCCTTCATGATCTTACTTGATGTTATTGGGCCTCAGTTTCCCCATCTGAGATCTGTTCAGGGACACTGCTTAGCAACCTGCCCTCTTGACACATATCCTTCGCATTTTCCTTCTACTGACTGAAACCATATGTTGTCTAATATGGGAAGAATACCTTTTCTGATGTTGGTTTGTGGAGGAAGGGCAGACTAATGAATTTTCTGATGCTCACTGGGAAGCGCTCTGACTTTGTGGTCACTGGGTCAGATCATCAGTTTTATGCCTCTGGGCAGAAACCTGTCTTCTTCGGAATGTACACCGGCTTCGCGTTCATCCACCATTTAGTCATAGAACGCAGCTTAATCGGAACCGCCTGTTAAAACAAAAACACTACCATCTATCGTTTCCTTGTGTGGGAAATAAAATAGGATGCAGAGTTGAGTTTTCTCACTTCTGATAAATCCCTACTTATAATAAAGACAGATTGGACAGCCAGGTTGAAAACGAGTTG
The DNA here is from genome assembly GCF_987537825.1 of Furipterus horrens. Taxonomy (NCBI): domain Eukaryota; kingdom Metazoa; phylum Chordata; class Mammalia; order Chiroptera; family Furipteridae; genus Furipterus; species Furipterus horrens. The sequence goes on along the minus strand of NW_028327177.1, from coordinate 135,857,749 downwards.
GTGCTTATAGCCAGGGAGCACTCTTAACCAAAAACAAACGTCCTTTGTACTGGGGTAGGGAGGTTATCCCCCTTTACCAAAAGCTTTCCCTCCACAGCCACCTAACAGCACGAGGGCCAAAGGAGGGAGGGACAGGCCAGCCTAATCTCCCTTGGTCGTCAGTGGAGCAGTAACTGGGATGGTCTGATAACCCTTCACATGGGAAACTAGCCTTCCTGAATCCCCCAAAGACGTTATTGTACGAGTCGTTTTTGTGTTGATATGGCGATACGGTGAAACGTTAATTTTCTTAGCCCCAGATCACCCGTTCCCTTTGGGAGGAGCCGCTTGAGGTTGCCGAGGTATTTGAACTGGGGAGGGGAGCAGAAGCGGGCGTCGGGTCGAGCCTGGCTGAGATCATTTCCAGTCGTAAAAGGCTCTAACCAGTATGCTGTACCCCTGAAACTCATACAGAATAATACTGAATATAAACTGCGGTAACAAAATCGAAGATTCAAAACTAAAACAACTTGTAAAAGAAGATTTTAGAGGCAGTATTAGGAGTAGGGGCGTGAAGACATGCAGATGAGGATCTTGTTAATGAGGATTTAAAGCTTTTCCAAGTGGTTCGCGTGTCTCCCCACCTTCTGTGGGATACACATCACTTGCTGATTTGTTGTGAACTTGGACTTGTTCCGGACACCAATGGGCACAGTACGCTGCTGGCTTTGGCCACGTGGTTGGGCATGGGGCAGGAGCCTGTGGGGTCCAAAGTCAGCCACGTCTGTCTTGCATTTGAAAAGAGACTGGTGTTGCAGACAGAAGAGAGACCGTAGTGCTAACAGTGGGCCCTATGGGCTGCATAGGACCCACCCCTGCTGTGGCAGGGGGGCCTCTGACCTGTGAAGATCAATACAGCTTCTTTGGTGACTGATAAAAAAATTCTTACCGTTTGGCAATCATCTGGAGGTTTAAAGCCTGCACATAGAAAGTTTCTTTGTGTAGGTTCACAAAACCCCTCCATACTCGATCAATCTTTATATATAATGAGCACCCAGGAAGGCTTTATAGTTTACAGACCACAGGAAATGTTTAGGTGGTTAACGCCATGATTGAAGCCCTTGTCTTTGTACTATGGCCATTGTAGGATGTGGATCAACAGCGACGCCTTTCCAGGTCAGGAATTTTTTAAAGTTTTCATTGGGTTGGCTAAAAAGTTCATCTGTTTTTTTTTCCCCCCCGTAAGCTGGCTCTAGTAGTGCTTAGTTGGCTTTAACTTCATTTGAAACAATTTTGATAGGTTGTATCGTGACAGCTGTCATATGAGCATGCATTTTTTTAAAAAAGTTATCGGAATGGGTGAATTTTTGTATAGGCATTTTAATACTGAAGATGGAAGAAAATAGGCAACACTTTCCGCATACTATGCTTTATTATTTCAAGAAAGGTAAAAATGCAACTGACACACAAAATAAAATTTGTGCCATGTATGGAGAAGGTGCTGTGACCGATCGAACATGTCAAAAGTGGTTTGTGAAGTTTTGTGCTGGAGGTTTCTCACTGGACGATGCTCCATGGTTGGGTAGACTAGTTGAAGTTGATAGTGATCAAATTGAGACATTAATTGAGAACATTGATAGCCAATGTACTCAAAATATTTAAAATCAATACAGTTATTGGTGAAAATGGAATATATGTCTTATTTTATGGAAAAAACATACAGGCTTTTGGGCCAGCCCAATATCTATTAATTTTTTTTAGAGACACAGGAAGGGAGGGAGAAAGAAAGGGAGAGACACAGTCGACGTGAGAGAGAAACATCGATGGGTTGCCCCTGGCGTGCGCCTTGACTGGGGACACGAACTTGCAACCCAGGCATGTGCCCTGACTGAGACTCGAACCATGGACCTTTTGCATTATGGTACGACTCCCAGCCTCCTGAGCCACACGGCTCAGGGCTCCAGGTGAGGCTTTCAGCTGGTCCTGAGCCCCGTGACCTCGCACGCAGGTGTGGGGTGTTGGTCTTCCTCTAATGGGAACGCTTCTGTACTCAGGTTTCTTGTAGGATGGTATTTACAAAGAGGTCCCGCTGCTACAAATGTAGAGAAAAAAGAAAAAAAAAAACAGTTGGAAATTAACTGCTTTTTGACAGACTTTGATGTTCTTAAAGTACACTATTAAATCCCTGTTCTACTTTTTGTCTTTCTTGAGTTCAATAATATCAACTTCCCCCCCTCTATAAATACATGTTCTAATCAATGAAATATCGTCGTCGTCGGCAGCCGTCCGTCTCGAGAGACGATGGTGTAGCTTCTTAAGTGTCCATCTACACCGCCGAGAATGGCTGTGCAGTCCGACTCGGGAGTGACACGGCATCTGTCTCCTCCCGTGTTGAATCGACATCTTGCGATGACGCTGGAGTGTCCTCTCCAGTGGAGCTGAAGCTACAGAGCCTGGGCAGGGTGATATGGAGGGTCCGCTGTTGCCCATGCAGCAGACCCCCCCTCTCTTCGCAGCTGAAGGGTCCAAGGGAAAGACGGAGTCGATACAGCTTGGCTTCAGGTGCGCCGCAGGAGTTGCCGGTGTTGACTACAACGTCAAACCGCCTTAGGGACTCCGGCTCCGGATTTTCTGTCGGGGTTTACTCCCTTAGCCTTTCCCCAGAAGAGGTATGCCGCAAGGCAGCGGAGGTTTTTTGGAGTCAGAGTTTTCCTTCTCTGATGTACCCTGACTGGAAGATCGAACCAGCGACACTTAGCTCGCAGGCCGACGCTCGATCCACTGAGCCAAACCAGCCAGGGTTCAATGAAATATCATTGTAGCAGTTATCCTATGAACTGCTTACCATGTTTTTTCTCAATTTTGTCAACGAACTATGCATAATATAGTATTTTATCGATTCTATGATACACAGCTTTTTTCAGATTTTTACATTTCCGACACGGGGATGAATTTTCCAAACCAGTAGCTTTTTACAGTTGCTTTCAGCCTGGTGACCTGGTTACCATCACCTTAACCAATTTATTTTGCTTTTACCTTTCTTTTTGTAAGTGCCCAAGAGTGATATGCTCTAAGGATATATGTCTAAACGAGTCTCAAACAGCTCTTTCAATAAAAAGAAAACGAAAATTCTAGGGAACAGGATAGCATGTCGTAGTTTAATTGGCAGCATTTTCCTTAGTGCTTGATAAAATAAGGCTGCATCTTAGAACTGCTGGACTCCTGGTTTCAAGCAAACGCAGTATATTCCTTAGTTAGGTTTGGTTTTAAGTTCAAGGGCACGTGTGAGGTCTAGCAAATACGCGCCAGCTTTTAGCAATGATTTGATCAGAAGGAGACATAATGGAAAGGCTGTGGCGGGGCCCCGCACGCTGGCTCACTGCTTGTGTCTTCTGCGCGCCCATTAGGGAAGCAAAGCAGCAGTTGGCCCATTCTGCTGGTCGTCCACTGCAGCCTCTCGATTGCTTTTTTCTTTACTCTTAGCCCAGCACACTCTTTCCAGCTTCTTTCTGAGGCACTTAAAACCCGATTACAGGTTTTATAACTTCTTTTTTCTTTTCTTGAGTTCCTCACACAGCCGACTGGCTCTCCTCAGCGGTGCCTCCTCTCCTGTGTGGCTGTCATTGAGAAGGCAGCCCTTTCTCTTCTGCCGGGCTGGAACTGCAGCCAGAGCCTACGTCTTTCCTGCAGGCCTGGAGGCGAGTGAGAACAGTGAGCGCCGAATTCTGAATCTGACGTCCCATTTGCACAAAATAGCCCCGTACAAATAAGAAAAGATTTCCGGGGTTGTGCGCTAGAACCAAGAACTCCGAGTATGGATTGCACTGGTTAAATACGTAATCAATTGAAAGTGGTTTCGATTATTTTTTTTAAAAAAAGATAAATGCAACCTCTGATTGTAACTGCCAACTCAGGAGACACAGTGCGCCCTCCAATCTGGGTGCCTACTGTCTGCCCCCCGGATTTGCGGGGCAGGGAGGGGGTCAGGCGTGGGCACACAGTTGGTCAGGAGCTGTGTGGGAGCTTCATGGGGGAGGTAGATCCCAGGGAGGGAGTGACTGGCTGCTCAGGGTGGGGGGAGATGTCTCACAGAAGTCACCTTTCAATGTGGCCTCCAGGGAGTTGTCATGGGGGAGGGGGGACATCCAGCTTGGGGGCGATGAGTTCTTAGCTGTGTGTGCCTGGGCTGGAGACCATGGAGAAGTGGAGGGAGTGAGGCCGAAGGGCCGCGGGGGCCAGTCCCGCAGGGCTTCATACTGTGGTGGATTCGTATTTGTCCGCCTTTGCAAATAACTTACACTCTCTAAAACCAGACAGTATCCTCTACTTTTGAAAAAGAGCGTTTTCGAGTTCCTAGGCTGCGTGGGCTGCGTGCAATGAGGTAGGCCGCTTGGCCACGGAGCCGGACTGGGAGATAATCAGGATTGGGTCATGGGCTTATTCATACTGCAAATTTGAAACAGGTTGAAAGCTGAATTCTGGGAGTTCCCTGCATGTCTCCATCAGCCAGGTTTTTGAGATCAGCTAAAAGGACTGCGGGGAAGGAAACGTGAAAGACAGAGCCGGTCTCCGAGGTCCCAGCCAAGGGCCCAGTAGAGCTACCACCATATTCAGGACGGAGCAGGCGGAATGTTTTTTATCCCGTGCTCCAGCCGCGGGTGTCCCCCTGCTCTTGGCAGGCCAAGCCATGGGAGAGCCAGGTAGCGGATGGCTCACAAGCAGGAGCTGTCAGGGCAGCTGGGCTGGAGCGCCGCGTTTACGTTGGCAGTCACATCGGCCGTGTGGGGCAGGGAGGGAGTCTCAGATGGTACACAGTGGATCAAGCCGACCGGAGCCCTTCACAGCCTGCAGGGTCTCTGGCTAATAAATGTTGGTTCCTGAAGGAGTGAGCCACGGGGGGCGAGCAGGGGGGAAGGCATTCTCTTTCCCCCTTTGGCACTCTCTAAAGAGTAAAAGTCGCATTTAAACACGTCTGAAGTGGGAGTCTGGATGGATCAGCCGTCGCGTTTTGCTACAACTGCAGTCTCTCTGCATTTCATTTCAGTGGTTTATGCTTTGGCCTACTTCAGTAAATCATCTTAATGCCACGTGACAGACGCAAACTGTATTTCATTGGGGGGAAAAACAATCCTTATTCATGGCAGATTTTCCACCATGTGCCCCAATATCGCTGTCATGATGTTTTATGCGTCTGTTCCAAAACACACAATTAAAGAGCAATTTCAGTGGCAAATGTTAACAATAAAAATGAGATTAGCAACACACTCGTTTGACAATTATATTGTTTTAACAGTTCTCGAAGACAGCAGTCGAAGCAAGCTCTAGTAAATCTTTCAAGCCAACTGTATCTTTCCACGAGAGTCTCTTTACGGGCCCTTGGAGCCCAGAGGATTTAATCGCTGAGACGCCAGCGCCGTACAGACTGGCAGCCACGTTACACCGAAGGAGTGTTTTCAATCCATCCAGGCTTCTAAAATTACTTTGCTCCATGCTCGTCGCAACGCCTCTAATGTGAATTGGTTCTTCGGGTATGTTAAAATGACAAGTTCCTTATAAGTTTCTGAATCCGCATGCTTGTCTCCAATATGCCCTTAATAAGATTCTGCTATGCACAAAGGTATGAATTTCTAAACGGGAAAACAAGATTTGATTAAAATTTCAAAATGCTTGACTTGCGAAGATACTGTCAAAGTTGTACAAGGAGTATTTATTGGAGGCAGGAGATAAATTTGATTCTTCAGCCTTCCTGTACACCTACTCAGGGCTTTGTAGATTGCAGAACGGGGCTGTGTCCCCAGTTCCTGTAGTAGACAAAGTGACTTTATGTAGGCTAGCGTGCTGCTGTTTAATTATGTACTTTGAGGTGTCTTCTTGGGGGGTGGGTGGGTGGAAATGCATTTGCATGGATCCGCTCTTGCTAGTTTGTGTTACAAATTTGTATTTGAAAACAACTCCCTATCTATTGATACTGGATTGAATGAAGTTGCCCATATAACAACTGAACAAATGATTTTAATGTGATGAGTACTGTGTTATTTATATGATTAATACCAGGTTAGCTGAATAAATGGGCTGAGGCTAAGTAAAATAAATATATCTGTAAACTTGGGCTAAAGGGTAACTAGTTTCTGCATATTAGTTGGTTTGAAAGAAGATGGACTTGATGAAAATAAAAAGCACATATTTGTACCCACTGAGAAAATGCTGACGCAGAGCTGAGGCTCTTTCACCAATCCCAGGGCAGGTGCGGGGCAGGTGTGGGGCAGGTGCGGGGCAGGTGTGGGGCAGGTGTGGGGCAGGTGTGGGGCAGGTGCGGGGCAGGTGTGGGGCAGGTGTGGGGCAGGTGTGGGGCAGGTGCGGGGCAGGTGCGGGGCAGGTGTGGGGCAGGTGTGGGGCAGGTGCGGGGCAGGTGCGGCGTGTGTGCTGCTTAGAGGCTTCACCAGACCAGTGGGATCCTGCGCTTTATCGTCATCATCCTTGTTGCTAGCTCTGCTCTAGGTCCTGGGCTTCACTGTGAGGAAAGAGTGTTTCCTTCCTTCTCTCTAAGGAGAAGCCTAGTGAAAGAGCTTAGATGTAGGTAATATACTCCCCAACAGTGTAAGTTTTTGTATTTGTTTAGTTTTGTTTTTATTCTTGATTGTGAATTAGACTCGTGAAGAAGCGAGGGTAAAATCTGGGCGCAGCAAGCGAGTGACAGACAACGGAATGAGCTACAGACAAGTGAAGGGGGAGACGCGAGAGGAACCCAACCACTGGATGAAATTTTGAAGAACTAAAAAGTTAGGGAGACACTAAAAACAAAGGCAGTGTTTTCGTTCCAAGGTCCGTGAAACCTGGGTGCTTGCGTGCGCCTGGCCGGCACCCGGCTCCTCGCCTGTGCTGTGGATCGGTTCCCCACAGACCTGCATTTCAGTAGGGAAGCCAGTAGCCGCACAAAGTGCACTGAGCCCTTGAAACACGGCCAGTCCAAACTCAGCGTCAAATACATACAAGAGTGTAAAGTAGCTGCTTAATTTTCTTATATTGACTGTATGTTATGACCATATTTTGGATACATGGGCTAAATGAAGTATTATTAGAATGAACTTCATCTTTTTCTTTTTTTTTTTACTGCATCTGCCACAACATGTATGTTGTGTGGTGTGCGTTCTGTCGCTGTTGGATGTGCCACACCAGGTGATTTCCTAAGCCTTCCATCCTCAGGTGCGCCGAGTCTCAACGAGGGAGGAAACCACGCTGGGTGCAACGTCCTTCTCCCTCCCCAGCTCATTGGTTTTTTGTTTTCATTTTTGCCTTGCAATAGTATCGGTTTACTAGCGAACTAGGAGGGAGGCGGGGCACGGCTGTTACACTCAGCCCTTCTTCCCAGACCGCATCCCCCTGACAGTGGATTGGAAGGAGAACTAGGAGGAAGGGCCTGTGTACTTCACTGTCACATACAAATGGGAATTTGGTTGTAGCTCCCCTGAACATTGACCATGGCTGGTGACACCATGTGCATTTTGTTCTTTTCTGATTCTGCACTGTCTGGGGGTGCCCGGTCATTGGCCACCTTTAGGTGAAAAAATAAAATGCCTGCTGTGGGTATCAGGCTTTGCTAAGTCTCGCTACAAAACCCTGCGTGTTTGGTGCCCTTTGATCGATGGAACGAAGTAAAAGGACTCTTGATAAATGCAGAGAATGACGGGAAGGGCCTCCGGCGAAGCCGGAGCTGACTCATCATTCTCAATGTGTAACCACTGGAAGTTACTTTTTCCCAAACTTCTCCAGGAATGTAGGACCCCATCAAGTTTACTCAGGAACAAAACAATTGAGAATACCCACTTTTTAAGAAAGCGGAAGTATCGGCAAGAAGTTACTAGTTTCCATTACATAAAGCAGCAAGCATCTGCAGCGTTTGCTTTTGACGGTCTTGTGCATTTGTTTCCTTGGATGAGCAGGAAAAAGCATAATTTACGTGCTTAGCCAGGGCTGCAAAGGATTTTCCGATGGAGCTGGGAAATCTGATGCACTAAAGCAGTTTACAGATTTATGAGGAAAAAAAAAGAGCTTTTTAAATAGCTCTAGCAAGTGAAATTGGATTTTGGATTTATTAGGGGTACCACTTTGGAGAAAAACTGATGAGAAGCCAGTAAAGGCAAGTTGTTATTGCACAGGAGTTTTAGGCTTATTTTTTCTGTTAACAAGAACAATACATACTTGTAGAGATTCCAGACAGAAACGTCTAAGTTAGAATGTGAAGTCCTTCCATAATACCACAGCTTACAGCTTAACACATATTCTCCCCATTTTTCACACATGTATTAGATCTTTTTTTTTTTCAAAAATGGGACCGTACTAAATATTCTGCTTTGTATCTATCTTCATAATGTCCATGGGAGTGATGTGCATATGCATTATTTATTCAATTCAATGGCCATATACTCTTTTATTGAATTAGCATGATTTACTTAGCCAACCCCCTTTGATGGACATTTCAAGATTTCTCCCCAATTTTCTGCTACTATGAGCAACTCTGGATAGAATATCTTGACACATTTGTGTGAGTTTCTCTATGGTAAATGTTCGAAAGTTGAATTGTTACACCAAAATATATGCATCTTTTGTGTTTTAATATTACTCCCCAAGATGGTATTGTAAAATTTCCCACACAGCCGTGTAGAAAAACAACAGCAGCTTTGCTGCACTCGCAGCTGAGTATTATTGGTCTTTTAAATTGTGAGTTGTTTGTATTTTGAGCTGTTTGCTTTTTAATATCAGAGTCACATTTATCATTTTTTCTTACAGCGTCTGTGTTTTCCAGCATGCTTCGGAAAGAACTTCTCTTCTACAAGTTTATAAAATATCAAGCCACCTTTTATTCTGTGCACTTAGAAGTTCATGATTAAATCTTAAATCTTTGCTCCAGAATAACGTTGTCGTTAGGAATGAGTACAGGGCCGGCTTTTCTCTTCCCTAATCCTCCCTCTCACTATCACAGAGTCGTTCCAGCAGGGCTTGGTGATCGTGGGGACTTGGAATACTTCGTAGCCATCATTCAGTCACCACGTCTGCATGTATTGTTTATTGTCCGTATTGACATACAATAAGCTGCATGTATTTATTATATATAATTTGGTGAACTCTTACATATGTGTATTCAATAAAGATAATGAACATATCTCATCGCCACCCCTGCCACCCCCCTATTTTTTTTGTGCCTGTTCTATAATGCATCCCTCTCTACCTCCATACCAGTTCCATGTAACCATTGCGTTCAGTCGATGTAGATTAGTTTGCATATCCTAGGATATTATACAAATGACCAGTAAGGTATGGATTCTTGTTTTCTTTCTCAAATGTACCCCTGGCTTCTTTATCGAGCATGTTTATTTTCTCCTGGGGAGAAAGCATTGTGTCTGACGCTAATATCACCACCACAGCTGGCTTTGGTTTGTGTTAGTGGGGCACGTTTTTCCCTCCCGTAACCTTTAACCTATCTGTGCCTTTATATTTAAAGTTGTTTTCTTGAAGATAGATGCGGTTGGAGCTTGTTTTTTCTAGTCTGACAGTCTTAGTCTTCTATTTGAGGTGTTCAGAACGTTTTCATTACATGGAATCATTAGTATTGGTATATTTAAACCTACCAACTTACTACTAGTTTTCTGTTGGACCTTCTATTCTTCTTTCTCTCTTATTTCTGTCTTTCCTAGCTGTCTTTTGGATCAGTTGAGTATTTTCTTTTTTTGTGATTGGCGTGGGGTTTACAATATGCATCGTTCACTTGCCCCCGCCACCTGCTGTCAGGTAGGTAATTGCCTTGTATAATGGTCCCCTCTAAATATACCTGTGGCCAAAGCAGCCAAGATTTCAGTGAGCGTAGAAATCTCACACTGCACGATGTATTGAAACACTTAAGTACACACAGTGAGAAGCCAGGGATGAGGCAAGTGAACACATTTTAAGTGGGGTTCAAGCAGGGCGGTGTACCCACCACCTGTGTTCTGGGGAGCAGTGTGCTCCTCTCCCTCTGCTGTCTGCGGCATCAGCTTTCCTCAGAGCTGGAATTGGAGAAAGAGGGCTCGTGGGCAGAAAGTATCAGTATCTCAGGCCCCCAGTTTACTGTGTATGAGAGACACCGAGCCCTGTGCCCTTGGCCCTGGCTGTGGTTTGACCAACGCACTGACCGCACACCCATGGGATTTATTCGTGTTTCCTAAGCAAATAGTTGTCACCAATGTGTGGCTTAATTAAAGCTTCATGTATCCCGACTATTTGTTGCTTCTATTTTAGGATTTAGTATATCGTGAATATCTAAGGTCCAGATGTCTCATGCATGTTTCATGACTTAGGGATTCTGTGTATCTTTTGCTTCCTTCATCCACTTCTATTCATGATTATCACACATAGGCTCTAATTATTGATACATGTCCCATTATGTAGACTTCATAGATCCCATTACTTTCTTCTAGATCAGACCACTTCACGTCTTGTGTAAGAATGTCACAGCAGTGTCCTTCTGTTTTTAGTAACTTCCCCAAGTCACACATCCTAAAATTGAACCCCTGCCAACCCTACAGGATCTGAGGGTGGCTGCCTCCCCCGCCTGGTGTCTTACCCTCCCCCCTTCCTGCTGATGCTCTCACCCCATTGACTTCTCAGCTTACTGAACTGGCTCTGCCTGGGGCTACTTGTCTCCTACCTCAGGGCCTTTGCTCATACTGTTCCCTCTTCCAGAATGTCCTTCCATCTCCTTGGATGGCCGAGTGCACCTCATCCTTCAGGTTTCAGATACTCTTTCTCTGCCTCGTCTCAAACGGGGCCATGCCTGTCCCTCTAGCTTCGCGTGTCATGTGGCACTCAGTAGCCTTAGCTGTCAAGGGCCCACTCATGATGTATCTGTTCAGTTTATCAGTTAAGGGATAGTGCATTTTTAAAATGAAGCTCTAGATCCAATGTGCAAACACTTTAAAAAGGTTTTTTATAGACGTACTTGTAAATGAAGTTGGTGTGTAGCTTTTGTTTCCACTACTGTTTTAAACTTTATATTTTGAAGTATTTGTAGCTTCATAAGAAATTGCAAAGGTAGTACAGAGGGGTGCTGTTTACGCCAGTGGTTTATATTTTCTATAACTAGAGTGCAGGATCCAACTCAACAGCAACGCTGGGTCACTGCATCTGGGTTAGCTCCATTTATATACATTTTGAGGTTTGTTTTATGGCCAAGGGTATGGGCTGCCTTGGTTTATGTTTTGTGGGTACTTGAGATGAATATGTATTCTGCTGTTATTTCTTAGTGTTGTATAAATGTTGATGACCTGGTGGTTGAGGGTGGTATTGAATCTATATCCTTGCTGATTTTCTTTCTAGTTATTCAACCAGTTGATGAGAGAGGGGTGTTGAGGTCTTCAGTTAATTTCGGACTTGTTTATTTCTTTTTTTGTTGCCTCATGGGTCAACATTTACAGCTCTGTTGCGTGGATTATACACATTTAGGGTTGTTATGTCCTCTGGGTCATTTGACTCATTGTCATTTTATCCTTTTCACTTTATCATTATGTAATGTCTCTGTGTGTCTTTTAATTTTCTTTCCTCTGAAGTCTATTTTTTCTGATATCAATATAGCCATACCTGTTTCTTTGGTTAATGTTTGCATGGTGTATCTTTGACCCTCCTTTTAATGTTCAGTATACCTTTATCATTATATTTTAAATGAGTTTCCTGTAGACAGCATAGCGTTGGGTTATTATTATTTTTTCCTAACCCACTCTTCTAATCTGTCTTCAGTGGTGTATTTAGACCGTTTATGTTTAATGTAATTATTGATGTGCTAGGTATTAAATTTTTGATTTTACTTTTTGTTTCTTCCTTTTTCTATTGTTTCTGTTATCTTCTTCCTTCCTGTGGATTATGTGAACATTTTTCAGAGTTCCATTTTGATTTGTCTGTAGTGTCTTCGAGTGCATCTCTTTGTGTAGGTCTGTTAGCGGACGCTCTCAGTATCAAACATAAATTATGTACATATATAATACCTCAGTTATAGCACTGTGCTTGGAGGCAGCCACAACTCAGCAGTGCTAACACAGACTAGGGCAAGTGACCCCTGAGGCACACAGGGGGCCAGCTGTCACGTGTGGGGTGCTTAGAGCCCCTTCAGGAAAAGTGGCCACTGGCTGAGCAGGAGGCAGTGAAGTAGGCGTGATGGACAGTGGTGTTCACCTGCAGAAGTGCGCGCATGCTCTGCTCCCCCCCCTCCGAGGGGGCAGGTACCTGTCCTTCTTTGGTTGGGCACCTCTCTGTTCTCCTGTCCACGTTAACTACCGGCAAGTCCTCTTCTCAGCTGCCTCTTCCCGAGAATCACACGGTCAGGTGACACGCCTTCGTCATGGGTGCTGACAGCCTGCTGTACTTCCTTATGGCATGTAATCCACACGCCCACGTGGATAGATAGATATTATTATTCTCTTTTTATCTTTAACAAATGGACAGTTTTGATGAACCAGTTTTACAGGGTCACATTGCTAGTACGTAGCAAATCTGTACTCAGTTTGTAATGATGCAAATCTAGTATAAATAGTCTGGAATTTATTAGATGTCGAGAGTGGCATCTGATCCTTTATTTTTAGTTCTGTTTTTTCCATGACCATTTAGTCCCCCTAGGAGGCCCCCTCCACACCCCCAGGACCACACTGTTGTCCGTGCCCATGAGTCCTTTTTCCTTTCTGTGACGATTTGCAGTTTGGTGCTTGTTTTGTCTGATGGGCTGACTGCGGGTCTGCCGCTAGGTTTCTGGCTTCATCCGGCAGGAACTGTGTCACTGGGCCACCACCGGCTGGCTGCGCTCAGGCACTCAGTGAACGCCCGCACGGGAGCGAGCGCAGTGGACGGAGGTGCACGGGGCCCACGCTGTGAAGAGCTTGGCGTCCACGCCAGGGAGTCGGGGCTCTGCCTCATGCCCTCTAGTGAGCCATGGAAGGATACCAAGCAAGCTCTTGGCACGGTTAAGTTTCCTTGAGAAAGATCTACCTAGCAACCAGCCGTCTGTGTGGGGCCGTTTTAGAACACCGGACGAAAGCAGTGTCAAAGCAGACACTTCTTATTTTTGCCCACATGAACCAGTGATCATCACTCCCTCACTTTTCCACTTTGAAAATGCCTTTTCTGTCTTTTTACGCATTGATGTAGATTCTCTCCTGTAGTATGGGTAAGCGTGGCTTTAAGGATTTGTGCTGTGGCAGGCAGGTACCCCTCCCGCCCCGGTGTCTGGGTCTGGATGCCTGGAACCTGTGAATGCGCTGGGCTGCTTGGCAAGGGGAACTGAGGGCTGGAGATGGAATTAAGGCTGCTCATCAGCTGACCCGCGGAGAAGCGCATCGTGGGCTGGCCAGGCGGGCCCAGTGCCATCCCAGGGGTCCTCAGACGTGGGAGGAGGCAGTGAAAGGAGGAGTTGAGAGCAGGCTCAGCTGTGCGTGCCCGAGGCCTCGAGGCCTCGGGAAGCCGGGAAGGGAGGGAAGAGCCTCCAGGAGGGAAGCACAGTGCGGCTACCTCTAGGTTTTTAGTTCAGCGAGACCCGCCTTGGGCTTCGGACCTCCAGAACTCTAGGATGATAGGTTTGTGCTAAGTTACTAACTTTGTGGTAATTTGTTACAGTAATAATGGGATGCTAACAAAATACCGTTCTCTGTGTTGTATATTAAGCCTACCATGTAAGCAATCATGAGGACTAACATAAAGCAGTCTTTGCAGAAACAGTAACTGAGATTAACTACGAAATCTGCTCGGGTGGTTTTGCGTTTGTGTATTTGGTGGGTGATAAAATTATTCCCATGTCGTTGATGTTTTCTTAGATTAACTTTCATATAATGATTCTTGATCTAAGTTGGTCAAAGCCAAAATGACATTCTTTTTTTCTCATTCTGATGCTGCCCGGACATGCTTCGCACATGAATAATTCCTGCTGCGCCATATAACGATGGCAATTTCTAGGTTTCAATGTAAAAATGATTCATTTGCACCCCGTGACAGGTTTCCCTTCGAAATATATGACTCGTGTGCTCTGGGAGATTGCTCATGTATGTGTGTCTCTGTCTGGTCTCCTGAGATGCTCTGTACCGAATCGAAGTACTGGGTTTTTATTTCACTTCACTATAAAATGCTTTATAGTTTTCCATAGCTCCAGTTGAGCTACTTTTTAACAATTAATATTTTAGACGTTTCGGTCTGGCAAGCATGCAGTGCAGAAAGCTGTTGAGGTCGATGGCGGGGGAGCGGGGCTGGAGCACCTGCTGTGCGTAGGAGGTTTTTTTTCCTTTTCCCTTTTTTCCATGAGATGTGTTATGAGTTGTAGACCTTTGAGGTTCTCTACTTTGCAGAGGTTCTCCCCCCAAAAAACCTCAATAATCCCTAAGTTTGTCTTTTGAAGAACGTACCTTTTTTTTTTTATTTTTGGCTCCCTCTTCTAAGGTGTCAGTGGTAAACCAGTGTCTCGGGGTGGTAATCAGCAGTGATTGAATGTGACAGGTGCTGGCTCCTTAGGACGTGCCTGGGAACCTGCGCCCCTCCCTCATGGGTTTCACCTGCGGCCGAGTCACTGAAAAATTCCACCTGGGATATGTTATGGGGGAAGGGCAGGGAAAGGGGAATTGAGTCCAGAAAAGCTCAATTTTACTTGAGGTTTAGAAGATAGACGTGCAAAACCCTCTAGGAAATGGTAGCGCGCTAACATCACTTTGAACGACCTCGTATTGTCTTTTACGTGTAACGGTGGCTCTTTTTCTTTTTACACGAGTGTTGCGTTTAGATCTTTATTTGTATAACAACTAAAATGTACAGAAGAGTTCAAAGAAGAAAACAGAAATTAGCTATAACCTCATGCCCAGAGATAATCAGTTTTTTTTGTGTGTTTGTATTTCTGGGTTTGCTTCTCTCTGTAGCTCTAGATAGAGTTTCTGTTGTCCATAATAGATAATGAACTGCAGTCATTTCTCTGGTTTTGACATGCCTGACTTTCAATGACCATGATTTAGGTCAGCCACTCCCTAGCAACATGGGTCAGATTTCACTTACCATGGTATATTAACTGGGTAACTGAATACACTACAAACTTCGCTGCCAGCTCTTCAGTCACATCACTAAGTAAATGGTGACAGCCCTTCTTTCAAAGTCTGTGGGCGATTTGTCACTCTGCATCATTTCGAGCTCAGGCAGCAAATTGTGTAGCATTCCCTCCTCAGTTCCTAGTGAGAAACCCTCATGACTTTCTACAGAAGTGGATAATTGCAGAAGAGACTGGCCAAGGAAGGGAAAAGTCCAGCAAAGAAAGAGTGATAATGCCCTGGCTGCGTAGCTCAGTGGGTTAGAGCATCATCCCAATACGCCAAGGTTGCGGGTTTGATCCCTGGTCAGGGCACCTACGAGAGCTGACCACTGGGTGCCCAGGTAGGTGGAACAGCAAATCGACGTCTGTCTCTCTCCCTCTTCCTCTCTCTCTAAAATAAATAAAAATTTTAAAAAGAAACAAACCAGTTGATAAATCAAGATGCAGAAATGACAGAAAGAATGGAACTAGAGACAAAAATGTTAAAATTGCTATTATTATAAATATACTCAAGAATGTAAAGGAAAACTAAATATAATGAGAGAAATGGTAGGTTTTAAAAACAAGCATATAGTTGTATTGAAATTACCGTAGGCCATCCATGTTATTGTCAAACATAATTTAATTTTTCACTTTTAGAATATCTATTTGATTTTAATAGATTCTAATTTTCTAGTGAATTTCTTTATTGTTTCATCCACTTTCCTGCAATATATTATATTATTCGTAGTTATTTTAAAATTCTTCTTTGATAACTTCAATATCTTTCTTCCTCTTAATATTGGTCAAATTTTCTTCTTTGCACGTTAGCAACTTTTTATTCAATATTAGATATTTTATGTAAAAACTGTAGAGATTACAGATGATACTGTGTCCTCCATCAGAGACCGACCTTCTGCCCCTTTTGTTCTTCGGCATTCAGGGTGAGGGGCTGATCAACATGATCCAATTAGAAGGGAAGCTGGATTGGGGCTGTTTTGTTAAGACTTGGCTCTAACTCTGGTACAGTCTTGTCTTTTGGCAAAGCTTTTCTGGACTTTGAGACCTTGTGGGAGTCTGTTCCCTCAGTCCTGCAAGACGGACAGCTTCAGCTCTACCCTTCAGACTGGTCAGCCTCCTTCTCACACCTAATACCTCATGTGCTTGAAAAATCTGGCCACTGTCTTAAGGGAGGGACCATTTGAAAGCTCGACATGGATTCCTTTTCTTGACTGGTTATTGTTTCTTAAATACCACTGGCTGTGGGAGATTTAATTCGGTCTTCTACAGACTCTGGGTTCAGCTCCTCAGCCTTGTACGGCTGCAGAACCCTGCCAATATTTTTTCTGGGGGTGGGGGTGCAGATATTGCTTTTGCGTTGAGACCCCTTGGGTTTTCTATTTGTTGTTCCAGCCCCACGCACCTCTGAAACCGTTGCTGGTCTCTCATGCCCCCGTGGAGGCCTTCCGTGGGCGCTCCGCCTAATTCTCAGCCAACGTCCAGAACCAAATACTCCCGGGAGAAAATGGTCGGCAGCATCCGTTCATCTTGGTTGGGAAAGGTCTCCATGTCCTGGAATTTTTGTTCACCTACTTCTTGGTGCTTCTCTAGCTCTCTGATAACACTGCAAATATGATTTTATAATTTAGCTGGAGCTTTCTTGTTCCCCATTATATTCTCCTGGAGGCAGAAGTCACCTAATTCATCAAATTCTGCTTTTCCCTCTTTAAGTTTCTTCTCTTTGCTTTCTTTTGGTAGCTACACTTATTTGAGCTTTAAAAAATCGAGTACTTTGTTTTCATAATTTTATTGTTGTAGGTCGTTGTCGTTGGCAGCCGTCCGTCTCGAGAGACGATGGTGTAGCTTCTTAAGCGTCTATCTGCACCGCCGAGAATGGCTGTGCAGTCCGACTCGGGAGTGACACGGTATCTGTCTCCTCCCGTGTTGAATCGACATCTTGCGATGACGCTGGAGTGTCCTCTCCAGTGAAGCTGAAGCTACAGAGCCTGGGCAGGGTGATATGGAGGGTCTGCTGTTGCCCATGCAGCAGATCCCCCCTCTCTTCGCAGCTGAAGGGTCCAAGGGAAAGACGGAGTCGATACAGCTTGGCTTCAGGTGCGCCGCAGGAGTTGCCGGTGTTGACTACAACGTCAAACCGCCTTAGGGACTCCGGCTCCGGATTTTCTGTCGGGGTTTACTCCCTTAGCCTTTCCCCTGAAGAGGTATGCCGCAAGGCAGCGGAGGTTTTTTGGAGTCAGAGTTTTCCTTCTCTGATGTGCCCTGACTGGAAGATCGAACCAGCGACACTTAGCTCGCAGGCCGACGCTCAATCCACTGAGCCAAACCAGCCAGGGGGTTGTTGTAGGTACCTAATGCTATATATATATATATATATATTTTTTTTTTTTTCCCTCTGACAATTGCTTTAGCAGAATCCCATAGATTCTAACATTATGATTTCATTGTCCTCATTTTCATAAAACCTTGTATTTTTGGTTTCTCTCTCAAAAGTTTTAAATGCATTTAAGAAAAACTTGTTTGAAACAGAAACAGACTCATAGATTCAGAGAGGAAACTGAGGGTTGCCATGTAGGAGGGGGTTCGGGAGGATGGGTGAGAAAGGTGAAGAGATTAAGAAGTGCAGATTGGTAGTCACAGAATAGTCACAGGGATGTAAAGTACACATAGGGGATATGGTCACCAGTGTTGTAAGAACTGTGTGTGGTACTGGATGGGTAGTGGAATTATTGGGGGGATCCCTTCGTAAGTTATATAACAGACCTCTATGTGGGTACACCTAAAACCAATATAAACTAATATCAACTGTCATTTAAAAATAAAAGCTTTTTTGTTTTTTAAATTAATTTCTAGTATTAGTGCATTGTATAAATTTTTATTTGGGGGAAATTTATTGACGTTTTTATTTTGTATATGCTGTGGTGAATTTTCGTGAATGCTCTGTGTGCACTTTAATTGTTCTCTCTTACTCTCTATAGAGCTCAGAGTTTGACATGGGTCTATAACGTGTAGCTTATGGAGCATGTCGTCATATAGATCCTCACCAATTTTTTCTTTCTTCTTAGATTGAGGGAGGGGAATAGAGTAACCTGTTAGTGTGCTTCTGTGCATTTCTATCACTCCTGATTTGGGAGAGTTGTTGCTGTGTTATTGGCCGCATATAGTTATTTTATTAAATTTTATGATTTCTAGTTAAACTTTCTGTAAGTTTATCCTTGATAATATTTTTATTCTTTCTCTTTAGATCTTAAGACAAAGTTATAGTGGGAAATAGGTGTGGATTTATGTCTGTTCATTGCATAATGTTCTCCCAACCTCTTCTCCCATAGGTACCGTCTTTTATGAGTATGAGTTTTTCTAATGACTCCTTTAATGCTTAATAACCTCGATCAGGATATGGCCCAAAGAATCATTTAATTAGTGAATTGTGATTCCAGCTAAGCTTTGTAGCTTTTTCTTCGTGACACTGTTTAAGGTCAACATGCTTTGGAAAGGATATCTAAAACCCGCCTGGGTGTTCCGGCAGGTGCTTCCATTCTCTGCGGAGACTGAAGTCTGTCCGGTCTCCCTCCGCTGCGTGCCCCATTTACGTGCCCCATTGGTGTGCCCCTTGCAGGACTGGCCAGAATCGCCCGTGGCGCCCTCCAGGGTTCACACCTACATGGCTCGGAGGGAGTGTCCTGTGGAAGCCAATAGCCCCGCAGTCTGGTCAGTGATAACAGAGGGTCCGAACATGATAGAAGTGCATCCAGGAGTGGGCAGAGGAGGCCAAGCGTGGGGGCTGTGGCCTGAGGCGGTGAGGTGATCTGTAGTGTGGGGCCCACCAGTGGCCTAGTGAAAACTGTTTCCTAAGTTTATGAACTTATCGTGCTGCTCCAGGTGAGACGAGGGCTGAGACGGGCTGGCAGGGCCTGAGCCTGGTGGGAGACAGTCTTTCTAGCAGGGGACGCACTACTGTCAAATGAGACTAATGACAGTGTAATGCTTTCCTCACAAATATAAATATAAAACAAAGTGTTCATCTGTCTGAATGGTTGCTTCCTGATTGCAGAATGGGTAAAAGTTTAGGTGATCCATCTCTTCTTATTAATCCCATAGGGCTTCATAGTGGAAAATAAATGAGACTTATTTATGCTTGCAAATCAAATTGCCATAAAAGGTTGTAGCAATAGACAGAGGCAAAATCATAATAAAATAATTTAGTGAAGATGGAAGCTAAGAGTATGCTTAATGGAACATGATTAGACTTAATTTTCTTGCTATTTCCATCATTAAAGCTCCATTATCTTTTCTGAGACCTCATTTAGGCTTCCGGCCATGCTGCGCCTCTGAGCCGTTGGTGGGAGCACAGAAGAAGCCTACAGGTTCCGTTAAAATGCAAAAATGGCTAATAATACACTGTCCTTTCATTTTTACTATTTGATATCCATGTCTTACATCCAGAGCCTCACATATATATTCTCTTTCTAACCCCATCTCTTGAAAGCCATCAGTTTCATTATCTCCAAGCTTTCATGCAAAAGAAGTTTCATTCCAGAGTTCAAAACAAAACTAAGGCTTACCGATGAGTGTCCCTAAGGTACAGAGAGGCACTGTGGACCTTTGAGAATATCTCTAGTCATTCCTTTGCCTTTAAGCTTATCCACAGCTAAGTCATATTTGTACATAACAACAGAATCAGTAATAGGATTAATCTTTTACACATCCTAGAACCTTACAGGTAGGAATAGGTAAGACTCTGTAGTCCTTAAATACCCCCAGAGAGGATTGTGGGCTCTACCTGATATAGCTGGGAGAGAGTGCTGGCCTTTCCAGAGAGGGTGAGTCCATTTAAATTAGGTTCCATTTGAGGTCAGTGCTCCAAGGCATAGGCTAAGTGAAAGCAGAAAGTGAGGTGTCGAGGTCAAAGGTGGGGGAGGAGCGGAGAGAAGTTGCCATGGAGCTGGGGTGGGGGTGAGGGGGTTGTGGAGCTGACCCCGAGGGAGACAGGGTGCTGCCCCTCCTGCCCACTCTGTGCAGAGATGATACAACCGGTATCCATGATCTGTGATGACCACACATTTCTAGTTCGTGTTGAACTCCTCCGTATCCAAAAGGAATTAACGTCCGAGGCACTTATTGTCAACTAAGATTTAGTATGGGTGCCAAAGAACTTTCCCCAGGTGTTCAGGGTCCTTGGGCTCAGTGTGCCGGCCTTTGTAATGTCCCATTTCTCTCAGCCTCAAGCTCCTGCATCCCACGGTCTGTGGCCTTCCTCAAGTTCTGGACTCCCCGAGCCTGCCCGTTCCTCCCGCACAGCTCCGCTCCCTTCTCCTTCCTAAACTCTTACCTCTGCTCCCTGAGCTCTCACTGCCTGAGTCTCAGAGCACTGCTGGCCTGGCCGGGCACCCTGCCCCGCCCCTCAGCCTCTCCCTGCGGCCTGTTCTGCCCACCCCCTGTGGGGAAGCTCCCCAAGAGCAGGTGTCTTGGTGCAAGTTTGGGACACGCCACCAGAACTGCGGTGGGCCTGGTGTAGCTGGTCTTCACTGCAGATCGTGGAAGGAGGGATATTCACTTATGTGAAGAGATTATTCATTGTTTACCACGTCCAAAATAGTGAAGTTTTCTTCTGTAATACAGAAGGGTGTCAGCTGGGCAGATGGCTCAAAATGATGAATCATCAGCAGATTGCTAGCATATTTCTTTGTAAAGGTTTTCAGTATGTCTGTGTTTGTGTGTATGTGTTAAAATGTATACATTTCTCACATTTTAAAAGTGTGGGAACTTGGCCACAATCCATTCATTTTGTTCAAATCAGCTCTCGTTTTCTGTAGTATGAAACCCTGGATTGAGAGGACAGTGATTTATGAACGTACTCTTCCCTCCATCCCTCCCTTCTAATGCAGGGTGTTGCAAAAAAGTGTATCCACAATTTTAATGATTATAAAGTCTGTATTTATTAGCATACAGTTCCCTTTCAATGTTCACAATAAACTATATAAATGTACTTTTTTATACGTAGTGCCTGCTTTCAAACTGATGACCATTCTGGTCTAGACACTGCTAGCAGCGCAAAGCAACGGAATCACAAACATCAAGAATCATTTCATTTGGTATTTGGGCACGTTTTTCTTTCAATGGCTACTTGTAATTCATCAATGGTTTCAGGTGGTTTTTTTTTTTTTTTTTTTTTTTTTTTTTTAGCATAAACGTTATTCTTGAGAAATCCCCAAAGGAAAAAGTGTAGTGGTGTGAGGTCTGGTGAGCACGCAGGGTGATCTACAGGACCTCTTCGCCTGATCCGTCTGTTTGGCAGGTTCTCGTTAAGACAAGCCCTCACATCATGATGATAATGTGGAGGCGCTCCATCTTGTTGGAAATAAAAGTCCCTATCATGAAAATCTTCGTGAATGCATGGCATGGCTGGTTCCTGCAGTAAATTCAAGTAAGTGGCCCCAGTTACAGTACCTGCCAGAAAGGAAGGGCCAGTTAATCGACACGTGAATAAGCTGCACACACCATCTGTCCGGGTAAATTCACATGATGTTCCGCCAAACTGTGCGGATTTCCAGATGCCCAGTCAGTACAATTGTGGCAGTTAATCGTACCATTTAAGCTGAATGTGGCCTCACCCCTCCAAACTAAGTCTAGTAGGTGGATCAATTTGAAATTGTCTCCTAAATTGTCTCTGTCCTTCTACCGCGTTTGTGTACTCCCAGGGGCACTTCAAAATAAACTTTCTTTGTTCAAAAATTCATCTGCTCTCAGCCATTATTTCTCAACCATTAAATCTAAAACAAAACAAAACAAAACAAAAATTCAGCAAGTTACCAGCTATTCAAGTGTGGATACATTTTTTCGTAACACCTTGTATTTGTGATATAATTGGACTTCAGGGTTACTCAGCTGCATTCTGGTATATAGGATTCCTTTAAGGGGCTGGAGAAAGGCAAGATTCTGAGTTTTTATTTTTATTTTTTCTCACTATATCATAAGTTTATATTGTTTGTTTGTTGCTTAGTGAACACCCTGGGAAGGAATGAGTTGGGGAGCACCAACCTAATGCTAAATTTTATATTTCCCTGGTCTTTGCCACGATCCACAGATAAATACTTGACTGTGTAGACTGTTTTGTTACAATATAGTCATAAAGCTTAGAAATCGTTTGACATTATTTAACCTCTCTTTCAAAGATTCATTTGGAAAGACATAGCGTTGGGTTTAGCATGAAAGGATGTTGGAGCAGAGAAGACTCTTAGCATGAGTCTCCAGGCAGATCCCTTCTCCCCGGGAGTCCATTCCTGCATCCGTAACCTGCGGGGCTTTTTCTCCGGCTGCTGGCTTCCGGAGGAGCCCAGCCTGCACCTGCGTGGGGCAGCTGTTGCAAAATGACGCAGCTGGGTGCTCTGTCCCTCTCAGGAGCTGCAGAGGGAAGGCTTCCTGTCGTCATCACGGCCTTACACATCATGTTTCCAGCTGCCCGAGGCTTTATGCCCTTCTCTGCTGCCCTTGATGGATCTGGTGACAATGACTTGGCTGTTGCATCTCAGTCCTTTCTGTTGGCATCCATCTCCCTGGTGGAGCAGAGCCTACATTTTGTTGAACTTCAGAGCATGGTGACATGAAACACTTCAGAATTGAAGCTATATTAATTATTTATTCTGCTCCCAAGACAAGCTTCTGTGTCTCTGTGTGTTTTGTTTGGTTGTTAGACTTGTTACTTGTGCCCTGGAAGATGAGAGGCTAAGATTAGCCAATGAGACTGACGTAAAATAAAACCCAGTCCTCTGTGAATGGCATATATATGTCCCCAAAGCTCAGGGGCATTTCCTAGAGATCAGCAGCCTTTCCTCCTAAGCCCACGTAAACACAAGCTCAGGAGAGCTGCCGCCAGGGCCCATTCACTGTTACGCACGGGAACGGAAGGAAGGATTCCACGTCGGCCAGTCAGCCGGGAACTGCGCATCTAGTCATCTGCAACGCTCATCCAAGTTCACGTGCAGAAAGGGCTGGGACACCATCGCTCAGGATACTCACAGAGGGGAGCCCAGGCAAATGCAGGGCAGCAAGAAAGTAGAGTCTCAACATGTGTGCTCCATGGATCAGGCGGCAGTTTGGACGGCCTGGAGTTAAGAGGATTACTCGCTTTTCTGCTCCCTGCCTTTCAAGGGTGTTGTGGGTGAACCGGGGGCTAACAGGAGGCAGTGCCAACATGCGGGCACCAGAGCTGCTGTCTCTCTGAAGCGCCCCATGAAACGTTGGTCCGCATTTGGAGGGACCCAGTGGCTGGACAAATACTGGGTCTGTCAACTCACTTTTAGTACCAGATTGAGGCGAACAGCTGCCGAGTGATGCAGAGACCTTTGGATCTTGCACCTGCAGACAAGGGCTTATACCCTGGACTCAGCCCTACCACGCGCACTGTTCCTTCTCCAGGAAATCCATCTGCCCCTCCTCCTTCCTCTCCAGCCTTGCCCCCTCCTTCGCTGATCTCGCTTCATGCTTAGTACTCATCCTGATTTCTGATTTTCTTTTTGAGTTGCATGAGGAAAATCCAATGAAGCCATCCTGACTTGGAAGCTCTTAAAGCTGAAGCTCTTTTATTGGGAAGCGCATTACTTATTAGTTAGAAGTGACAAAATGCCGTAGCCTTCCCTTTCCCATCCCCCCGCTTCCTTATCCCTGAGCTCCAGGGACTTCCCGGGGGCTGGTGGGGCTGCTGCTTTGGTGCGGAAACCATGGACGTGACCAGGTGGGCGTGAGTTTTGGAAACCCAACATATAGCCAAGACCCTCCATAGGTATCTGTCCCAGAATAGATATTGAAGAGGAGGGTCAGGTTTCAGCTTTTGTCCCCAAGGCCCTTAGGAGATGGCCCTGCCTGGCTTGGCGTAAGATATTAATGTGAGCTTTCAGTAGCTCCCCCCAACATCACAAAAATGGGACCAGCCAGTCTGTGGCCACTTTTTCCCTTGGTCCATCTCCCGGCTCGACTGGAGTCTCTTTTTTCTTGTTTGCCTAGCGCGTGCCCTGCTTACGCCCTGTGGGTTTCCCAATCTCTCCTCCCAGGCCTTTTCCCGGCACACGACCCCTCGCCCCTCCCCATGGTTGTCCAGCATGACCAACATTAACACTGCCCAGTTGATGCTTATATCTAGAGTGTCTTCTAGTTCCAGCCAAAAATTTTTTTTTTAATGCCAGTAAGGACACAGATATTATCTAGGACATGAAAAATTCCTGAGATTCCTTTTTTTCCCATGGCAACCAATTTATTCCCCAAGATGGTACAGCTTCTATCATCGTGTGGCCAAAAGGGAGCTTATTAAATGTTCCAAAATGATTATATAACTTATTATCTAAGTAGAGTCTAAGAAAAGGAGCACTGATTGCCCTCAATGGACATGGAGAACAGACACGTGACCATGCATAAAATACCAGGAGCAGCAAATTCCTGGGTGACTGACAAAGAGCTCGGCTGCCTTGTGCTGCTGACTTGTAAACTAGCTCATGTACGTGTTTGCAGGTCCCCTGATGTCTGATGCATAACCTCAGAATAACTTATTGGAAAAAGATGCTCCTTGTTTAAAATTTAACTCTGTGAGATGGCCAGACTCTTCCAGCTCTCTGCAACAAAAAGTGATTGAAAAAATCTTGTCTGATCCAGAAAGTCTTTGCTTGGGGGGCCTGGGGCATCTGGGGGGTCAGTAGGCATTATGTTGAGGGATTCCCATTTCCTCAGGACAGCCCGCTCACCCTTTGCTGTTCAGGGATGGGAGCTGACCTACGAAGGAAGGCGGTAGGTCAACCCAATCTGCAGCTCCAGGGCACGGTGCTCCTAGCGCTTCTCCAGTGTGTGCAAAGCCTTACCCAGTTTAAACATTGCCTCCTTGACTCTGTGCACCCCAGTGGGGGTTTTAGAATTGTGAGGGCAAAGCAAGGCAATGGGAAAGGGATGCATTTCTGCATTAAAGTCCTGGCCCTACTCCTTCTGTTCCTTTCTTGGGGCTTCTTTATTTTTTATTTTTTATTTTATTTTCAAAGGAGACAACTAGAAAGGTCTCTTAAGAGTCTTCCAAAGTCTGGTTGTGGAAGATTCTTGCATTGCTCCAGGTTTGCCAGTTGGTTTGGGGCAGGACAGGAGCTCTTATCGCTTCTCAGCCCAATTTGCTTTCTACTTACTGTACTTTACCCACCTCGAAACCCTGGGTCAGAGTGACTTCTAGCCAATTCCCACTAAACTCTTACTCCTGCAAGATTTAATAGTACCTCTTTGAGGCAGGAACCACAAGTATCAACACCTGGTAAACTCCCCTTGCAGAAAGGAGGCGAACTCCCGCAGTAAAAGCGAGCTGTAATTGAAAATGTCTTGTGGTAATTGTATGTATTGATCTTTCCGTTCGTTTCCACCGTATGTAATATTTTCTTTCTTTAGAATGGGATATTTATATTTGTGAGCAATTATCGTTAATGGAGAGTCCCATTAAAACTGTGTCAACATCTTTCAGATCTTTGGGAGTGCATATTTTCCATGCTGATGTAAGTGCTTCGTGAGTCCTTGACAAATATTTAGCATGTGAGAGATTTTATGCATTTAAAGTAAAAGCATCTGAATTTACCATGTATGGCAAACATTATTCAAAAGTAAATAGATACCCGTGGAAAACTTTTGGAGGAAAATAATTTTTGTGGTTCTGTTTCACATCGTTATACGGCAAATTTTAGATGCTCAATAAATATTTGATTGCTTAATTGAAGGCGGTTTCTAGTTACGGACAAGTTAACTTCTTGAAGGAGAATCCAGCAAGCCTTATATCCCTTCGTCAGCTGTATTCATCCACGTGCCTTTGAGCAAGATTATCCTTTTGTTCATTTACCAGAGGCCCCTGGGGCTGTGGCTGTAAGTCCTAACCCTGCCCTCCGCGGGCTCGCACCAGGTGAGGAATGGATGAATCAACAGTCGTGGTACGTGTGGCAGGTAGGCGCTGTGATGAAGGCGGGCGCAGCATGAAGACTGTCCAACAGAGAAGGGCGGGTCCCCCCGCGCCCCGTGGCCTCCAGCTTCAGCAAATGGCATCTGGCCTGAATTTCAAAGAGCAAACGTTAGTTTGCCAAGGCTTCATTTTTGTGAGGTGATGATGGCGGTGGTTGTACTTTGGGACAGTGGCGGGATGCCGGGACAAGGCAGGAGTGTGTCTGGATGCACACGTGTATTTTCTCGCTTGTCCCCCCTGCTTCGGGCCTGTGCTGAGCTCAGGTAGCAGGTGCAGGGCAGACTGGCCTTCACCGTCTGGGCAGACTCAGTGCAGGGCGCAGTCCGTTCCCGGGGACGCCGGTCCTGGCAGCTTCCCTTTGGCTCCGTTGCCAGGGTTCTCCCCACTGCGCCTGCCTCGAGGCACAGGGTCCGGTCGGGAGCCAAGAGGATGGAAGCTTCCTGCTAGAAGCCTAAATAACACGCAAGGACAGGGCTGGGAAGGCGCAGGGACACAGCTCACCTGGCAGAGGGTGCTGCGCGAGGACGGGAGTCCTAAAGCAGGCCTGGCATGCTGGCGGGCACGTGGTGCCAGGAGCTCCAGACCCTTCCTCTGTGCCGGCCGCAGCGGGTCCCTAAGAACAGCTTGTGCTGTCGGCCAGGGGCCTGCACAATCTGTCAGTCAAATTTAAAAATAATCGGAAGTCATTTCTCTCATGTCCTTAACCAGAAAGATGGAGGCCTTCAGATGGTGGTGACCCAAGAGAAAGAAGGGCCTTAATTCTTTCCTCTTTCCTTTTTTTTTAAATTCTCACCCGAGGATATGTTTACTGATTTTAGAGAGAGAGGAAGAGAGGGCGTGAGAGAGAAACATCAATCAGTTGCATCCCGCATGTGCCCTGACTGGGGATCGAACCTGCAGCCTTTTGGTGCACAGGATGATGCTCCAACTGAGTGAGCCACCCAGCCAGGGAACGAAGGGCCTTAATTCTGTTCTCCTAGGCATGTAGGGCAGGAGAGCTGCACGTCTGGTCTAGAGATGGGAGAATAGCTTTCGAGTTCTCCTTTAGCTGCCTCCAAGCCTGCTGCGTCCCCAGACACCCTGACGACAGGGCAGAGGAGCTGTCTGACTGCTTCGCAACTGGCAGAACAGACGTCCGGTGGCAGTTACCCCAGCCCCAACTCCGTCACACCCCAAACAGTCCCACTTTGGACCCCCAAATTTTGACCTTCCCAGGAAATCCTGTACATATACTTATGAGGTAAATGAGTGACTTAAGGTTGGTGTGTGCCCTTTTAGTTCAATTCAGTTCATTCCCATCCTTGTTCCTCCTCCTGAGGGGGCAGTATGTGGCTCAAAAAGTCATGAGAAGATTTCCAGAACCACGAGGTGTCATTTCTCTGGGACTGAAAGCATCAGCATGGCAGTGCGCTTGCTTCTGCCATCTCCTGGCTCTGTGACCTGCCCTCCCTCAGGCCTTGGAACCCACTGGGGGTCTGGACACAAACTGGACTGTGGGAGGCAGCTCTCCACTTCCCCACCCCCGCCGCCTTGGGTCTACCGTGGACTCGAATGTACTCCCCAGGCCTGTGGCCCAAGATCTGAGCCACAGGAATGGAGACTAGTCTCTGCTAGGTTAGAGCCAGGAGGAGCGGTCAGGGGAGTGAGGCTGGGAGCAGCAGCTCCATGAGGACATCGAGGTGGCTCTAGCCATCTTAGGCAGAGGGCAGATTCACGAGGGGCTCCGTGGAGACCCAAGGGGACCTGGTGGGTGGTTGGATTTGGAGACGAGACAAAGATGGTGCCTGGGTAATTCCCAGATTTAGGGCTGGGTGGTTGGGCAGGCTATAGGCTGTTCATTGCAGCAGGAAACGGAAGAGGAGGGCCATGGAGATGACGAGGTCACCTTAGAGTCCATGGAGTTGGAGCTGCCTGTGGGACAGCCTTGTGAAAAGTCAACAGTACGGGAAAGGGTCCTCTTCCCCTCCAGTGCTTTCATTTCCTCTGAGTCCTCTGCATCTGCAGGCGTCCAGTCCCCGCGGGGAAGGGAGCTTCTGAAAGGCGGGGGGGGGTGGGGGCGCGGGGGGGGTTCACCCCGCTGTGTCCTGCAGCAGCGCCCATCCTGCAGGGCGGTCATCTGTCCCTGAAATGTGCCCCAAACATGTGTTTACTAGGAGGTGCGATGGGTTCATTTCTAAGAGCTTGTAGATTTCACGTACACAACACTCTGCAGCCTCCCGCTCTTCGTTCTCTCGGTGGTTCCTAACCTCCTTAGGATTGGCTTGTTGTCTTTTGAATTATGGCCCATAGCCTGGGCAGCAGAGAGTTGCCATGGCCCGTTTTTGCTTCTGATCATTGAAGGTTACTTCCTACCTCTGCCTAACGTGTTCTCTGGGCACGTCTTCTTGTGCCGTTTATGTCTCCTGATATTATGTAGAATAAAGTCTAGTGCTCTGTTTACAGTGAGACCCCTTCGCGGGGGTGGGATCGTTTCTTGGTCGCGTTTCCTTGCTGTGCCCTTGGTATTTCAGAGCTGTCCTCTCTAAGCTCGGAAGTAATTAGTTTTGAGAAGGCTGATTCTTCAGGGTCCAGTGCTCGCCTGCCTTTCATTTGCTGAAGCTGCTGCACATTTTAATGAAGCTGTTTCATCTAGGTTGCCAAACACTAGGATTTTGCCGCTTCAATTCTAATTATCTCTCCCGGCAAACGCTATGTTTTATTAGAACTCTCGAGGGCTCTGTTTATTAAATGTCCATACACCATGACGTCAGGCACACAAATTAGGTCAGATGTGTTTTATTGACGGCTTTATGGATGAAGGAGTTAAGTATTTTCTTCATAATCTTAAAGTGCATTGGGGTGGCCTCCTGGGGCTTTGTGGGATGTCTCTCACGAGCTCAGCTCCCTTCCTCACCTGCCAGCCAATGCTGTCTCTTAGTGTCTGAGGGATGTGGCTGCTCATGGCGGCTCTAGGACGTATTCTCATTCTTTGGGGGTAATATGCTCCTTCCTTCCTGTAGTTGTCTAATACTTACACCGTGCTTCCTGGGTTGTGTGTCTTCAGCAAAGTGATATACAGGGTGGGCAAAAGTAAGTTTACAGTTGTTCGTATGGACAGTAGTACAATAAAACTACACAAGTAAACTCCTTTCACATGCTCACAACTGTAAACTAACTACTTTTGTCCCATGCTGTATATTTCTTTTAAAGATTTTATTTATTTATTTTTAGAGAGAGGGGAAAGGAGGGAGAAAGAGAGGGAGAGAAGCATTGATGTGTGAAAGATACATCTATCTGTTGCTTCTCTCACGCTCCCAACTGGGGACCTGGCCCTCAACCCAGGCATGTGCCCTGACTGGGAATTGAACTGGTGACTTTTTGTTTCGCAGGTTGGCATTCAATCCACTGAGCCACACCAGCCAGGGCCCACCCTGTATATTAAAGGGCTCTTATGAAGCCAGGAGGTCCCAGTGGTGGTGGCACAGGCTGGGCACATTGTGGCATGAAAGGAGGGAGGGGAACATGACAGCAGCAGCGCCCAAACAGTATTTTTTTTGCTTCTTTCTACTCCCTGCTCTGGACTGCTTCAAACCCCTCCCAGGTAACCCTGTGAGTCCTTGGGTGCTGCAGGTACACCTGGGGTGTGGTGACTGACAGCCCCCCCTTCTCCCCTGCGGTGTTGCTGTGGTCCACAGGGAGAGCTGGATGGTGATGGGGGGCGTGGCTTCTGCCATCCCACACACTGAGCCCCAACTTTGCCATTGAAGAGCTGGGGGAGCTTTCACAAGTAACACTTCACTAATCAGTGTCCTTATCTGTAAAATGGAGGAACTGTAGCCACTTCAAGGTTTTTGTGAGCATTAAATGAGATCATACAAAGGTATGTCCGGAAGTCCAGCCATTGTTAACAGAACAGGAATGGTTTGCGCAACATTGATGTGACCTGGCAGCCAAGGAGAGTAGACTGGAATGTGCATGCATGAACAGTGATGACTTCACTGTACCAGTCAGTGGGAGTGGTAGATGCCACTGAGTGAGCATGTGTACTGTGTGGCCCTCACATTCAAAGTGACTGAGTAAGTAGAGCAACGAATCTGCATCAAATTTGTGTTAAGCTTGAACATTCCTCCACATAAACTATTCAGATGGTTTAGAAGACCGCAGCTCTGGGCAACTGGTGATTGGCAGCTTCATCACGACAATGCTCTCGTTCCTGCATCACGTCTCAGGCAGAGATTTTTGGCAAAACATCAAATCATGCCAGTGACTCAGCCACCCTACAGCCCATATTTGGTGCCCTGGGACATCTTTTGGCTTTTTCCAAACCTAAAATCACCTTTGAAAGGGAAGAGATTTCTGACTGTTGATGAAATTCAGGGAAATATGACAGAGCAGCTGATGGTGATTGGTAGACCTGTGTGAGGTCCCAAGGTGCCTACTTTGCAGGGGACTAAGGCGTCATTGTCCTATGCATGATGTTTCCTGTTTCTTGTATCTTCTTCAATAAGTGTCTCTCTTTTTCGTATTACATGGCCGGACAGACCTCACATAGATAAAGTGCTTGGGGCCCAGTTCACGGCACACAGTACCACGTCAGTAAACCGTCAGCTCTGTCTCGTGGTGCCCGGGCCCACGTGGCTGCTCTGCTGTGGCCTGCCCAATCAGCGCTGGAGCTGCGGGCCCCGGGGCCCCTGACCCTGCCAAGGACCCTGGTCAGGCTCATCCCTTGCTTTCGTCTCCTCTCATACTGTTTCCCTTGCATGTGTTGGGGCACCAGCGGTGTGGGATTCTTATCTTATTAATGAGCCAAGAAGGTTGGGGGAAAAAAAAAAGGTGTCAGGATCTCGGGTAGCCTTGTGGGATGGTGCTTTCACTCTGGGGCGCAGGCGTACCTTGAGCAGCAGGAGCTGTCCCAGAGGAGCACCTAATGGAGCTTCCCCTCCTACTCTGGCCTGTGGTCTCTGCCCCAGACTGTGGCTCCCTTTTCACTTTCATCCGTCTTCTCCATGTGCCCAAGACCAACTCTGTTTTCTCGTGTTTTCCCCTTCGTATAATCCCCCACTCTGACTTGAAGAAGTAACTGCGATGTTTTCCGATGCATCCTTTTCCCCGTAGGCTAATGTGGTTGCGAAACAGCAAGAGCAAATCTTACTAAATTTGCTAAGAGAAATGAAATTCCACGATTTGATGCCAGTTAACGGAAGTTAATTTCTATTCACGCCTCCCCGACTGCTCTTCTCATGCCTTTTGCGTTCCTTCTGGAGAAATGGTGACCCAGGCCCCAGCAGGGGCTGCCTTGGTTCTCTTACATCGTCCCCTTGAGCGCGGACAGTGACTCTGGTCCGTGGTCTCCCTCCTCTCCACTGTGTAAGAAATATACACAGAGGGAAGAGTAAGTAAATATAAGACTATAATTTTTATAAGCCTCACTATTGTGAGGAAAGTTCACAGTCTGTGGTTTGAAAACCAACAACAAAGAAGCTAAAATACTAGTGTTCAAAAAAATTTTTTAAAATTTACTTTCCATTTACAGTTGATACACAGTATTAATTGTACATGCAATTTCAGGTGTGCAGCACAGTGCTTTGGCATTTTTATATGCTACGAAGTGATCTCCCCATTAAATCTCGTCCCCACCTGGCACCGTACATGGTTATTACAATGGTATTGACTATGTTCCCTGTGCTCTACTTAATCATGCGACTGTTTCTATAACTGGCAGTTTGTATTTCTTAATCCCTTCACTTTTTTCACCCAGTCCTCCATCCCGCCCTTCTTTCTGGCAACCGTCAAAGGCTACAGTTGAAAAGGAACCATATCTCCCAGTCGGGCCACAGGATTATTGATTTCCCGTCTTTATCCTCTGCATCAGGTATTTTCTCCCGAGCACTTGCAGGGTAGCAGAGGCTTTTGTAATCAGGGCGCACCGTGGCCGTACGCGCCTCTGCAGATGGAGCCATAGGGCGGCAGAGGCCTTCATTCTGCTCTGTTCTGGGACCCCAGGCCAGGCATCTCTGAACCTAATGGACTGGGGTACCACTCTGGGTTCTCAGTATTCAGGGGTAATGGAGGTTCGGAAAGTTGGCTTTTGTACAGAGGAGGTGCCTACATCGATCAGTGGCACTCACCCTGTGAGTACAAGGAAACAGCGATGCATTGACTTCACAACGAGCCCACAGGACTGCCAAGAGCATCATGGAAAAGGTGCGCTTAATTATTAAAAGGTGTCTATCGCAGGACATCGATCTGTCTCCAGTAAGCTTACAGGCTGGTCTTTGAACAAGGAGTCGTATGGGCTATTTCACCGAATGGGACAAAAAGCAAAGATTTATGAGCTGCTTTTCTTCACAAAAATAGGTTTTCCATGTATCGTTAGTTACTTTATCATGAGTAACATGTGTCATGTTGGGGCTTATTAATCACCCTTTCCTTCCAACTAACTGTGAGAATAATTAGATGAAATTGGTGGCAGACCATCGCTTCCACATTAATCTTCGTAAGCTGGTGTCAGTGAAACAGTCAGACATGTGTTTCTAAAAGAACGTGTTTCGAAAGAATGTTAGAAATCTTTAGGTATTGGTATTTGGAAAGCAGACCCCTCATCTCGTATCGAGAAAAGACATAGGTGAGACTCAGGACCTCGTGTGGCTGTCATCGGTGTGAGGGACATGTAGTTTCAGAGCCAGGCGCAGCGTTGGTCCTTCTGTCATATTTGGAAACCACGTGTCCCTCAAGAGACTCCTGTCTGCTCTGCTGCCCGTCCTCACTCTGTGACCTGGGTTATTGGAGCTTCTGCCATCTAGAGCATGACCGGTCATTGGAGCAGAGAGAGAGAGGATGATAAAGCCCACACTGGCCCTTCAAGCTTCTGCCCCAGTGAGGTTAACTGGCCAAAGCAAGTGTCATGGTCATTTCTAATGACAAGTGGGCAGGAAGTGACCACCTACTGCATACCCAGGAGAGAGAAGTGGCAAATTTGTATACATTTGTAATGAGTAACTCAGTGCCAAAAACGGAAAGCTGGTTCCTTGAAAAGACCAATAAGATAAGGCAAAGCTTTGGTGAGTCTGATCAATGAGAAGGAAGGAGGGGCAGCGTAATTGGTGACGTGAACAGGTTCAGAGAAGATTTGTGAGGATACCAGAGAATGTTGCGAATAATTATACGTGCGGAAACTTGCACATTTTAGATGCTTTGCTAGGAAATGGAGATAAACAAAATTAGGTCAAGGTTAGATTCCTGAGAGGTTTTTCAAAATATATTTAAAGACCTACTGGTTGCCCTGGCTGGGTGACTTAGTCAGTTGGCACATTGACCTGTGTACCCACAGGGCTGCGGGTTCGATCCTGGTCAGGGCAGGTATGGAGGGCAACCAATCGATGTTTCTCTCTCACATCAATATGTCTCTCTCTCTCTTTCCTCCCCCCCTTTCTCTCCTTCTAAAATCAATGAAAACATATCCTTGGGTGGAGACTTAAAAAAAAAAGAGATTTACTGATAAAACTACAGCGAGCCCAGTTGCTTTTATTAGCGAGTTCTACCTAGTCTCCCAGAAACAGAAATTAGATGCTCCATTACCATTTGGGAAATAAAACAGATGGGCAGGGCTGGCATGAAATGGGTCCCCAAATCAGGTGAGGATGTCACTCAGAGGTAGATAACATTTAACAACTGTGATGCAACTATCCTACAACCAATTAGCTAACAGACCCTAGTAGTGTATTAAAAGAATAAATGCAAATCTGTTCAAACGCCACCTTCTTTAGGAGATATGCCTTACCTGCCTTGTTTAAAATCACCGCCTTTCCCTGCGGCGCTCTCAGACCACTCCATCCTGTTTTCCCCTGTCACACGCACCGTCACCTTTTAATGTGGCATGCGATTATCTCCTGTGTGGTTCACTTCTCCCTGTGCTACAAGGTAAACTCCACAAGGGCAGGACAGGGTTTCTTGTTGTTGTTTATTTTTTTTGTTGTTGTTCACTGATAAAGTCAAGTACCTAGAACAGTTGGCAGTCAGTAAATACAGGGTAGGGCCAAAGAGGGCTTCTAGTTGTTTGTATAGAAACTAAATAATACAATCAATGGTAAATAGTAAATGATAAATAATAGTACAGTCAGTAAGTAAATAATAAATGCAATCAATAGTAAGTAAGTAATAATGCAATCAATAGTAAGTGAATAATAATACAATCAATAGTAAGTGATACAACTGTAGATCTAGTTTGGTTTTACCCTGCATTTGTTGCAAAAATGAATTCATTTTAGTGCCACATGGGACCCTAGAACAGAAGAGGACATTTGTGGAAAACATGACATTTGAATGAGGTCCGTAGTTTAGTTATTAGGATGAAACTGGTATTAATTCCTTAATTTTGATAAATGTGCCCTGGTTAGGTAAGATGTTAAGATGAGGAAAAGCTGGGTGAAGGTATATGGAAACTCTATATTAGTTTTGCAAGTCCTGTAAATGTAGAATGTTTTCAAAATAATTTTATTGAAAAGATGTTACTCCCTGTTCTACGATGTTACGTGTTGGGAGAGAGCAAAACTCACTCTCTCAGGTCCCAAGGGCAGCTCCTTACACAGAAGCTGACGCAGTCGGTCACATCCCACGCGAGCACCCATGTACTGCCGGCAGTACGGAAGTGTCCGTACCAGTCTCCTCTTTAAGTCGTTTTCTTCCAGGTGTGGTCTTCTAAGTTCCAAGTACTTGGTTTCTGGTCCCTGTGGCTCCTTTGTCACCTGCCTAGGCACAGAGGACTGTGTGGCGGTCCTGCAGCTCCTGGGCAGGGGCTGCGTGCAGCTGTGCTGGGGCTATGAGCGGTTCTGGCTGCCTCCCAGCTCACGTCACTCACCGAGGGGGCGGGCCTTAATGCAGGGCACCTGCCTCCTTCACATGCCCGGGTAACAGTGGCACCTCGTGCCAAGAGTGAAGGGGCGGAGGTCGTTTGATCATTTGTCTTTTTTATGATGTAGTTGAATGTCTGCATAGTTACAGTGAAACCCGGCATCTCTTGCAGGAACATCAGGAGAACATTCTGGGTAACACCATGCAGAGCGTGATTGCGCTGCTCCACAATCTGGTTGCCTGCAAAGATTCGAACATGAAGCTGCTTTATGAACAAGGTAAGTGCTTGTTAGAATTTGCTTCAATTCTGTTGAGTTTTGCATCTTTGTAAGTTTCCTCACCTTACCTAGGACGGGATCAAGAAGTACTCTTTAAAGCTGATCAGCCAAAATAGATGTTTAAGAACCTATAAATCATATTACCAGCCAAAAGGGGAAGTGTGACTAGACTGTGATAGCATCTCTGCATTAATTTATTTTCTACACAGCACAAAGTAAGTAGGCAGAGCTGAAGGAGGATAATGCAAAAATGGAAGTAGAAGCATAGTATTTAGTATTCAGACTAACACATATTTGGTCAAAAGCACATTGGGAAATGAGACTGGATGCGTTGAGGGTGACTTGACTTTGCGTCTTATACATATCTGCAATATTGCTATTTAAAATTCTTTTAAAGATTTTACTTTTTAAGAGCAGTTTTAGGTTTTAAACAAAGTCGAGGGGCCAGTACAGAGGTTTCCCATATAACCCTCACCTCTCCACTGATAGAGGATATCTTGGTATTACCACAGAATCTGTCCTTTTTTCCTAGTTAAGGAAGTACTCATCTATTTAACTTTTATCTTTTGAAAGCAAGAACAAATAATTACTTTTGTTAAGCTTTTTCTGGCCCCTATGGAAATAAGCAAATTATTTTTCCTTGGATCTAGTTATGTGCTGGATTATGTTTAATAGATTATATAATGTTAAACCATCCTAGCATTTGAGTCAATTGCCACACTTAATCATGATATATTATTCTTTAACTGTGCTACTAAAGTTCTTTGCTAAATTTTTTCAGGATTTTTTAATTGCGATTTATAAGTGTGATCCGGTCTATAGTTTTATTTCTTATTTTGGATAGAATACATTTTTTTTTGCTAGATTTTGGTGTTAACCCTAAATTGCTTCCTTACAAAAAAGGAGGTTTTTCCTCTTTCTGTAGTTCTGGAACAATTCAAGAATCACTGAAATTACCTATTCCTTAAAAGTTCAGTAGACTTTCTTCTGGCTGGTGCTGTTTCTTGGAGGTAAAGTTGTAGTGGTAGTTCTTTAACACTTTTCTCTATTTCTACAAAGATAATAAATCCTTTTACCTTTTTCTATCTCTTATAGAGTCAGTTTTAGTAATCTGAATTCTCCTGGAAAGTTTTGATTTCATGCACACTTTCAACTCTGTTGCCCGAGAGCTGGGATGAGTAGGGTGGCCTCTGGAAGGGGAGGAGCACATGCTCTTGCCGTGCAGACGGCAGGAGATTGTGGACGACCCAGGAGGTCGGAGCTTCTTGGGACGGCATAAGTAGGGACAAAGTGCGTGATGCGTCCAGAGGGTCTTAAGGCTGAGGATGGTGGTCAGACTGTGAAGCGTGGTGGGGTGAGGAAGGGTAGTGGGATTCCAGGAGTACACAGAGCCTGGGAACTCCTTGTCCCTGCTAGTGGGGGGAAGAGGGAAGGCGAGGGGACAGATGGGTGGCCCCGGGGTCAGCAGAGCAGCCTCAGTCCAGTCTCCAGAGATGAACGCCAGTCTGACTCGCCATCGTACCCTACGGCCCCCCACACAACTCAGCTGCTAACTGTGTGGGCTCATTTGGTTTCCCCCGAAGTTGGGTAAAGGTCCAAAGGGTGTTTGCAGACCCAGTGTGTGTGTGTTAAGGTTCCCGGAGTGTGAGGCGTCGCTGCTGACTGGCTACTCATATAGGCTGGGATGGAGACAGTTGGTTCGAATGAAGTCTTCTTGCTGATCTTTACTTTGGATCGGTTCTGGTTCAGAAAGTGGTTTGCATATTCATTACGGTTCATGCCGAAGGAAATTCTTATACCAAACATACAGAGCTATTCCTACCGTCGATACTTTAAAAATCGCCGCCGTCTAAGTGAGCCGGAATAGAGATGAAGAAGTATTGTCAACAGAAAGGATTGTTCCTGCCTTCCCGTAGCTCGGGTCCCACACCGGCAGTCCGTGGCAGGATGGATTCAGAGCACACGTCTCCCCCTCGCCTTTAAATATCTCTGCAGTCGGTCCATCAACCCCTGCTCTCCGTGTGGCGGTCCTGTCGTGGTTCCTGCTGCCGGCCCTGGCCCGTGGAACCTGCAGGTGGTGTGAGCGCCCGGGAAGTAGCCCCAGAGAGGGGGAGAGAGCTTCAGCCATGCCCTCGTGTGCCAGTCTCCATGGGACCGCGCGCGTGGACCAACAGGGCGTGGGTGATTCTGAGTCAGCCTCCAAAGGGGAAGAACTTTTTAGAAAACCTCAACCAATTCATTTCACTTCCATTTTCCCCTTTTCTGTATGGATAAAGCCAATGTATGAGAACAACCCTATCAAAGTCAATCACAGAGAGCATTTGCCTTGAGTGTAAGATGAAGTTCTAAGTGGTAAAGCTTGTGGCAGGTAACGGGCAGCATTTTCCTTTCTTAGACTCCAGTGAGACTGGGAGATCATACACTCAAGGGCCACCGCACAGCGTCTGCCACCTGGTAGGCAGGCCACAAGTCCACAGACTTGGATAATTCCTCATTGAGACATATCACCAGCACACAGCTGCATGATGCAACCCAGGTTTTTTGCCTTTGAGTGTTCATTCTTTTTAAATGACCATTTAAGGAGAGAATTATAAAACAAAGACAGACCTTTTGTTTATATTTGAAAACTATCAGGTATTATCATCTGAAAGCTGGCTGCTGGCCTGCCCCCATGCGCTGACCTTTCCATAATGGATAGTAATTCCAGCTTCAGTTTTCCCAGCAGAGATGTCAGAGTAAATGGATCTGCATGACGCAGGGCACACAGCAGCCCCCCAAACGTATCCCACCCCCGCCCCTGCCCCCCACCAAAGAAGCATTCAGAGAAATTGTGTGTCTGCGCTGGTTTAAGGTGGGTTAGAAATCAAAATACTCACTTCCTACTGGGCTTATTATAAAACTGCCTAAATTGGTGTTTACTCAAGAGACCAGAAAATCACTCTGAGTTGCTGGGGCTTTGAAGTGTCCTTGATTGATAGCTCTTTTAGATTTTTTACTTGTGTGAATAACATTCAAAATAATGTCGTACAGGAGGGGTTGGCAAACTTTTCCTGTATCGGACCAGATAGGAAATAGTTTAGGTTGGTAGGCCATGTGGTCTTTGTTACCCCTCAATACTGCCAATATAGTGGGAAAGCGGCCACAGAGAATCTGTAAAGGAATACACGTGAAAGGGTTGTCTTTTTCATTATGACCATTCTAATGGTGTGAAGTGATAGCCCACGTGGTTTTGTGTTTCATTTGTCTAATGGCTAATGATGTCGAGCATCTTTTCATGGACTTATTGGCTATCTGTGTATCGTCTTTGACGAAATGTCTGTCCAGATTGAGTTGTCTTTTTATTATTATAGAAGTTTTTTGCTTGAATTTTTTAAAATTCAAATTTAAAAAATTTCAAATATTTTAATTGCAATGCTGTCTACTAGGAATTTCAGAGATGATTTGTGAGGGGCTGACCTTGAGAACTGGGAATGCTGGAGTAGGAGATAAGAGAATTCCGATTTACTTTTTATTATAGCACCAGCCAGAACGGTCACGTTCGGGCGCTAGTCTTCTCACACCGCTCCCCGCACCGGCTTTACACTGCTTGCAGGAGCAGGACTGGAGTCACTGATGACATACGGTCCTTATTTCACGTCACGCACGTTTTCCTCTGCTGTCCGGGTATAGTGTGTGCACCTGATCTCAGTTTCTGTCACGTACTGGGCTTCCTTCTGCCCCACGCCTTCCCACGCACCATCCCCATCCTGCTTACCATGCTACTTCCTCCAGAGCTCAGCTCAAACTCCACGTTTTCTCCAGGAGGCCCTTCTTGGCAGCCCATACTCTCTTGTTGCACTGAACACGGTTGTAATTAAAATAGGAATTATGTCTCAATGGACTTGCCTCATAATTTTTCTGTGGAAGTTCTGACAAGCCCCCGGCTTCTTTTAGAACAGCAGATATAGAATTAGCTATTCAGGTTGAAGCTGACTTCATTTGTAGAATGTGGGAATAGATAGTCTCTCCCTGGGGAGTGAGTGAGTATTCAGTCTTTCTCTTCAGTTTAGCTTGTCAGAGAGTCACTTTTAATTGCCATTTTATTGGGCTGGCATTTTTTCTGGTGCATCCCCACATCTTGTGACCCAGATCTTTGAATCAATTATCTTTTCATCCATAGGCTTACCCAGTATACCAGTCTCAAATATATATATATATATATATATATATATATATATATATATATGTCATTAATGGATTAATATCCATGGCATCGGCTAGAAGGAAGGCCCCCTGGATACAGGAGCCTGCCTGTGCCGTTCACGGCTGAGTCCCACACGGGTCCTGGCGCAGGGCAGCTGCTCAGTCCACGTGCACTGGCCGGAGGAAGGAGCATGGCCGCTCCGTGCAGCGCTCATGTTCCTGCTCTAGCACAAGTGCTTGGCCTCTCCTCCCCTGCCCACGGTCTTGGCCACAGAACGCCCTGTCCCATACACACTGTCCGACTTCCGGCCTCACCTCTAGTGAGACGCTTTCTATGTTTCTTCCCGCAACGTGTATTGGGAATCGGATGTACGTAAGACATGACGCGATGGGCTCTTTTAAGGCCACCAAAACGGACACCATTGGGGCTGCTGACTGACTTTTCCTGCGTTCTCACCTGGGTTCTCACTCCTGGTGCCCTGCTGTCTGGTCTCCGGGGGACAGTTTTATCACTTGGAGGACAATGAAAACCACGGGCAGAGACTGGGACTGAGATCATAACCTCAGATGGAGCCAAGTGATTTTCAGACCTACAGACTTCTAACCAGGGATCTCATTTTTGGCTTCTTTCATTTTGTCCAACCTTAATTTTGAAAAATGGAGAGCCACGTGTCAGACAGATAGAAACGTCCACTCTTCCTTCTTTAATGTCTCACTGAGATGGAATGGCCTGCGTGTCGTTACCCGCCTTCCAAGTGTCTCCGCACCAGTGCTCGGCGAGGCTCCTTAATGTCTGAATTCTCTGAAATATCAAAGCCACGTTATCACGTATCAAAAAGGAGTTTTCAATATAAGAAAAGAGGAAGACATTTAACAAGCTTTTGACTAGGTCAGATTAAAAACGTGTTAAAAATAGGAAGGAGGGACATGTAACAGAAGGTGTGAAATGATAATAGTGTCAGGGAACAGTGCAGAACGCGTTCTGCCTCCTAAAAATACCTCAAAAGGGCTTCTGCAAGAACTTTGAAGCTGTGTTCCAGAAAAGAAGTTATAAGTCCATTACCGAGGGAAGAATTTGGGAAGTTCGCGTGTGAGTGGAATAGGTGGGTTTGAATCCTGAGTGTACAATTGGCTGAGGTCCTTTTTGGATCTTAATCTCTCTAGGATAATGATACCTGTATTTTATATATTTTTGAGGATTAAATGATAACATATGTAGATTTGTCATTTGTTATTAATAAAATTTGCCTAAGTATTTGAAATAAGCACTAAAAATAGCCAGGTGGTCCTCACATGGGATATGGAGGAGGTAGATCATTAGCGTGAGAGAAACGAAGCTGATCATATCAGCCATCGTAAATCAGTTGAACTTGATCACTCCAAAGAGGTTACAATGCAGAATACTGAAAACTCCACAAATATGATCTCAGAGCCATGAAAAGAAAATCATTTATTTGTGGGATTCTTTCTTTCCAGCTATATTGAGATACAATTGATGTTACGTTGTATAAATTGGTGTTGTACAATGTATTGATTTGGTGCACTTATTTATTGCAAAATCATATCACATCATGTAATTATAATTTTCTGTGGTACGAACGTTTAAGTACTACTCTCTTAGCGACTTTCAAGTGTGTAATACAGCATTATTAACTATAATCACCATGCTGTACACTAGATCTTCAGAACCTATTCATCTTATAACTGGAAGTTTATACTCAGAACGATTGTTCCTAAGAAGTTACAAAGAAATAAGGGTGTCTTAAGATTTTAGCATGGAAACGATCTCTGTTACCAAAAAAGGAATAGAAGATTTCAGAACTAGAGATAAGTACATTTGTCTTAACAAAAGGATGATGCTTTTAGTTTTTAGTGATTGAGAAACGGAGGGTCTCATCAGGGAAGCCCTGGAACCGTATTTAAGAGGCCCTGACAGGGATGAGATCTGGGAGACGGAAGCCAGGCACCTCTCGATCATACCATCAGAAAGGCTGAGTGTTTGGACAGAGGACCGTGTGGGGTTTGCTGTATGATAGTGAACACCTGGCGTCCCTGCTCAGTGGGTGGGTCACTCCGTGTCTGGCCCATTTCCTTAGCTTTCCCGGCTCCATCGCTCCCCTGGTGTTGAATCCTGTGTACCCAGCAGGCCGCAGTGTAAAATAATGAAGGCAAGGCTGCTTCTTAAGAACTCCAGCTAGAAGTGAAAGTATTTGCAAATCATCTGTCCGATAAGGGATTCACGTCCAGAACACACAAAGAACTCCTACAAGTCAACAACAAAAAACCAAAAAACCTTACTCAAAAATGGGCAAAAGACTTAAGATATACAAATAAGCCATTAAGCCCATGGAAAAATGCTCAACGTTGTGCCATTAAATGTCACTTTATACCTGTTATGATGATTGTTTTTAAAAAAGGAAAAGAAGTGTTGGTGAGGATGTGGAAAAATTGGAACCCTTATGCATTGCTGGTGGGGGTGTAAAATGGTGTAGTGACCATGGAAACCATGCGGTGATTCTTCAAAAAGTTAAACATAGAATTGCCATATGATCCAGCAATTCCCCTTCTCAGTATATGCCCAAAATAAGTGAAAACGAGGACTCAGACAGGTACTTACAAATGTTCTTTGCAGCCTTCTTCACAACAGTCAAAAAGTAGAAACAACCCATGTGTCCGTCAACAGGTGAATGAATAACAAATTATGGTATACATGGTCAATGGAATATTATTCAGCCGTGAAAAGGAATAAACTTCAGATTCATGCTACAATGTGGACGAACTTTGAAAACATTTCGCAAAATGAAAGAAGCCAAACACCAAAGGACAAAATATTGTAGGATTTCACTTACTGAAGTGCCTACAAGAGGCAGATCTGTAGTGACAGAAAATAGAATAATGGTTACTTAGTAGGGGCTAGGAGAAGGGGTAATGGGGAAGTATTATTTAATGGGTACAGAAATTCTGTTCGGGGCGATGGTCTGGAAATAGTGGCAGTGGTTTATGCAACATTAAAAAGGTGTTTAATGCCCCTTAATTGTATGGTTAAAATGGTGAATTTTATATATATGTGTATATATATATGTATGTGTGTGTGTGTGTGTGTGTGTGTGTGTGTGTGTAACCACAATTTAAAAAAAATACCCAACTGGATGTGATGCATGTCGCTATTGCTCACATGCCACGGGTGGGAACTGGTCTCGTGGCTTTATTAGGGTGCAGAGAGTTTGAGCAGCTCCTTCCCAGCAGCGAGTCTCAGATGGGGAGGAAAGCATGAATATTCTGGAGACAGCCAGCTATTTTAGCCACAAAGACCCCATTTTAAAGTGGTTTTAGTGTATATGTATTTTGCAAGCTAGTGATTCAAATTTAGAAGCGACTACTTGAAACTGTAGGGTCAGAAGGTCCTGGAGAGGTCCTATCAGACATGAGCCAGGTAAAAGAAATATTGAAGTTCCTCTTTCACTGATTTAAAACGTAGGCATTGTTTAAAATGAATGAAACGTTTCTTCTGTTAGCAGGTGTTTAGTTTGATTCTCCCATCCCTGTTTTCTCTGCATGTTCATATGCGCCTCCGATTCAAATTTTCTACCACACTGCATTTCAGGAGGGGACACTGTGAGGTCCCAGCTGTGGGATATCAGCTGTCTTCTCTCTGTGAGGAAGGCTGCGGAGTTGACGTCTCGGTGACATGTTACAGAAACACTGCAGATAAAACCAGAGGCTGCTTAGTTCTAAGCTCCCGCGGTGGTGAGGACAGTGGACGCTTCCTTCCAAAGAGCGGCCCAGACACTGCAGCGCCTGGCTTGGGGGCCCGAGGACTGACCAGAGCCCCCCCGCACCTGCTCCACATGTGTGTCCGTCTCTCCTGTGAAATGGGAGGACGTTCATGCTGGGAGTTCCTCCAGAAGACCAGCCTTGTCCCTGCGAAAATTCCAGTGCATCCACTTCCCGTGCAAGATGAGACTCAAGTGTAGAGAAGTCAAGGCGGCTCACTGTGAGTGACAGGATCCCAGGGCCAGCGGGAGGCTGGCTCCCGGCCTCCCCAGCCCGGTAACAGCTCCGGAGCTTCTGCGATTCCTCCTCACCCTCGCCAGCCAGAGTTTGCAAACATTCCTGCAGTCTCCCCGATGAAAAGCAGAGGCGGAGTTAATGAAATGAAAGAAAGCTATTAAGATGTAAATTGTTTTCTCTGTAAGTGCTTTCGCAATGTGCTGAAACATACATTTACTTTTATTCCCTTCTGTCTAAGCTGCTGACACTCAGGAGC
Source organism: Furipterus horrens (assembly GCF_987537825.1). Classification (NCBI taxonomy): domain Eukaryota; kingdom Metazoa; phylum Chordata; class Mammalia; order Chiroptera; family Furipteridae; genus Furipterus; species Furipterus horrens. The sequence goes on along the minus strand of NW_028327177.1, from coordinate 135,814,172 downwards.
TGGGGGTGGAAATGTGGAATCCAGCAGGTTAGACCCTCACCAAGAGAGACGGCTGCCATCTGGCTCGCTCTGTTTTCCCTTAAATGGTACAATCAGTGCGGTGTCATAACTGTAACGCCTTCTCTTTTATACCCTTAGTTTTGGAGAAGAAAAAATGTCACGTTGGGCAGCAGTTACAGTAGCGCATCGCTGCCATATTCAGCAAGCAGTAGGACATTTAAAGTGAAGATGGCTCTTAATGGGATTAGAACAGTCATAAAACTTTACAGAGGAGTTTAATAACTCATTTACGGACCATGGAACAAAGCTAATAGTCCACCTTCATGGGTGAAGTCTCCTCTTTGTCCCCCAGTCCACGGCTTTGACTTTTAGTCAAATGTCAAGAGATCACTTAGATGGAATGTGCGTCGTATTGGAAAAGCTTGCAGAATTTTGCACACTTCCAAAAAAAAAAAAAAAAAAAAAGAGTCCTCAAAGAGCAATGACCTAGCATTAATGTTTTTAACAGAATGTAAGGCATCCACTCTTTCCATTTGCAGATACATGAGTGATTGTCAAACAATAATGTATCTTCTGTCTATATAAGCACCAAACTTTGGACTTTATCCTGCCTTTTTCTCTAGGTGTCTCTTGGATATCAGCTATAAAGAGCTGAATAAATCACAGGCCATTTAGCTCCCATTCTGCTAATGGTCTCTCTGGTAACTGAACCTTCCTGGGCTTTATAGCTTGACCTCCCCTCCCTCCCAACACCTCCTTCACTGTCCTGTGCCCCGACTTCGCTTCCTGCTGGAGTCAGGTGTTCTGATTTCAGTTTTGTTTCCTTCAATAACCCTTTTTGAGTCAGAGAGGGTTTGGAGTTAGAGTATTACTAAGAATCATTTATTGAAATCCCTCATGGTACAGATGGTGAAGGTGGGGACAGCGGGGTGCAGACATTTTTCTCAGGGGTCAGGCAGCCTGGGATGACCCAGAGAAACAGAGCTTCTATCTTGAGCCCCGTTCCTATGCCATCACCAAGGGCTGGCTGCACTCCATCTTCAGAAGGCAAGTTCTAGCAAGGCACCGCAAGGTGTTCTTTCTGCCTCTCATTTGGAACCAAGCTTCTGCTTTAGTTTTGTTTGTTGTCAGTTAGCCTGTTTAAGGCTAATATTTCATGTTACTGGTCACTGAAGGCTCCTTCTTTACAGACACAGGTCAGCATCTTCTCCCTTGATGTCCGTCCTTGGTGACCAATGGCATGCATTTATTATTTTTTAAAGACATCTGGCCAGTGTTTAGAAAAGACGTCTCTGCCCAGAGAGCCAAGCTGTGCATTCTTAACCCTGGGCTCCCACCCAGGGCACTGTCCGATGGGGGGACAGTGTCCCCCGGGGCTCTGATGCGCGATTGCTGTGTGAAAACTGACAGTTACTTCAAGGGCAAGTGTGAAATACTGTTCCACAAAGAGATATGTTATATTTAAGAGAAAGAAAAAAGAAAGGTTCGTTGTTTGGGGACAGGTCCGTTTTATGAGACAGAAGCAGCGGGCAGGTTGGTGGCAGAGCTGCTCAGTCCCCATCGCGTCTCCACAGAGTGGTCAGGCCAAGGAGCCTTTGCTCAGACAGCCTCCTCAGGTGCTTGGTGTTGAACAAAGGGACTCTCAGGCAGACTTTTCTGGGAGACACAGGACATGTTGTTTTTGCTCCATAAATATTTATTCAATGAATTAGTGAAAGAATGAATGAATGAACAAGTGAACTTAAAAGATTGTAGTAATTAAAGATAATTACATGTGGTGAGAGAATCAGGCAAAAAGAGAATAGGAATAATTAATAATAATAATAATAATAATAATAATAATAATAATAGTGGGACCCCAAATGACATTTGTTTTCTGAAGACCAAGCTGTCTGGCAAAGAACAACACTGACGGGCTTTGCCTCTGAATGAGGCTGTCTGGCAGGCGCAGTGGATGTGACTCAGAGAAGACAGTCGTGTGAATCCGGAGAGCCCGCAGAGGGCTTTCAGAATGGCAGTGTGGAGGTGGAAACCCGCTTTTGGACTTGTGGGTTATTTTACCTTGAAGGTGAGGTGTCTGAGGTATGTTGCGAATGATGCTGTGGACTCATACATTGTTGAAGGGGCAAAAATGTGTGTGTGTGTGTGTGTGTGTGTGTATTTTTTTTTCACAAGTCCCTATCTCAACTGTAGCAAAATCAAAATTAAAAAAAAAAAAAACTTTCAGAATTTCCTCCTCACATGTAAACTTTCCAGTCAAATGTGTCTTAATTCTTTTCTGGTTCAAAATAGCCTGATGTAAATCAACTTGTAGTGTGTTCAAAATCCACCTCCCTCCCGGGACAGTTTCCTCCTGCTTCTCCCTAAAACAGAGCCTGGGTCTGTAGGGTGCTTTGTGTGTGCTTGTGGGGGCAAGGGAAGAGGGGGCTCCTTGGATCCCCTTATGATGGGGCACAAAGAAAATAAGCATTAATTGAAACTCATTTTATGTATTTTAGTGTATAATCAAATATGCCTCATTATTTTTGAAAATATGCTTTAGAATTTTATGGTAGAGCAGTTTGCAGATTTAATTTAGTGTTTTTTTTCTTAACTAGTAGACTTTATTTTTTTAGAATGGTTTGGCTCACTAAACTCTGTATGGAACAATTCTATGGACTTAGCGAAATGCATGTTGTCCCGTGGCCACCGTTACAGTATAGTTTCTACAAAGTAGAAACAGAGTCATTTCACAGCCCTCAAAATCCCCTGTTCTCTGCCTGTCTGTCCCTCTTCCTCTCCCACCCCAAGCCCTTGGTCTTTTTCATCCCCCTATGGTTTCCCCTTTTCTATATAATTGGAATCCTACAGTATGTAGCCTTTTCATATGGGCTTCTTTCCCCTAACAAGATGCACTTAAGGGTGTGTGTGTGCGTGTGTGTGTGTGCACGTGTATGACTTGATAGCTCATTTCTTTTTATTGCTGAGTAATATTCTATTGTATTTACCATAAATATGCCATTCTCACATTCCACTGGATTACCATTTATTGTTTATCCACTTACTGAAAAACATCTTGGTTGCTTCTAAGTTTTGGCTTTCTGAATGAAACTGCTGTAAACATTTGTGTAAAGTTTTTGGGCAGACTTAAACCTGCAGCTCATTTGAGTAAATACCAAGGCACACAACTGCTGGATTGTATGTATTCCTGTGTTTAAGAAAACGCAAGCTGTCTTCCAGAGTCGCTGCCCCATCTTTCATTCCCACCGGCAACGTGCAAGCTCCTGTCCCACATCCTCACCAGCATCTGATGCTGACAGTCTTTTGGATTTTTCACCCTTCTAATAAGTTTGTGGTGGCATCTCATTGTTGTTTTCATTTGCAATTCCCTAATGACATATAATGCGGAGCATCGTATCACATGCTTATTTGCCATCTGTGTGTCTTCTTTGATGGAGTGTGTTCAGATCTTTTGCCCGTTTTTTAATTGGGTTGTTTGTTTTCTTATTGTTGAGCTCTGAGGATTCTTTGTATGTTTTGGATACAAGTCCTTCCTCAGATATGTGTTTTGCAAATATGCTCTCCCGGTCTGTGGCCTGTCTCTTCGTTTTCTTCTGGCTTAGCTTTGATACTTGGTTTTAATGGCCGCGATAGCTGGAAAGTAAGCCCCACCACAGTGCATAGATCTCCGTGCAGAGAGTGCTCCACCGGCTCTGCTTCCTCAATTGCACTTATCTTCGAAACCACACACCGCTTATGCAGAGATTTTTAAATAATTTCTCTGGTAAAATTTCATTTTTCCAAAATATTGCCTGTTATTACAAAGTAATTGGAACATGTTGCATTCTTATATATTATAGATTCAAGACCTGCTACGGTTTACTCGAGAGACATTTCAATGCGTATGAAAATAGCTTCCAAATTTTAACCTATTTTATTTATTTTTTATGGAGCTGTAGCATGCAGTAATAAAGTACACTCATTCTAAGCATTCAACTTAGTGTTTTACATGTGTATACACACGGAAAACCAGCACACAGGTCTGGGTAAAGGCCGTTGACCACACTAGAAATTGCCTTCAAATCCCTTCCCAGCCCGTGCGCATATCCAGAGCCAATCAGCACTCTGATTTCTATCACCATTGGTTAGTTTCGTCCTTGTAATTCATACAAAAGAACCAAAATGTATTGACTTTTGTGTCCCGCTACTTTCATGGAAAAATTTGTGGGTATTATCCACATTTCTGTTCATGTCTTTGTGGACACACTTCCTCATTTGTTTGGGATGCATCCAGAAACACACACAGACATGAACATAAATACACCTTCAAGTGAAGTGCTGGATCATATAGAAGACACATATTAATTAACCTTATAGTAGATTTTGCAGAACAGGTTTCTAAAGTGTTGTGCTAATTTGTATGCAGCCTGGCAACATAAGGGAATGGCAGTTGCTCTACACACTTTGTGTGTAGTATCTTATGTTTTTAATATGTAACATTTTTATGTAGGATTGCCATTTGGATCTACTCTTTTGTACCTCTCCATGTCTTTTGCTCATTTCTAAAACTGGCTTGTTTGTGTTTTTCTTATTGATTTGTAGATTTCTTATATATTGTAGGCAAGATACCTTTGTTGGATATATGTATTGCAAATATTTTCTTCAAAACAAAATTAAAATAATTTCTTTAGTTCAAAAGCATGCCTTTAATACCCTTCAGTGATAAACTTAATGAGCAGATGTTCTTAATTTAATGAAATCTAATTTGTATTTTTTATAGTTAATGCTATAAAACCAGGTGCATAGCCATAGATATTCTCTTATGCTTTCCTCTAGAAACTTTATATTATTTATCCTTTATATTTATGAAACTTCTCAAATTAATTTTTGTATATGGTGTGATATATAATGGTCATAGATCATTTTTATTTCCTTTGCTACTTATTTAAAGGCCTTTCCTCTTTGTATAATTTTTCTGAAGGTAGATTTGAGATTTTTAGGGAATAATCTTAACAGTACTTTCAGCCAGCCCATAATAAGATGATGCTAAATACTTTTTCAAACATCCTCTTTAAAAATGCTCTCTTTATAATAGTTAATTTTTTTTCTCAGCATTAAAACTTCTCCTTGAAGGGACAGGTTCAGCGTGTCTGTTGTGTGTGTGTGTGTGTGTGTGTGTGTGTGTGTGTGTGTGTGTGTGTGTAAGTGAATATCTGCTAGACAGCGTTCTGACGAATTGTTTGTCACCACACAAAATCTTAGCAAGTATCTCTTTGTAAAGATAAAACTCTAAAACATCCTCAGGTTTAGCAGCTCTTTTAAGATCTTAGCCACGAGAGAAGCAGTGAATTGTGGTTCTTCTGATCACTATAAATGTCATTATAAATATTATAAAGACTTGCCTATTTTTAAGATCTCGTTTATAGAAATAACTACAACAATGGCTTAGTGTTTGAGAATGGACACTCTTGACCCCGTGGCTTGGGTTTAGGTCCTGGTTCTGAAATTTACAGTCACTAGGACCTTGGGCAGGTCTTCTCTGTGCCTCAGTGGCTTCACTGGAAACAGTTGGTTTAATTGTAATATCCAGACTAGGCGGTTGTTGCAAGCATTCCGTGGCAAAGAATGTAAAAGAGGCCATAAATGTAGGCATATGGTTGTGTGTGTGTTTAATTTTCATTACCTTCCCCCTAGCACATTATATATTTCTGCCATTCAGGGCTGTACTGCGGTGATTTGCCAGGGAATGATGCTGGGAGCAAATTTTACTTGTGGGGTCATCTTGGTAACCATACCTGAATTTTTTTTTTTTTTTTTTAATTTTAGACCACATACTCAGGATTTAATAAAAATATTTCCAGTAAATTATTTATTGTCAAGAATATATCTCCTGTAGCACATCTTTTATTTAGTGACTCATAGAAAAAGTAATTATTTGAATATTTCTTGATAGAAATAGAATCTGGAAATACTGTGAATAGAGTCAATTTTGGAATAGCTGTATTGTGATATATAATATATAATATAAAATATAATTTGTTCTAGTATATATCCTTATATGTTTTGTTCTAATATTTGCTGCATTGAAGTTCTAGCAATATACAAGGGGGACCCCAAAACACCCAGAATCACTTTCTGGAGGGCGAGCCCCTTGTAGTACAGGCTTCTCCCTCTAGAGTGCTCTGTATCAGTGTGCCAGCTGGTGGTGTTGTGAGAGGCTGCATTTGGCTTCAGCGAACTTTTTTGAAGACTTGAACTACATTTGCCCATTTCATGATGGGTGACTTTCGAGTGCACCTGCCCACACCATGCTGAGTGTTCAGTTTTTGACCAAAAAACTGGCATGACCCCCATGCCTCACCCACCCTAGTCACCCAGTCTCACCCGAGTGACATTTTCTTGTTTTCCTGCATGAAAGGAGTCCTCAAAGGGAAGCGTTTTGCGCATGCGGAAGGGGTGAAACAAAAAAACAGCAGAAGCACTAAAAGGCATCAAAATTGATAAGTTCAAAAACTGTTTTGAGCAGTGGAACAAAACCATAAAAATTTTTAGGATGATTACATTATTTAAATAACTCAGACTAAATCTAATGGACAAAATGTCTATACCCTGAAAACTGTAAAACGTTGAGTGGCACATACAAGGGTGTTCACCGCACAGTACGTATAATGACTAAAAGTGGAAACTGCTCAGATGCTCATCAGGTTTAGAAAGTTGAACGGCTGTCCTGTCGTCGCACAGCGGAACGCTCCAGAGTGGCGAGGGGAATGAATGAGCTGCAACTGCTGTTAGCCCCGTGTGGGGACAGCTCGTGGACACCCCTTTGTGATCGCAGGCACACAAACCGCAAAACGGGGCCAGGCCGCCAGGCCTTGATGTCAGAGGGTAGTGAGGACTCTGGGGGAGGGGATGATGTCTGGAGGGAGCACCGGAGGATTCTGGGTGCCAGTGATTTTCTCTTTCTCAAGCTGCAGGCTGTTTCCCTGGGTGTGTTCAGTTTGGGAAAATTCATCCTGCTGTGTACTTAGGATATTTATACTTTTTTATACGTCTGCTACCCATCAGTAAAAAGTTTCTCTAAATTGTCTAATATTGATGGTGTATGCAGATAGTATGTAAACATTCGGTGTACGTGCACCCTAGATTCAGTGAGTTAGATTGGTTTGTCATTGGACACTACCACATGGTAACTGTGTGACCTTGTACATCCAGCGAGGGCACATGTGTGAACTACTTCCTCATCTCTAACGTGGGTATAGTATCATTATTGTTCAGTTGTTTTGAGAATTAACATGCACATTTCCTTCTCTTTAGTGAACAATGTGTGTGTAAAAGTTATATCCAAGTGTATACGGTATGTATATAATATATGTACATATACACATACGCACATCTTTGATAAACTCAGTGAATCTTATAACTCATGATGAGATTCAAAATGATCTTTCTACAAATGAAATGTTATCTCTGTTTACCATTTACATTTATAGACCTAAGTACAACTATATATTTCTGTAGCTATGTTCAAATATAGAGCACAGTTCATTGAATTTTCCTTTTTTTTTACAGTGAGATTGTGGCCATATATTTTTCCCTCTAAAAGCTATTATGTAGAATAAAACATGTCATTAGCCACATTTAGGTTGTTCGAGATGATACGTTGGGATCTAATAATGATTTTTCTCTCTTTGCAGCTTGTCAGATTTAATCAGTAGGTAATCAGACATTGATGGAAAATGAAATTCAAAGTTATGCTGTTCGCTGCCTTATTTGCATACATCAGTCTGAAGACCTGAGCCATTTTATAGTCCAGAATAAGAGAAATGGCTTTTATTTTCATTCACTATTAATCCCCACCTTTATTTCGGTAAATATTTGTTGAGAACTAATTCACTCTAGATGAGAGAGCTGGCGAATGATCCATGGGAGATGTGTGTCAGATCAGACAGCTGACACAGAGAGTAGGGGGACGGGCATGCGAGGCGAGGGTGTGGTCCAGAGGATGCTTAGGGAAGGCCTCTCTCTGAAGGTGACGGAAGCACAGAGCAGGAGGAAGAAAGCGGGAGTCGGGCCGATGCGAAAGGATCAGCATTTTCTTCCCCATGGACCGAATTCCCCGGTCTTCATTCAAAATCAGGTGGTCCAAGGTAGAACATTTGAAAACATCTCTACTTCCATGGCGTGTTTTTGTTGAGTTGACGTTGTTTTGGGATATTTGGACTCAACCAAAGTGACCTTTCTTACGGCTGAAGGCGAAGCACTGAGCCAAGCAGCCGGTTCTGAGCGCTGGCGTTCTGGAATTCCATGTTTCTAGTTCTAGCGCCTCGTTCAGAGTCCTTCTTGGCTTTTAAAATGTGTCTCCTTCACGAGTCAGATTTTTAAAGAAGAACAGAGTCTTCAGATTCTGTCCCGATGGCGGTTTCCTGCTCATGGTGCAGGTCACCCCTCAGGCCCATCCGGTGCTGAGGCACACCTGCTTGTTCTGGGGCAGCCACACAGTCACATGCTTTCCTGGGGTCTCAGAACGCAGCCTGACCTTTGGAAACTCTGTGGGGCACCGTATCCAAGGCACGTTCACAATGAGGTCTCAAGCGCCTCTTCCCGTTTTCATCCCAGCTCCAACGTCCAGTTCTTCTTGCTCCATGTCAGGGAGGAGCCTTGGTGGCGTCGCCAGGGCCATCACCTCGTTTGCAGTTCCTGCGCTCCTTGACATCTGCATTCCTGGAGATTGGGGTGCCTATTAAATGTTTTTAGTCTGTAGGCCACTGTCGACAGATGAAGAAGTATAGCAAGTTACTTTACCATTTTCAAGGTGGTGTTGCTATTTCCTTTTTTATTTTTTCCATGATCACTTTGTAATTAGCTTGTCTAGTTTCAAAAACACATTGACGGCTTATATTTATTGTGATTATTCTGAATTTTTAGATTAATGTCAGAAGAATCAACATATGTATAATTTTGAGTGTTTCTATCACAACACATGGTGTGACCCTCCATTTGAATGTCTGATTCTGTGTCCCTTGGTGATGTTTTAAGTGTTTCTTCATGTTGACCTTGCAGAGTCCTTGTTATGTTTATTCTTAGGTATCTCATCATCTTTTGTTTCTATTAAAAATGGGATCTCATCTTTTATCCCATCCTCCAAGTGACTATTAATCTTATGTACAGAGTGTTTTTCTTTTTGCAACAAATTCTAATCTGTGATATTTATAACCTTTACTTAAATACTGTCCCCTTCCTCTGTCTCCTGTTCCGTCATCACACAGACACTTATTGGGCCCTGGTGGGTGTCAGCCCCTGAGGAGGGCTCTGGGCAGAACAAATCACAAGATTTAGTCCGTACCTTCAAGTGCCCATAGCCTTATGTATGGTCTCTCTCATCTAAATTTACTTTTATTTAGTCATTCACAGGTGTTTACTGCACACCTTCTGTATTCCACACACCGTGACAGACATTGTAGGACTCACTAAAAGCACCTGTTCAGTTCCAGTGTATACACTCAATATTTTTTAAATGTGTTTTTCATTCCATTTTAGTTCCTCTCCTTAAGGAGCTTGCACAGTCAGTTGGGGAGAAGCATTTTATGTGGAAGGATGAGGAGCAATACAAGATTATATTTCATCATTGGCTGGCATACACGGAGCTCTTTTTTTTTTTTTTAAGATTTTGTTATTTATTTTTAGAGAGAGGGGAAGGGAGGAAGATAGGGAGAGAAACATCAATGTGTGGTTGCCTCTCGTGCGCCCCCAACTGGGGACCTGGCCCACAACCCAGCCATGTGCCCTGACTGGGAATCGAACCAGCGACCCTTTGGTTTGCAGGCCAGCCCTCAATCCACTGAGCCACACCAGCCAGGGCATACGCAGGCATACACAGAAGCTCTTAAAGGAGAAAGTGGTGATTGAACGTGTATGCTTTGAGTGGAGTGGAGGCTGTCAGTACGATGCCACCCTAGCTCAAGAGCACAGTGGGAACAGAGCACAGAGGTCGCAGTGAGGGACGAGGACGCAGGGGACTGAGCGTTCTGGCTGGAGGCCTGGATCCGTGTAGCAGGCGTGGCTGGAGCCAGAGTGTGGAGGGCCTTGAATGCCGGGCTGGGCTCTGGCTCGGTCAGGTGTGACGGCAGGGGCTTGGGCTCTCCTGGCAGTGCAGGGACGTGACATCAGTCCTGCTGGGCAAGGTTAGGCTGCCTTATGTGTGGGATAGAGACTGGAGGCAGAGAGGACAGACAGGAGGCCACACCAGTAATTTTAGATATGTGGTGTTACAAGTCAGAACGGAAACAGAAAAGAAACTGATGTCACATCCAGAGATGTGGCATGAGGGTCACAGCTAGGGCTGAGTGTCAGGCCCTTGGCTGAGAGGGAAGAGATGGCATTGCCACCACAGTTTCGAATCTCAGGGATTCAGAAAAACTCATCATGCCTTTGACCTCTTTTTGAAGGTACCAGCCTGGCAGTCCTGTTCTCTAAACCAGGTTAATGTGGAAAGCCGGGAAGGTGGAAGAATTCATATGTGAGAAAACCCTAGTCACACCCTGTGTGTATTAACATGAATACCCTATGTTTTAGGTTGTATAATTATTAATAGAATCTAGTAACTAGAATATTTCTAGCCAAGGTTGGTGGGAGGTGACCTCTGCTTGTTCTTATTTGGGTGTTTTGTTTTTGTTTTTTTTTTAATTTCCACACACTCTTAGGGATAATTTGCATTCATGGGCTTTTTAAAATTTAATAATCTATGAGTTTCTGGAACGAGTCCTTATTTGTTTGTGTTGTAATGTCAGTTACTCAACCCCTGCATCATGAGCATCTGCTGTGACAAGGATCTGTGCTAGGTTTAGGGAATCGCAAAGGTGGTGGGTCTCCTTTGAACTGAGGGTCTAGCAGGCAAGATAGGCACTCCCCAGGTAAGTACATACCCCTGGTTGTGGGGTGGAGAAGTGAGCTCCAGGAAACTGAGAAGTGGGCAGGGAGTAAACCCAGAAGAGTGGAGTGTCCTGTAAGCCAAGAGACGACAGCCTTTCCTAAAGGTCACATGTGTCAAGAGCCATCAAGAAGTCAAGTGCAAGGTGATAAAGAAGAGCATTATGCTTTTCTGTGTTAACCATGTTCCCTCATTTATTTTTCTCTACAATGTTTTTTCTACCAGCTGCCTCTTTTATGTCCATATTTAAGTGAGCATTTACCAGCTCCTTTATAGCTAGAATTGATTTCCGATGTGACTTCACATCTTTCAGAAATTTGCTGTGTGAAAGCTGCATATTGAAATCTTCCTAACTGGTATTTATTTTCTCCGCCAGAAGACGGAAAATGAAATGCGTTCCCTGGTGATTGTTGTCATTGACTTGACAGCATTAGTGTGGAATATCTGCTATTGCTCTGCGTCTCCCGCGGTGTCAGCTAGGACGGGCTTGCTCTGTGACTGGCACCTGCTAATTAACTAATGCGGAAAGGTGTCACTGAAGCGAAAAGATTGTCATGGGATAATAGGCCTGTTATGTACAAATACTAAAATAACTTTTGCAAAATAAGGTTTTAATGAAGCAGATTTATTTTCAAGGCAGACTGCCTGGGCGCCTTGGCAATTTTCTGTCCCTTCCCTTCCCTTGTTTTTCAGCCCTTCATAGTTAGTTCTCTGGCGGTGGGAGAGATTCAGCTTGGTATGGGAGGCCCTAGACCTTAGCTTTCTTTCTTTCTTTTTTTATTGTTGTTCTGTTACAGTTGTCCCAATTTTTCCCCCGTTGCTCTCCCCTGCCCCGCCCACCTCGTGCTCCCCCAGTCAATCCCCCTCCCCCATTGTCTGTGTCCATGGGTCATTCATATCTGTTCCTTGTCTATACTAGATCCTTCCCTTTCTTTCCCTCCCCCTCCCTTCTGGTCGCTGTCACTCTGTTCCATGTTTCCATGTCTCGGGTTCTATTTTGCTTGTTTGTTTTGTTCATTAGGTCCCACTTATAGGTGAGATCATACGGTATTTGTCTTTTGCTGCCTGGCTTATTCACTTTAGCATAGTACCCTCCAGTTCCATCCATGCCGTTGAGAAAGGCAGGAGTTCCTTCTTTCTTTCTGCTGAGTAGTATTCCATTGTATAAACGTACCAGTTTTTGGATCTACTCATTTCTTAACTGTTCCTCATTACCTCTTTTTAAATAAATCTCTTACACATTAGATGTAATAGTCTTATTTTCATTTTTTCCTTTTTAGTCATTTCAATTACAGAAAAGCAATTTTGCACGGTGGGTACTAGCAGACCCTGGGGCCCGCTGTTCTTGGCACAGTTATCTAACCTTTCTGAGCCTCAGTTTCATCATCCGTGAAATGGAGTTGCCAATGGGATTTTGGTTAGATACCTGTTAAAGCACTTAATATAGTACCTGGCACACGGTAGAAGCCTATTAGGTTTTTTGCTATAATTACTGTTTTTCTGCACTGGCTTACTCTAGTATCTAATTTTTAGCTTCAGAGTGTTGATTTATAAATAATAGTCACAGTTTATTATTATGCGTTTTTATTGAAAGTATGGAAATAATTTTCCACTAAGAGTTTTAATAGGGTTAGAGATAAATAACATTCATTTGCCACATTCTGACATAATTATGAAATATCAGAGCTAAAAGAAACCTCAGATATGACACAGAGCTCTTTCTTCATTTTCTAATGAGGGATCTAAGGCTCCGTAAAATGAAGTGAGGTGACTGCTGTCACTTTGTTAGTTTCTGATAATACTGAGACTTGGGTGTGTGGCTTCCAGTCCAGTGAGCTTCTGTAGTATAATTTGAATGATGTAATTTCCTCTATCCTTCTGGCTAAACAGAAATGAGCTAATGCATACACTTTTTCCACAAAACAAATGTAATAAGCCTAGTGTCAAAGTGGATTCTCCAAGTTCTTGGTCTGTCAGTGGATGTAAACTCAGAAATGCATTTCATCAGTAGGAGCAGTGGCTGAGGATTAAGCCAAGAGAATTACTTTTGCTCTCTCCTTGTATTAGTTTGTTTTCATCACAGCAACAAAGCCACAAGTTCAGTTGCTTAAAACAACACAAAAATGAATTCTCTTGCAGTTCTGGAGGTCCAAACCTTAAGTCAGGATGTTGGCAGGGCTCCATTCTTTCTGGAAACTTGGACACTGAAGCTTGTAGAGGCCACATGCAAGCTGTGGCTTGTGGCTCCTTCCTCTCATCATACCAGCCCCTTGTTTTTGTCATCTCCTTACTACTCTGATCTGCCTCCTCCTTAGAAGGACCCTTGTGATGACATTTGGCCCACTTGGACAATCCAGGATGATCTCCTCATGTCAAGATCCTAATCATGTTTGCAAACTCCCTTTTGTCATGTAAGGTAATAGTCACAGTTCCCAGGGATCTACGATGTGGACGTCCTTGAGAGAGGGACATTATTCATCCTGCCACAGTTCCAACGCCATTAAAAAGAGAGTCAGGTCTTCTATATAAATCATATACTTGGGATATTTCAGTACAGTGTTCTCTTTCTGTAGCTGTAAGTGCTAAACCGATTCCTGTGCTAATCACAGGGGGAGCCAGGGACGAGTGTGGGCTCAGGGGGGCTGAGGCGAGTTTGTTTTTAAGATACTCTCACATACAACATTTCCTTAGGAATGTCATTCAGAATGAGTGCTCTGGATGCAGAGTCCCTTCAGGCTTTTGGAAGGAAAAAATTAATTAAAACATGCGCCTCTGTCATATCGGAGAAGTCCCCAGCCTCTGTTTCAGCCGAGCGCAGAATTGTGAGTTGGCTCGTCCTGCTCATCAGCAGACTTCTTCAGTGTCCCCCCACTTCGTGGGGATGAGCCACCTCCATGGGCTCGCGGTGTCTGGGCAGGGAGCAACGGGGAGGCTTAGGTGAAGCCAGAGCTTCAAGGCAGAAGGAGGGCAGAGTTGACTGCTCAAAGGCGGGAGGGGGACGGAGGCCTGGGAAAGGGCTTGGCCCAGTACTGGGCACAGTGTCGGCTCCCAGGGCCTCGTATGAAGGAGCTGGAATAACAGAGGCAAAGAGGTTTCCTGAGATGGTTCATAGACTTATAACCCGAGAGACGTTTGGACATACCTCTGCAGGGGCCATTTCTGTGTGTGTGTGGGGGGGGGGGGTGGCTGCTCATGAACCTTTGGCCAGCCAGAGGTCAAGTGAGCTTGGAAGCTGTAGCTTAGGACCCACTGTTCACAGATGCCTCCATTGACCCTGTCAGTGTGCCCGAGACCAGCGTTGCCCCATTCACACCCCACCCCCCTCCATGCTTTTCTGTTGAAAAAGCAGACTGTCGACTCAGCTGATGTGGTGTGATTCTGAACTTGGTGGATAAGCATTGCTCTGTGTGGGAAAGAACAGTTTCCCCACATCAAGTTTCACAGACGCTTTTCTACTCCTCTTCCGGGTTGTCTGTTAATGTCGACTTGAATGAACCCTGGTAAACATGACCACATGTGTGCATGATGTAAATGCCAAATTACCTAGAAGGAAGCCTCTATTTAGGGAGGTTACGTTTGGATTTAGAGTGTTCTATTCAAGTTATTAATGGTAGAAATATGAAGCATTTTCAAAAGCTTGGCATTTCAAAATGTACTCTCATATTTCCTTTCCTCCCAACAGATTGCTGAAAGAGTAGTAATGTAATAAGGACACAGTGACCGGAGCTGGGAACAGCTCATGCACTTTACTATTCCTGGAACATTAAACACTTGAAAATAACTGATGGGGGTGACTGCTTTAGAGATTTGCTTATAATTCAGTCAGCAGCCGTCCGTCTCGAGAGACGATGGTGTAGCTTCTTAAGAGTCTATCTGCACTGCCGAGAATGGTTGTGCAGTCCGACTCGAGAGTGACACGGTATCTGTCTCCTCCCGTGTTGAATCGACATCTTGCGATGACGCTGGAGTGTCCTCTCCAGTGAAGCTGAAGCTACAGAGCCTGGGCAGGGTGATATGGAGGGTCTGCTGTTGCCCATGCAGCAGACCCCCCCTCTCTTCGCAGCTGAAGGGTCCAAGGGAAAGACGGAGTCAATACAGCTTGGCTTCAGGTGCGCCGCAGGAGTTGCCGGTGTTGACTACAACGTCAAACTGCCTTAGGGACTCCGGCTCCGGATTTTCTGTCGGGGTTTACTCCCTTAGCCTTTCCCCTGAAGAGGTATGCCGCAAGGCAGCGGAGGTTTTTTGGAGTCAGAGTTTTCCTTCTCTGATGTGCCCTGACTGGAAGATCGAACCAGCGACACTTAGCTCGCAGGCCGACGCTCAATCCACTGAGCCAAACTAGCCAGGAAATGCTTATAATTAATGCAAAATAATTGTTGGATTTTTTTTTTTTGATGAGTTGGTTATAATTAATGCAAATAATTGTTGGATTCTTTGGCTTAGTGAATGTTCGTTTCCTTTAGAGATGTTACAATGGAGTATGAAGAAGTTGTTATGATGGTATTTGACCAGAGGACGGGGCAATGCTACAGCGCTCTCCCAGAGGCCTTTGTACAGCATCTCTGGGGTGGGGGTGGGGGGTGGGGGGTGACAGGCAAGTAAGGCACCCAAAACCCTTCTTGCTACGCTGGTCTGTGTGGAAGGCAGCCCGTAGCCTCACTTCCTGTATGAGGTTCACCTGCTGGTCTGGAAACAGAGTCAGACTTCAGTCTTGGATCTCAATACTCCCGTGCGTGCAGGGGAGGTTCCCTTTGTCCGTGGTGCAGAGGCACACGGGCGAGCACCGGCAGAGAGACCCAGGACATGCGGCAACAGGCTGCAGTTTGGCCCCGGGGGCTGGGACAGAGCTGGCTGAAACCATAGTAGCTACTGCCTCTCAGACTGGCTCTGCATGACGAGGGAAAAGGCCGGAACAACACCGCCGGAAGAATGGCTGGGCCTGTCCCTGGGTGCAGGCCTGTCACTGTCCTTTTTTAGTAGGAGAGGAAGGCGAAGAAGAGCCAGACACCCATGCCCACGGTCAGTTCGATCGCTTGGAAAGTTTTCACTGTGAAGAACACAGCCCTGGCAATAGCCTTGAACTTCACTCTGTCTCTTGATTGGGACTTCTTTATGGAGAAGAATGGAAGTACAGAAAGAGGGGAGTGTTAATTTCCTTCCCTTCCCTTGGCTCCTTCTTAGATATAGTCCTTGACTTCGGTAAAATGCACCATGTATTAGCTCACGCTCAGAACTTGGCCAGTGTTAACAATCTAATCCTTCAGTCCCATGGGCTACAGTGAAGAAAGGAACCTCCCTTTGCTCCCATAGCGGGAATGGACACCTGATGTTGTCAGCTCAGGCAGATGCAGCGTCAGGCCCTTCTTCCTTCCAAGCAACTGCATTTCCTAGCTTCCTCTGTCAGGAAATTATGGGCATACGTAGAAGCAAATATGTTCGTAGTATGTGGGAAAATGCAGCAGGGACGGTCTGACAGTTTGAAGTCTGACTTCAGGCCATAGGACCTAAAAAATTTTACCAATGACAGGCATCAGTGGCCTGGAAATGACCCTACCAGTGAACTCTTCTCAGGCTTTGAACCGTGTCAAGTAGACATCCTTGACACCTTTTTCTTTGCAATTCTAGTCATCCCTTGATAGCTGTGGCATTATAGTACCATGATCCTGTCTCTGTTACGTCAGCACCTTGGCCTCCATTTCCGCTATAAGCCCCTTGTCCTGTCTGGGATTGACTCAGTCCTCAGTGTGGCACTCTGTGCCTCTCTAAGTCTGGCCTGTCCTTCGGGGGAACTTTTCCATTCTCCGATCATCGCAGCCCTCTCTGTTTTCCAGTCTTGACTGCCGCCTGATTTCTAGGCCTTAATCTCTAACAACCTGTGGACATTGACTTGTGGATGCCATCTCGACCTTAAGAGCTCATTTACAGTTCCTGGGAAACCTGCTCCCCATTTCCTCCAGCGATGGTACAGTCCTCCCCTTTCCTTCTGGCCCCACTGTTGCCACAGTAACAAATCAACACTTTTGAGTGAGGTGTCTGCTCTCCTCTTGGTTACGGTGTGACCACAGACGGCTCCTCATTGGCCTTCTGTTCTCAAAGCCCCACTGGTTGCTCCACGAGGCTCCAGGATGACAGCACTAGACAGAGGTCGTTAGTCTACACCATCTGATAGGAACGTAATAGTGGGTGAATTAGGCTAACAACCCCTGAACCCAGAGATCAGTTCTAACACCATTAATGTGCAGCAGCCAGACAAGTATATCCTTCCAGATATGATGCAACAGGACATGCAGAGGACCCAGCCCTGCGTGTTCTTCCCCAAATAATTGAACCTGAATTAACTCGGGTCTCCAGGTCTTCTTCCCAGTTTACAGGAAGTCCAAGGGTGTGGGAGCAACGCCACAGGGAAAATGCTCTAAGGTCTCCAACAAGTAAGTGGCATAAAAAACTGCAGATGGGGCAAGGATGGTTAGGGGTGAAGGAGAATTAAGGTCTGCAACCAAGTGGACCTGGTCTGTATTCTGATTTAAGTTCATTATAAAAGGACAGTTTTTGATACAGTTGAGTTTTAGACATAAGCTATGTATTGAGTATATTAAGTATGTTAATGTTATTAAGTGGTAATGGCATTATGGTTATGTTAAAGTCTTTTATCTATTAGACTATACAGAAGCATTACAGGGAAAATGAGATGATAATTTAAAATACTAAGCAAAAATAGATGTGGATAGAGCAAACGGGAATGGCAAAATGTTGGCGTTTCTAAAGAAGGGTAATAGGGATTCGTTTTCCAGAACTGTCTTGTGACTTTCTTTGTTTTCCTAATAAACGTTTGAACAAGAAAAACCTTTATTTTGGCCCCGAAGTGAAAGTTCTGGCTACGAGGAGTTCTGACTGTACAGCTGAGACCAGCCACTATCACTGTTGTGAAGAAAGACTTTATGTCACATTTCATTTTTCGTCTCCTACGAGAACCTTCCCTGACAGCTGGCGACTTCAGTGTGTCACATCAGAGCGCGGCGTTTGCTGCCCGTCTTTTCACGTAGCAGGCGGGAAGGGGTTCCACCCCAGCCAGGGCCTGACTGCGGGTGTCGTGTGCATGCCTTCCCGGAGGACTGACCCCAGCCTTTTAGTCTGAATCAAGCGGTGTGGAGATGGGACCCAAGGCTCTACCTCCACCTTCTGCAGGGCCACCGGTCACATGCCCGGACTCCACCAGTACTCACCTCCCGCACCTCTGACCATCTACAGAGTAATCATGCGCCGCCCCCCCACCCCCAAGGCAAACATCTCCTGCCCTAAATGCTACATTGCTCAGTCCGTCTGCCCTCGTGGCGGCTCCCGAATGCTGCGTGCCCATGAGTGATGCGTTCTCACTCGAAGGAGATGGCCCGCTGCTGCTGTAACGCACATGTCGTAATAATTGCCTTTCTGCGCCGTGTCACCGATGACATGTGCGGTCAGTCCCTGTCGATTGGTCAAGAAATTGGGCAATAATTCATTCGGCCTTCCCTTCAGCTTTGTGACTTGCACCCGTTTTTGCCACAAGGAGTACACTTGGAACGATGCCTTTGTAATTTTGGTTTCCCTGCCTTTAGTGATGGAATTTGTTAGACTTGTAGTCAAAGAATTGCTTTGTACTTGCCTAGGAAAGCTAGATTGGTTTATTGGAAATGGCGATGTGCATTGTTTGGAAGAGATGCCAGAGCCTGAATGGCTGTGCTTGGCGGAGTTTCCATCCAATGGGCCATCTAAGAACTGGGGATGAGTGGAAAGCAGTTCCCATAAAGCCCAGCGTGCAGGACATGTCGTACTTCCTCTCCATTCTTTTCTCCCCCATCCACTTGTGTAAAATATTTATATGTGATGACTCTGTTTTTCTAGAACATTCAGACAATCTCCCCATGCCAAAGCCCTCCTCACCATTCAGCTTTATAACATCATTCATGTTCTATCTTCACCATATTTACATTTGAATTCATTTTTGTGAATTCCAAGTTTAATTCTAGGCAATATTAGCAATCGAAATGCCAACTTAAATGTAAAAAGTAATGTGCCTAAAGTGTGACAATGAATTTGCGACAAACTACGTCAAACTAAACGTTGGTGAAGACCAACTGTTAATGAGGCTTGCAGGGACAAAGTCATAAAAGGCGACCATTTCTAAATTTCAAATTTCTTTAAATCACAGTTAACTTTACACTTAAATTTTTCTGGAATGCACGAGGAGAAAACAGGCTTTCATTACTTTATCCTCTTGAAGTGACCTGATTACTTATAGACCCCCTGATGGGCCCCTGGGTTGTGGTTCCTGATCCATACCATGAGGAGATGGGGAGGACAGTCCATTCATACACGCATGTTTTCTCCCCATGTCAGGGAGTCCTCCATCCCATTGAGGCCCGTCCGTGTAGGACAGTGTTTTCCAAAGTGTCATTTTGTGACCCTTGCATCAAAATCATGTGGAGAGCCTGTTTAACATGTATGTCCTCGGCCCCACCCTCCCTAGGGCCCTGAGCAGTCTCTCTGGGGCTGAGGCCTGAAACCTATATTTTACAAAACTCCCACGTGTGTCTGTGCACAGTACAGGTGAAGGACTGCTTAGCGTTCATGCACCCCTGAGTATAAATGCCTGCTCTGCTGGGTTCCCTGACACATTATTATTATAATTTATGATGAACATTTTGCCCTCCTTTTTACCCTCAGGACTGGTCCGTCATATCTGTCACCTGTTCACTGAAACGGTCACCCTGTGCTTGGATGTGGACGCCAAAGACAACGAGATGGCAGCCGCGCTGCTGTGCTCCCTGCTGGACATTCTGCACGGCATGCTGACCTACACGTCCGGTGTTGTCCGGCTGGCCCTGCAGGTAGGGGACCGCGGTCCCTCGTCCGGAACAGCCTGGCAACATGTCACGCTTCCATCTCAGTCTCTTCTTTCTGTCTTTATTTTTCATCAAGAACTTAGGTTCTCTAGAGAGAGGTTACCAAATAAGCCATCTTTGGTGACCAATGTCGAGTGCAGATAATGTCACAAAATCTGAAAGGAGAGCGGGAGAGGCCTCAGCGGAGCCTTAGCGAGCCCTCATTGGGGCACTGGTCCTGACTCAGATCATTAGCCTTCCGGGCACCCTATGGCTGGCCAAGCAGTGTACAGTCCTTCCTGTCCCAGGATGGGGCGCCAGCCCGGCCCCAACAGGAAAGATTCAGGAACAATGGATTGAGATTTTAGGCCCACACATACACACCCGTTCTCACACACGTATGTGTTTGTATACACATATACACATACACGTATATAACGCAACACATAAACTCTAGCAATCGCTTTGTCTTAGGACCGATAACATGGAATTGCAGATGGTTTTGAGAATTAGGAATGTGTTCAGTCAGCTTGCCCCAACCTGTGCCCTGCTCTAAATAAGGAAGGCGATGTGGGTTTATTAAGTACTTCCCGCGTTAGGTTTTTCCACATGTCTGTTTCATTCGCTTCTCTCTCTCTCCAGCCAGCCCAGGCAGCTGATAGTTACATCACGTGCAAGCACACAGCTGATAGGAATTATGGGTATATTTCAAATCCTGGTAGAATTACAAGAGACAGAAGTCAAATGATAGCCTATTGGCTTGAATAGACGCAGAAGCTAATGTAGAACCAAACGGTTGCGATACCTTGCCAAGCGCCAGAGAAGCTGAACCAGGAATGAATCCCTAGACCCTGATCTAGTCTGTTACTTCTCATTGTGATAGATGGTAACTTTTATCCCCAGTGAAGCTGCTCAAGTGTTTCGCTTGTCTCGTGTGGCTTAATAAATAATTCTAAATTCTCCTCAGCGAACATGGTAGTTAGTAAGTGTTTGACCCAAACTGGTAAAGAGAATAGAGGCCAGTGGCCTTTGAAGTTCCTAGTTGTTTTTCTTTGCTCATCTGTAATAATTCTCAATTCTAAATTCACAGCGGAGCGTTGTTACGTGCTTACGGACACCTGGATCAAGGACTTATCTTAGCTTTTCCTCCTTCCTGGTGTCTCTTCAGAGAATAATTGTTACTTATTTCAGTTTCCACGGCGGTGGTTTTATGTGATTCTTGACGATGCGGGACGCTGTTGCTAGTTCCTCTCACAAGCGGCTTTGATGATATCAATGTGTAAAAAGATATGTTTTGTAGATTGTAGATAAAAGGGATCAGAAGTTTTAAAATTCCAGAACAACAGAAATCCTCTTTTATTGTAAGCGAGTATGAGGTAGGTAGGTAGGTATTCAAGGATGTTTAAAAGAAAACTCCTTAATACAGATATTTTCTAATTCCTTTTTTTTATTTTCTGGCATACCAATAGATCGCTGTTTTTAATTTTTTCATTTTCTTCAACACCACTGCACACTTTACAGCGCCATCTTCTTAAATCCTCTGCTGTGACATCTGCCATGTATTGCTTTTGGCTTCACTCCCAACTGGGATCCCCAGGGTACCAGGTGTCCATCTGACTGAGTTAGGGGAAAAGGCTGGGAAAAGAGATGGAGGGAGCATCAAAGACACCTTCTCCGAAACATTGAGCTGGATGTACTTTCCAAACCATCAGCCACCTCTCCCACTTATAAACACGCTCCCCACTGGAGATTCTTCCGCATTCAAAAGTCTAATGGGAAGGTCTGTACTGTAGAGGAATCGAGGATCTGAGGGTTGCCGTAGCGCTTAGATTTATGAAGCACTTTTCTTTTTCGGGGAGGAAAGTGACAT
This sequence comes from Furipterus horrens, assembly GCF_987537825.1. Lineage (NCBI taxonomy): Eukaryota > Metazoa > Chordata > Mammalia > Chiroptera > Furipteridae > Furipterus > Furipterus horrens. The sequence continues at coordinate 135,792,535 of NW_028327177.1, read as the reverse complement.
GATGCAGGAATGTGTCCCGGGGAAGCAGGGAGTGGAGGCAGGCAGGTGTCAGACTCTCCCTTAGGAGTTCCGTCCCCACCCCACCCTGCCTTGCGGTTCAGAATTGGTCCTGGCTTCAGGGAAACCCCCCGAGGGCTGTGCGTGAAAGACGTGGGAGCAGTGCCACGTGCTCACGACTCATGGGTGTGGTGGGGGGCACGTGGGCCTTGCAGGCCGGAATGTCTTGGATTCAAATCCCAGCCACCACCCCCCGCCCCTCCTCCTGTAAGACCCTGGGCAAATTACTTCACCTTTCTGAGTCTCACTTTCCTCCCCTGGAAGGTAGATGTGATCGTAACTGCTCTGCAGGTGTGTTGTGGGACTTCAGTGAGAGCACAGCAGATGTGTAAACACATGTAAATGTATACTTCCCTACACACACCTGACCTCGGGAGGTGAGCAATGAATAGCTGCTGTATCCTTAACAGCAGCAAGAAGGCAGGGGCTCGCCTCGCCTCCCTGTTTACAGAGGGTTCCCTGTGCCTGTGACTTCCTCATTTCTGCGTCTTGGTGCACGGGACTGGTTGCTGAATAAACTAACTCCCAGCAGGCTTATGAGCTCGGAACTTACGGCTTTATTTCGTACCTGGGATTTCATCAGGAACCACGAAAGGAAGGGCGGATGCTCTCAGGGAGCCACGGCTTGGTGGGGAAGACCGTCAGCAGGAGCGGAGTGAAGCAGATCCTCCTCTCATCACACCCGTGACAGTGTGACCGCTGACAGGGACAGCAGGCTGCAGAGTGAATATGGGGCGTTGGGAGGGCAACTATTCCACATTAAAAGGCAGGCCACCTGACTTCGCTCTCTGGGCCTTGTCTGTCATTTCTGAGGTGATGCGGGGCTGGCTGTGCACCTCCCCCGGGAGGAGGACCCTTCCGTGGCTGCTGATGTGCTGGGATCACCGCAGGACTGCAATGTGGCCTGCTTGGTCGCACACACACAAAGTCATCTGTGGTAGGGCTCTCGTCTCTATTTTTAGTATCTCTTGGAATTACCCAGTTGGCTCCTCTGTGGCTACCCCTCTTTGTTCTCTGTGGGCCTCCCTGTGTCTGGTTGTTGAAGTCAAGTGAGATTTGTCAGCCACGGCCCCCAGGCCTCACCACGTCTCTCCTTCCCTTTGAAGACTTCAGCGTTTTGTTGACATTGCAGTTTTCTGACTCCCCGCAGGGCGCCTTTCCAGCCTCATCCACCAGGCCTCCTCCTGCCCATCCCCCCGCCAAACAGTCGGCTTGGGTGTTTCCCAAAGGATCCTGAACTTCGTCACCCCCATGCCTTTCCTTGTGGGGTTTCCAGCCCCAGCAGCTCTGCTCCGTACCTTGTTCCTGTAGACCTCACCCCCACTTCCCAATGACGAAGTCCAGTGTCACCTTCTCCTTCCCTGCCCTTTAAACTCTCCTTCCACCTCTATAGCAATTCTCACGCTCTGCCTTTCGCCATCCTTTGGGAGCTTGTCATCCTTTTCCTTAAACCCTGAGGTCCTGCAGCAGGGGGAGTGAGCCATTCCTCTGTTGCTCGCGAGCGCGTGCATGATGGTGTTTGGGGAACACGGGGAGGGTTGAGCTGGTCTGGCCACACCATTGCAAGCGGTCTCCACTGCGTGCTCACACCCACTTGGACACCGGACAGCAGCTGCCTGAGGAATTGCCTGGCCTCTGTGTTTATTTGACCCCTTGTTGCGTCCCTGCCCCTGTGCCCTAGAGTCACGTAGCAATGCCAGACGTAATGGAGTTGTGTTCCCCCTGAGCTTTCTGCGCGCCGAGCAGCAGATGTCTCCCTTTATCTCATCGTGGGTCATGCTGTATTGCCATCTAGTATTACATATGGCTCCTAGGTTGACATTCTCGGGTTTTATATTTAAAACTGTTATATTTATATTTCCACGTAGAGTTCTCCGAGAGCCATATGTAGTACATCTAGCAGCTTCCTCCACATGGCCGCTAGGATGCCCCATAACCAGCCACCTGCGGCTGAGCATGTTCAAAGCTGAACTCGGGATTCACCTCCCCAGGCCGTTCTCCTACCAGCAGGCACCGCTGCCCGATCCTGCTGCGGCAGCTGCGACCCTGGGAGTCGTTCTTAATGTTTCCTTTTTCTTATTCCACCTCTAACCTGTCACAAAATAATGGAGATTTTGACCTTAAATATCTAACAAATCCAATCGCTCCTCTCAAACTCTGCTGCTCCCGCCCGGCTCAGTCTGTTAGCCCGCCGCCCTTGCTTAGACTGTAACAACTGGGCGGGTCAAGACCTTTGGCTCGTTCATGTGAAAGGCCGACGTTCTATCCCAAAGGGTGCTTCAGAAGGTGGGAGTGAGCAGCCCCGGTGCAGGAAGGTTCAGGCCTTCGGGACAGTGCTGCCTGTTGTTTTCTGGAACGAAATTCTAACATTGCTCCTCTGTGGTGCAGGGTGTTAAAAGGCGGGCGTCTGATTTTTCAGTCAAGTGCGTCCAAACCAAAGGAAGCAGGCAACTCAAATCTGTCCCTAGGCCTGAGGTGCAGAAGGAAATGTGGCGTTTATGAGAAGGGCCCTGGAGTCCAAGGTCGTGGTCCGAGGTAGGGCAGCCTGCAGTCTGTTCTGCAAAGGTCATTATGTACAAGTAGCTTGGTTTCTTCTGAGCGAAATTAAAGACACAGGGAGAACGTGAGTACATGTGTATCTTCTATAGCAAACACAATAAATAGTGTTTTTTTCCCAATATGAAATCATTCATCTCTATGTTAGAAACCTCTGGAATTAGACAGTTCTGTAAAACTCCTGGTAGATGGCGCAATTAATTTAAAGACACTCGCTCCTCATTTCTTATTTTTATTTCTAAGCAATGTAGACCTTTCCTGAAGACTGTTCGTGCCATAGTGCACTGGACAAATATTCTAGATGTTATTTGTGCATGTGTGTGCATGTAGAGAAGGAAATCACAACAGAGTGCATTTCCTAATGTGCAGAAAACGCCTCAGGGAAATGAGCATGTGTGATCTTGGGTCATGTAGCCTTGGTTCCTCCTTCAGCTTTGTCACCCATTGTATGTGGGACCTTACACGGACTACTTAAGTTCTCTGAACTTGAGATTTTCCTGAAAAACAGGGACAACAGCACCTCGTCTCAGGCTCATGGGAGAGAAAGTGCGTGTGTACCGCAGCATGTGAACATGACCATCGCTTCCCCGGTGACAGCCCTCGTCGTCGCTGTCCCTGTGGACCGCCCAGGTCTGCCTCTGCGGCCTGAGCTGGCGGCAGGGGCAGCATGACCACTTCATCATGTCATGTTGTAACAAAGCCTAACTGCTCTTCAGGTGGCCGAGGTCAAATACTCCTCAGCCGCCTTTGTCTGCGAGGCTGAGGGCAGCTGTCTCTCCAAGACCCACTTCCTTCCTCTTCTTCTGTTCCAGGCTCAGAAGTCGGGCTCAGGAGGCGACACGCAGGCCGCAGAAGACCTGTTGCTGCTCAGCAAACCTCTGACCGACCTCATCAGCCTGCTCATTCCGCTGGTAAGAGCTCACCTGTCTGTGTCTTTCAGAACGTGGCTGAGGCCGCAGTCATTTTATTTGAATTTCATGAGGTCTGGAGTCTTCGTGTTATTTTCATTCCTTTTCCCAAGCAGAGCCAGAAGAAAATTCAGAAGATTATTTGCCTTGGAATTGCTTAATTTCTACTTTATTTTGAAACCAGGTGGCGTAGATATTTAAGCAAGGCAGAATCTCAGATCCTTCCTCATAAACGTGAGGTTAAAAAAATTTCAAGAACTAAATTTCAGGAAGGAAAAATTCATTGTGGGGATCAATCCTCTTTCAAAACGGCACTTTAGGGTTGTGCTTGGCATGCAGAACTTTCCAGAAATGAAGACGTACTGGCACAGGCCTGGAGCCTATCCCCTCAGTCTCCACAGAAAGAGAATGAAATAGGCAGGATTAGATTAAAGCAGGTCAGACACCACAAACCCTTGAACATAGGGAAGGAACCCAACAGAAACTTGGAGTTTGGACCAACTTAAAGAGGACCCACCATACAGACACACAACTTGCACCCTGGACAGAGCAGTCAGAGGGTTGGTTGGTGACATTCCACAAAACCCTCGGAAAACCTCTCCAGATTCGGGGATCCAAGGACTAGACTGCAGGTAGCCCAAGACATCGGATCGCTTGCAGCCTTTACCCTTCACAGAGGCAGGCAGCTCCTTAGTTCTCTAAAGGCTGCTGGGATTTTCCTTTCTCTGCCCTTGGACTTGAAGGCAGGCAAATGCCATTTGGATGAGTAATCCAGCAGACTTCATTGTAGTCATCAAATAAAGATTTGGTCCCACTGAGAAGGAAAAAGGGGGAAGTCATTCAGTACTGAATTATAACAGATAATAACATATATGGAAAAGAGCCGTCACAAAAAGGTGGCAGTGGGCTGGCCATGAAGTGAGGGAACAACCCAAAGCCCCAGGGACCTGGACGTGCCCCTGAGACAGTGGAAGGATCTGTGGTGTAGAACTTTGCGTGAAGTTACAGGGAAAATAGCAACACAAACCAGCTGCTCCAGACCCGAGTCTGAGGGCTGAACCCCGACAGTGAGCTCCCCAACAGGGGCAGGAAGCAGGCGAGAGTCTCCAGTGGCTAGTGGGGAAGGACTCACAAACCACACGCTCTTCCATAAAAGACTCAGAACGGCCCCGTTCAATTAAAACGTGCGCATATGTATACAGATAGACAGATACAATATATTATATATAGGAAAATTATATTTATAGAAAATGAGATTTAAAAAATAGTTTAAGAAGGACAGATGAAGGCATTCTGGGTAAATTTCTGGGACACTATTTCACTTCTGTTTCTTATACACAAAGTTCTGGTGTTTGCCACATTCTGGGATTTGTTGTCTTGTAACAGGTGAATTTATTCCAATTGGATTGATTGTTAAACTTATCTTTGGTCTTGATTTTATTGTCTTATGTTATATTTTCTTTATAAATGTCTTCCTGTATTAAATACAAGGTTTAATGCGCACACACACACACACACACACACAACCTTTAATAGGCAATGAGAAGGATTTAACAACGGTAAGGAGTAAAATCCACAGGAACCTCTCTGTGCCAGCTGTCAGAGCATAGAACACTGTAACAGAAAGGGAAAATGCGTACAGGGAGAAGTAAACAAAACAACAACACAGTCGTATTGAGAGACTTGACACATCTTTCTCGTGGCTTGACGGACCGAGTGAGCAAGAATAATACTGTAGAGCAGGAGCTGACAGACGAGGGCCTGTGGATCAACACTGGCCGCTGCCTGTTTTTGTAAATAATGTTTTATTGAACACAGCCGCGCAGTTTGCTTCCACATTGCCTGTGGCTGCTTTTGCATCTCACTGGCAGAGTTGAGTTACAACAGTACCCTTATAGCCCACTAGCCTGATTATTTGCTGTCTGGCTCTTCATAGAAAAAGTTTGCTGACTGTCGTATAGAAAATATGAAAACCTCAATAAGATCGACCTAATAGAAATATATCCATCTCTGTACCCTGAAAATAGACACTGCACCTTTTTTTCAGTTTTCTGGAAACATTTTTTGAAAGTTAACCATGCTATGTTAAATGAATATCAGTAAATTGTACAAATTCTTTAACCATAGTACAGTTTAAACAGAAGGAAAATTACAGTCGGAGATGCACTGTTAGCAGAATATGAGTCCAATCAAAGAATAAGACGTGACTGTCGGTCTGTGTCCCTTCAGAAGACAGAAACCACACAGTGACTTAAAGGAGAATTTCAATATAAAGAATTACGAAGCTATGATAGGAAAGTGACTCTAAGATTTTAAAAGAACTCTACAGGATACCACAAAGCTGAGGAAGAGTACCCAAGGAAGGACAAAGCTGGCAGGGGGACCCCTCCCCCAAGGCTGCAGGCCAGCCCCATTGGAGAAGGCCTGACCTCAGCCTACAGGCCTGTGGACAGCTTTGCTGGGTGGCTCAGGCCAGAGCTGGGGAGCAGCCCTTGAGGGCACAGGTGGGTCCTAGCCAGCGGGCAGGAACACAGAGGGAAGCAGGGTGCCACTGTTGGGGACACCCGGTGTTTATGCAGAGGACCGTAAGGGACACACCTATGCAAGAGGCACGCAAACGAGAGCTGGGCCAGCGTATCTGTCAGGAAGGGTGACAAGACTGATCACAGGCCAGGTGCGGGTGAGAGTCGCTGAGGGGCCCCTAGTTAGGTCATGTCCCCGCCAAATGCCATCACATCCACAGTCTGACCGACTGTGCAGCTGCCAGAGACAGCAGGAGGGCCCCTTCCTCCTGCAGTGTGTTTTCTAAGTGTCCCCAGCTTTTGGGACTCTGTGCTCATATTATTAGTAACTTGATCACACTTAGGTTCTAATATATTGGCCTGATGTCTGCCTAACATGTGTGAGCTGGGTTGTGTACCTACACATTTATCACTAGTCATTAGGTTTAAAGATGGCCTGCCACAAGAACTTGGCGATATATCTTCTCCGGAAAAGATGAACACGTTAACAGCTGTGTATCAAGGGGGAAAAAAAAAATCATAGCATGGCTACTGAGGACCTAAACTGGAGCACACACGGGCCAAAGATCAATTTTACCGTGGTTGTTAAAAAATGTAAAAGGTTGCAGAGTGAGGGGCTGGAGTTTCACTCCCACAGGGAAAAACAAACCGACTTGGCGTTTTCCTCTGACTCAGATAATTTTGGAAGCATTTTGCCTGAAGGCAGGTGAATGAACTTGTTAGTTTTTGAGTTTCTTTCCGGAGATGAAAGGAAACGTACTTACCCTTAGGAGATGAAACCTGTCAACCCATAATTTATGACCTATATTTATACTACACACCATCGAAGAATCACGGCGAAATGTGGGTGGGAGACTGTGATACTTAGTCCATTCTGAGTGTGAACTGCTTTGAGAATCTGATGATTCCAGGCCCTCTTCCCAGAAAAAGGCCTAGAATCACTGACGTGCTGAGTTCTGCCCACAATTCACAATTTCAGGGGGATCTCTGAACCCTCAGTTGGGAACCATGGCGTACGATATGACTAATAAAAGATATAACAAGTTGACTGTGTCTTCTGAAGAAAAGATAGAGCAAGGTAATTGTTTGACCTAAATTTTTTTTTCCCTTCAGTGGAGAAAATGGGAAGGCAGGCTATACATCCTTGGTACGTTTTGTAACAGTTCCGCTAAGACATTATGCTGCAGCCTCCTGCTCCCTCAAATAAAATAGGTATTTTCAAATTTGTGAGATAGTGTTTTTTTTTTTTTATTTCTCTCTCATATCGATGGTTCTCTCCCTCTCTTTCTCCCTCCCCTTCCCTCTCTCTAAAAAAAGTTAAATAAATAAAATCTTTTAAAAAATAATCATTTGACCATACATCTATGAGGGATGATTTCTGGCATCTCTGTTTTATTGGTCTGTATGTCAGTCCTCGTGGTAGTACTATACGGGTTTAATTACTGTTGCATCATGGTCAGTTTTGAAATCAAGAAGCCTGAGTCCACATACTGTTTTCTTGACTTCTCTTCCAACCTCCTTTAGGTCCATTAGAGCATCTGTAAGATAGTTGCTTTAAAGTCCTAGTGCAGCAGATTGCCATTAGGTTTTTTCAGGGACAGTTTCTGTAGCTTTACTGTTTTCCTTTGAATGGGCCATGCTTACCTGTTTCTTCGTACATCTTGGTTTTTTTGTTGTTGTTGAAAAGTGGACATTTGAATCTCATGTGGTAACTTCGGAAATCAGATTCTCCCCCTTCCCCCGGGGTTTGCTATTTTCTTTTTTGTTTACTGTTTTTTTGTTTTGATTGTTGTATGTGTCTCCATGCCGAGGATCAGCCTGTGGTATCCTTTCTGAGCCTTCGCCTTTCCTGAGCTTGTGAGATTAATTTGTAATTTTCCCTGTTCATGCAGTTGCTTCCTATTAATATTCTAGTTTCTAATGCCTGGCTCTCAAAGAGGGAAAAACAGGAAAAATGAGGCGAGGCGATGCTATTCGTTTAAATCTAGAAATCGCTTCATTTGGAAGGGGCGAGGCTTGCAGGGATAGCAGCCACCTGCTCTTTTCCGCGCTTCTGTGATCAGAGTCAGCGAGTGGCCAGAGAATAGATTCCTGATGTCTGGATGGCAGAGTCCTTTTTGCCCAGCCTGGCTCCTGCCAGCTTTGTGAAAGCCGCCCCAGGAACGCAGGAACGTGTGCGTAGCTGCCTACTGTGGGCTTCGGGGTGGGGAATGAGTAGCTACTACTGCGCTGAGAGCTGAAATAGACCAAAATGAACGGCAAGTTGTAAGCCTTCAGTAGACTCCAGAGTTCCGAACAGTTACATCAGCCAGTTCCTGCCAGTGTCGTTGTCTCGGTGGGGAGACAGAGTTCCTGTCTTTCCTGCTCTGCCATCTGAGAATCCTCTAGGGCCTTTTGAATATTACTCCAAGAGTGGATGACGGTGTGTTAAGCAGAGGTGGCGTGGAGATAGGGCAGGGGTGGACCGGAGGGCCGTGCATCTCAGATGGAGGTCACTCTCCGTGGCATCCAAGGTCGGGGGAGGTCTGGGGCTCTGACAGCAAGGGTGGAGCTGGAACTCAGGGTGTGTCTGGGTGGTAAAAAGAGATGTACGTGGAAAAAAATATGTAAGCTTTTTCACTACATATAAATTTTATTGTAATTAAATTTAACCAAGGTCACTTTATTTTTTTAAGTCAAATAAATCTGGCATCGTCAATGGATGCTAAAATGACAATACTTCTTCACTGGCAAAAGACAAAATTGTAATTTTTATAGTGCACATAACTGATGTAACCCCCTACCCAGGTGATCCACATTAACACCACCAGTGATGAGATCCAGTTCCATCCTGTGCTATTGGTAAGACGCACTTCAAAGGGGAAAACATCACTTCTGTGGTCTTCCTGGCAAAAGTGCTTACCCTAACTTTAATCATGAGGAACCATCACACAGACTAAGGGGTTCTACCTCTAATGGGCCGGTATGCTTCAAGTGTGTGGATCATTAAAATCAAAGGAAAACTCAATGGACTGTCCCAAATTGGAGGTGACTAAGGAAGGGGGACCGCTGAATCCTACCTACATGGATCCTTGATTGGATTCTGGGTCAGAAAAGGACATTAGTGGAAAAACTTCCAGTGTTTGCGTACGGTCCATAGATTAGTTAATAATAATGTCTCAGCGTTGGTTTCTTGTTCTTAGCAACTATACAGTGGTTCTGTAAGATGTCACTGTTTAGGGAAGTGGGGCGAACATTTTTACTGCTTGTTGTCAGACTTATAATTCCAAAATTACTTCAAAACGAAAAGATAAAAATTAAAGACTTAACAAAAGGAAGAATCTGGCTCCCGGGTGCCACCCACCCCTTTTAGTATGAAAGTCTCAGTCCTCTTCCCTGGATTAATCCCCCCTCCTCCCCCAGAGTTCTTGAAGGTTATCTTTTTCCCCAAGGTGGCACTTGGAGTTCAGTGTCCACAGCAGCCAGGCAGACCATCCATCATAGTGGCAGGCATGAATAAGACATCCTGAGTGCCAACATCGAGCGTGTTGTAAATCTCATGTATACAAAACTGAATTACAGTACGAGCTGATTTATGTCACGCTCTACGTATGTTGATATAAAGTGTACAAAAGAAGTGATGGGGGAGTGATTTATACCAAGGGCTTAACCAGGTATTGCTTAACAATTTTTTATTTAAAAATAAATGGCTTCTTGTGCTGTCTCCTTCCATTCTTTTTTTTGTTTATTTGTTATTGTTACAATAAAACACGAGTTTCAGAATACGCAGTCATTATTTTTATCTTGAAAAAAAATAGACAAGTGAACAGTGGTCCTGACTCTTAACTTCCCCCAAGTTGAGGACCTCTGTCACTCAGGAGCGTTCCGATGCTGGCCTCAGAGGCATCTGCCCCCCTGCATCAGTGGGGGCCAAGGGGTCTCCTTGCTCTGCCCAGAGTGCAGTGTGTGAGGCACGAAAGCAAAGCTCACTGCCTGCTCTTTTCCTTCTGAAGATGCCTGACGTTCTCACCGTCGATGGAGAGAAGTGTCTGGAACGTAATTTTAGTCTCGTACACCTTACTTTTTGTGAACAGTGAATTTTTCCCCCCCTAAATTTGGGGTTTGCAATCCCAGAGTCAAACAAGATAGGTAGCTCCAAGCTCCTTGGATGACTCAGAAGCACACCGCCTCCCCGCCCCCCATTCTCTGCCAGTGGCCGGCACCGTGGGAAAACTGCATCAGCATGCACCAGCTTTGTGACACCAAGTTTCTCACAGGAGCTGCTGTCACCAGAATTGACTCGTTAATCCGCCAGGAAAGGTCAACATACTGTTCTGTTGAGTGGGAACTAAGAACAATTCGGTTGGACTTCCAGTGGCAATAAATTGACCCTGTCATGCTATCATAAACTACTTTTTGATCTTCCAAAATAAGCAGGAAGATATGACTCAACAGAACATAAAGCTTGACGTTGAACTTCAACTTCTACTTTTAGACTCAGTCAGCTCCATGTCTTGGTACCTGTGCTACATTCATGAAATAAGAATAGCAGTTTCTTTAGAAAAAAAGCAGAGGCGGGGCTTTGGGATCTGTATTACTTGTGACAATTGCCATTCGTAATTAACTCTTGATGCCATTCCTGAGGGAGCTGGATGGTGTCCCTCTGCTGCAGGGGACACATCACCCGCAGCAGCCCCTGAACCTGATCTCTAATTATGGTCAAAGAGCGTGGTTGCCTGGTCCCCTCTCCCAGGAAGGCCATCTGGGGCAGGTGGCCCCTAACATGTCCTTTATACAGTGACCCAGTGCAGCTGATTGGCGCAGAGTCACCAGGACTTTAAAATGACTTTTTCCTGCCTACAAGCCAATGGTTGGACTTGAAGGTCTGTGCTGGCCCCTCCAATAGCTATCATTTTAAAATTCACTCAAGAGCGCTGACCAGTGCTGCTCAGTTGGTTCGGCATCATCCTGCAAAGCGAAGGGTTGCCAGTTCAATTCCTGGTCAGGGCACATGCCGAGTTGTGGGTTCAGTCCCCCTCTCCTCCAACCCTAAAAATGAGTATATAAAAACTCTTAAAAATGTGCTCAAGAGATCATGAAAAACTAGTTTGAAATGGTACAGTGTTTTTTAAAAGTGTCAACTAAAAATATTCTTAAGGAATATTGGTTGCATGCAGTTCTATTTTCCTGCTTTTAAATAATCTTAGCCACTTAGGCCAAAAAGTAACTGTACTTGTTTTAAGTGCAAAGCTACAATTTAGTCTCACATAGAATTTTATTTAGCAATTTCTGACTTATTTGGCGAAGGATGGGGTCTGCCGACAAGATCTGGTGAAACGGATTAAGAAACAGCAACCTTGGTTGATTTGACCTCGTCAGCGTACTTGTGAGACAGTGGCGAGTGGAAGAGGAAGGGAGGGAGGGAGGGAGAGAGAGAGAGAGAGAGAGAGAGAGAGAGAGAGAGAGAGAGAGAGAGAGAGAGAGAGCATCTCCTCACAGGTATTTTTATTTTCACTTTGATTGGTTCCCTGGGGTCATTAGCAGTTAGGTTCCCATAGTTCCTGTCTGCCTGTGGGACTGCGCCGTCTTCAGGAACCGCAGCCTGACACAGCTCAGGACTTGGCATGTGGGGTCTTGTCCTGGGATCCTTCTACTCTCGGGGACCTGCCTATTGGGCCGTACGCTTTCAAGTGCAGCAGAGAGAAACCATTCATTTTACTGAGAAGGAAACTTAAGTATAAATTGTTTGGTTAAGCCGTTTCTATCTTTCTTTTTGTCAGTGTGCATTGGGGGGTAAAATTTTAAACATATAACTTTTTTTATAATTAGGGTTTAGCTCATAATTAAAGACACACTTCAGGCAAAAATAGAAAACTCACAGTTCATGTAAATGACACCTCAGAGCTGTTTGGAATGTGGAGACCAAGATAATTACAGAATCCGTCATGCAGAAACACTGCAAATACAGAAAATTCAATGTTTAACCCAGTGATCATTTTCTCTTAATTTATCACTGGAGAAAAATAAATTGAATATTTAAGAACTAAAATCCATTTTCCCGTAGATTATTGTTTAAAAATCAATTCAAACTAAAACACTTGGACCATTAACCCTGGACAATATAAAATGCTGACAATAAAACAATAATAAAGTAATTTATTTTCGAACTTGGGCTTCCCATACATAATATCAAAAGGCAAAAAGGAAAAAAAAAATATTAGTTGGCCATCCTGATTTATAGGCAGAATAGCTTCCTCTTGAGTTTTTAATGTTTCTGCATGATTTATAGTACATTACATTTTTCTCCAGATATTTTGGGTGTTTGCCAAAGAGATTCTACATGCTAGTGTCTTTTTTTAAATAAAAAAAAAAGATAAAGACACATTAAAAGTAATTCAAACTCTTCTGAAGGGTTAAAAAAATAAAAAGTAAACCTCCTCCTTCATGTCTAGAATCACAGGAAAAGAGCTTTTATAATTTATACACATGTATGCGTCTATGCATATATGTGTGTATAAATGAATATGTATATATGCCCCTTTTTAATACAGTATGATCACAATATATATAAATCTCCAACTTGACTTCTCCACCTTTCTCAGTGTATTTAATCAAAATTTTCATATCAGCACATATTTTTGTTGAGTACCTATATGAATATACCGTAATCAAGTTAGTTCGTTCCCCTCTTAGTGGACATTTAATGTGCGCAGGGGGCAGTTTTTCTGACAAATAGAGCTACACTAAAAGTCCTTGTTAGGTATAGCTATGAGTATTTCTGCTTCTATAATTCCAGAATGAATTCCTAGAAATAAGAGCTGTTAGGGGCGATGCTTAATCTTGCGTGTCAGCTTGGCTGGACCAAGGGATGGCCAGGTAGCTGGTAAAGCATCACTTCTGGGTGTGCCTGTGAGGATGTTTCTGGAAGAGCTCAGCCTTTCAATCAGGCTAAGTCCAGAAAATCTCTCCTGGCCAATGTGGGTGAGCATCACGCAATCCGCCGAGGGCCTAAATGGAACAGAAAGGCTGCGGAAGGGCGAACTGGCTCTGTGCTTGAGTTGGGCCGTCTGCTCCGGCCCCGGGGAGCCCCCGGTTCTCGGGTCTTTAAGCTCAGACTAGGACTTAGACTGTGCGCTCCCCCGGATCGGGGTTTGGACTGCAGGTGTACCACCAGCTTTCCAGGGCCTCCAGCTTGGGAATGGCACCTTGGGGAACCTCTCAGCCTCCATAATCAGGTGAGCCCACCCTTCTTAACATCTCTTTCTACATCTCCTGGAGAATCCTGTCTAGTAGGCTAAATAAAAAGGTTGTAAATTTTTAATTTCCCTGTATATTGCCAACTTGCCCTTCGCAAAAGGTAGAGTACCAGTTGTCCTCCTCACTGAGCGAGAAGGCTCTTTCCCTAGAGCATTGGTAACAGTTTTACGACATTGAAAGATTTTTGCCATTCTGGTACACGAAATCTTGTGTGTCTTTGATGTTTTATACTTATTGTGAGTGAAGTTTAGCATCTTTTGCAGACTAATTAGCCATTTGTGTCTTTTTTCTATCATTGCTTTAGTGTAATCTATTTTTTCTACTTAGTTTATCTTTTCTATTGATTCTTAAGAGCTCTTTTTATATGAAGTGTGTCATTTTGTTATAAGAAAGACTTAAAGTTCACTTTCCATTTGTATTTTTTTATTGGTGCTTTAGCTGTAAAGATAATTTTCATTTAGTAGTCAAGTTTAATGTTTGCCTTCAAAACTTTTGAGTTTTATGTCATGTTTTAAAAGGTCTTCGCATTCCAGGGTTATAAATATATTTACCCATCTCTTCTTTTTCTTCTACTACTTTTCTGGTTTGTGTGTTTTTGTTTTAAGATTTAGATGTTTGATTTATCAGAGTCATTTTGTTGTAAGCACTAAGGTTGACATCTGTGTTGGGATATTTGTAAAAGATTTCACACATCAGGTACTGTTAAGATATATTTCATTGGCGGTGTTTACCTTTTGCCATGTGATTATTAGGTAAGTGGGAGCAGCACCTGCGTATCTTGTGAAAATACCATTTCTTTGAACACCGTGGGTTATGTATATTCCTGGCACCAGAATCTTCCAATGATTGGGTGTAGTCTGTGTCCTAGGAGATAAAAGCAGAGAACACCCTATGAAAATCCCATCTCTTTGACGTAATCTGATGTCTTCCTAAGGAAACTAAACAGAAGGGGACAAAACGACAGCGATTTGTTTCATTCCACGGAAATGGAAGTGAGAAGTGGCCGCAAAGTAGGAGAGCCCTTCCGGCCTCTTTCCTGAGATGAACACAGAATGTCACCCTCCCGAGAAAGCAGCAGTTTTAGGGCTGTTTTTCCCTATGCGAGGCATCTTTTCCCAATGGGTTCATCAGAGAGAAACAGTCAGACGTAAGACATGTTTCGGGGGGGGGGGCGGTGAGAACCCCACTGATAGCTGAGGTGTAGATAGGTAACAGGTGACTTGCCACGCCTATATATGCATTCGTTTCTCCCTCCTTCAAGGTCACACTGATTGTATTTTATTTTGTCGGTGCTGCTCTTTAATATCCAGCCTCACAAAATCTATGCCAGATTGTTTGTTTTTATTTTTTTGTTTTTACTTTATTAAAAATTTAATCTTCATTGTACTTTTTCCCATTACCATTTAGTCCCGTTACACCCCTCTCTCCCCGGCCGTCACCACACTGTTGCCCATGTGCATGAGTCCTTTCTTCTTTCTGCTCAATCCCTGCACCCCTAACCTCCCCCCACCCCCACTGGCTGTCATCTGCTCTCCATCTCTGAGTCTGTCCCCATTTTCCTTGGTAGTTCAGTGTGTTCACTAGATTCTACTTAGGAGTGAGCTCCTGTGCTCTTTGGCTTTCTCCGAGTGGCTGGTTTCACCCAGCATAACGTTCTCCTGGTCCATCCCTGGTGTCGCAAAGGGTAAAATTTTCTTCTTTTTTTACTGCTGAGGGGTATTCCATGCCAGACTGTTAAACTGTGGAGTGGCTGTTGAAGCCGGCCGTAGCTCTTCACATCCTTCCCAGCCGTGGTCCTTGGTTTAGAGCGAGTCTCACACTTGACTCGGGTCAGCCGGGGCCATAGCCCAGCCTCACGGAGCTGAGCGCATCCAGGTTAACGTCAACAAAGAGAGAAACTCGTACATTTCAAAAAGTGAAAACAAAATTGTGTTATCTAAGTATCGATATGACATCTCACGTGAGGCCGTTTGGCAAGACACAGTGGTGTTTCCATGATTCAACGGGGTCATGTCTGAACCCCCGTTCACCTAACGGTGGTCGAGGTGGCTTACATTGGTTACCAGGTGAATGACTATGGGCAAGTTAGCAAGTCTCCATTTCTACGACCAAAAAAAAGAGAACACCTCACAGGGCTGTAGGGGAAACTAAGGGAGCAAAGCAAGAAGAACTCTTAGCACTTGGCACTTTGTAAATCTGCGGCCCCTCCCCCAACGTGTTTGCTTCTATCTCTTTGCTGTGTCCTTACTGATGGTGGTGTTGTCTGTGTGTATTACCCAGCAGTACAGCAGTGTGCGGGGAAAACCCATTATTGGCAATAGTTTCGAAATACAATTCCTAGCTGTCATCAGAAGCGGAGTATATTTAAGATGAACAGTAGACTCCCCGAGTTTGCTTTGTTTTATTTTTCCCACCCCCCCCCAAAAAAACTCCTTTATTTTCATGTAAAATCAGAAAGCATGCCTGCGCATCTTTTTGAAGCAGAAAAATAATGTGGATACTTAATAGTGTGGATACTTACCCATAACTGGGATACAGTGAAGTTAGCAGTTTTGATAATGATGTTTGGTTTTTTTGTTTCGTGTAATGCCTGCAAAATTATCCTGCCTACGGCTCCCGGAGGCCCTTCCCATACAGTATGTTCTATAATCATATTACTGATCTAATAAACATCTATCTCATTGTAATAAACTCGCTTTGTGAACAGCCTCATTAATGTGCTGAAATAACGTACCCGGGGGTATTTCCAACAGTTTCATCGCAGCTCTGAAATTAGTTGCCCTCGCTGCTCCCCTGGGGCGAAAACGACTCTTTCCGCTCCCAGGGCCGGCTCTTCGGCAGTGGCGGTGGCGTCTGGCAGAGGGTGCTCAGGCCGAGCTCTCGGGGAAGGGGGCTGGGGCCCCAACGCCCTACAGAGTAAAACGGGAGACAAACAGTCTCATTTTAACTTTAATTCTGGATCAGTATCTCTGAATAAATGGACCATTAGTTTATAAAGCTAAGACAACCTTACGGAATTTATGATAAAGGTCTAGATAATAAAGCCATAACTATGTTTAATCAGTTCTAGGCAGAATTTCCTCCCGCTAGTTGTAAAAATTGCCCAGTATGATAAGTTTTCCGGGTTATAAAATAGTTTTAATTTTTTAATAGTCTTGCAATTTTATTTTAAATATCCATTCTTTTAACGGGAATAACCATTTTTAGGAATAAATGTATTATCTCTTGTGTTTTTTTCCTTTGGGGTACATCTTCTACCTCATACCTATATTATTTAGATATGAGCTCTTCAGAAAGGGATTATTTTAGTATGGAGAGAACTTCATGTATTTTTTTCAATATCCCAGATTCAGTAAAGAGCAATACATTTTTTGAATCTTATAATCAAAGGGAAACATTTTCAAGTTTCTTTGTTCATTACTTGTTGTAAGAAATCGTGACAGTTCGTTATTGCAGTTTAATAAAGGCAGCCTTAGCCCGTCACCCTTCTGCAGCCGTTGTCATTGGTTATAGCAGATCTTGCCTTTGACCTGTGTCAGCACATGTGGGTCACTACAGAGGTTGCCTGGGAATTTCCCCTTTAAAAAATTTTAGGGGCAGGGAGGCAGATTTATTTCATATATTTGAAATACAGAAAGTGCCATAAGCAGGTGACAAGAATTCAAACAATTTACAAGTAATTAAAGTGAAACTAAAGTCTCCCCCCCCCCACTCCGCCCCTCACTATGGCCCTGCCCCCAGTGCAGCCGCCGCTATGTGCCCTTGCGTTCTGTTCGCTTTGCTTATAAATCACAGGCACTTGTATCATGGGTTTTCTTTTTAGTGTTCTTGCTCTCATTGCTAAAAATAGAAGCATAGTACAGGTGTTGGGTAACTTCCTTTTTACTTGTCTCAACATTATGGACGTCTTTCCAAGTCAATACTTATACATTGATTTTTTTAAAAATAGCTGTATAGTATTTTTATTTTATTTTTAAATTTTATTTATTGTTTTTCTATTACAGTTGTCCCACTTTTTACCCCACTGCTCCCCCAACTCCCACCCACCCCCTTTCCCACATTCAGTCCCCTCCCCGTTGTCCATGGGTCATTTATACTAGTTCTTTGCGTAGTATTTTATAGTATCAATGTAGTTTTATTTATTCAATCCAAATGTTTTCCTGATGGGTGGCCATTTAGGTTGTTCCCACTTATTGTATAACCATGATATAGTAGACATCTTTGATTTTAGCTACTTCTGCATTTCCTTTGGTTAGATAAGTACCCATAGAAAAATGGATAGATTAAAAGGTGCTTCTAAATATTAATAAATATTAATTACCATATAACTTCTGAAAAGATTTTATCAGTTTATATTCAAATTAAGGTATATAAATGTACTCGTTTTTCTACATCTTCACCAGCACTACATCTTTTGACTCTGATTTTTTTTTTTTTTAATCCTGTGGCTATAGATTAGGAAAGAGAAAAGAAAATGCAACCACTCAAATGTGAAATATGTATTATATAATATTGCCCTTTGGAAATACCGAGGAGATGCTTTTACAGACAATTATAAATTACCAAAATTGGTATCAAAATAGATAAAAATGTCAGACTTCAGAAGTTAAAATTTTATCATCAGGGATGGAAGTCTCTCAACCTCTTTATTTAAATAAGAATACAGAAAGTGTATTTTGTTCTCACCACAAGTAGGAGGAAGAGGGACACACTGATCCAACAGAGAAATCTTAATAAGTATGTCTACCATGTAGACATTCAAAGATGTCAGTATAAGTAGCATCACCAAGGCAAACATTGTTAGGTAAGATAACCAATTAGAATTATTTATGTTTTGAAAGTTAAACAATGAGTACACAGGCCACGGTCACCCCTCTGCCTTCTGGATGTCTTACGAGACTGCTTTATTAGAGATGACATTTGCAAGGACGATCTCATGATACAAAATAGAACGTGCTTTTCTGCAGCTGCGGGGAAGAGGGACCATTTTTCTCTTCTCTATTCCACTTAGATTTCTTTCACAAGCAGTTAGAAGGGCTGCCAGTTTGAAGGGTAAATACAAGAATTCCATTAGTTGCTACCAAAAGGGAAAAAGAAGCCATGGAGTAGGAAAAAAGATAACAGACAACTGGATTGTCATAGTGTGACATTTTGCATCTGTAAGATCTATCATTAAAATAGTGCAGGCCTAAGTGGTTTTGCACATGGAATCTAAAGTTTCAAAGATTTGACAATTCCTGTGCTACTTAAATAATTCAGTTCTAGTAAGTCTAATGCTACAACCTACTTTAAAATAATAAACAATTGGAAGATCCCTTTTACTTATTAAAATAGGTAAGAAATTTAAAAAAAAAGAGTAAATCAAATCTAGTAATATATTAAAAGACCAATATAACCAAACAGGGTTTGATCCAGGAATTCAAGAATAGTTCAAGCATTGAAAGAGTATAATCTAATAATTTGAAGAAATTAAAAGAGAATAACAGGATGGTCATAATAATCAATGCTAAAAAGTCCAACTGGCCATTCTTAATTTTTAAAAACTTTATTTCAGATAGTGTGAATCTTCTAAACATATTGAAAATTATTTCCTAGGAATTAATAGTCAACATAAACACTAAAGCATTTTCATTAAAACTGAGAAAAGAGGAATCCCTTCTGCCACCACTAATAGTCAACAGTGATGGGGATGGTGTGTTATAAATAGTGCTGCAAGATTAGAAAAACAAATATTAAGTCTAAAAATGATCATTGCAGTTGAGGAAATTTTCATACCTAGAAAAAAAAAGTGAAAATAAAAAACTTGTTGAAACTAAAAAGCAAATTTCAGTAAGTTCATGGCATGTAATACACAGAAACCAGTAGCTTTTTTTTTTTTTTTTTAAATACTGGCGTTAATCTGATAGAAATGAGTAGAAATCCTTCCGTAGAAATGACTAAGACCACCCCACAGAAAAGACCAACAATCAATGGGACAGGAAAATGCAAGTCACGATAACTGGAGAACATTCTGAAAGAAGTATGACGGAAGTGAATGGAGAGACGTGTGAGGGGCGTGTCGGTGGTAAGACTTAAAAATACACATTTTTCTTTTTTTAACAATTTCATCTTTATTGGCTGTTTTCCCATTCCCATTTAGCCCCTTACACCCCGCTCGCCCCAGCCATCGCCACGCTGTTGTCCGTGTTATCGCAATTCCGTTCATGCTTTTTTGGTCCATTAAGATGAGCCTACAGAGTAAGTGTGAGATTTACCAGGAGAATATCGAGCGGGAAGGGCCTCTTTTCACTCTTCTTCATCACACCCACTCCTGTCTCCCAGAACACGCTTAAAGGAAAAGTAAGGAACTCAAACAGGAATAAACTTACAACAGCGAAGAGGAAGGGAAATTAGGAGTCAGTTAATACATTACAAGTTCACCCTGTTTCTGGAGGGCGGAAGGAAGCCTGTGGAAGGACCTCACGGGGCAGAGGAAGCCTGGCCCCGAATGCCCCGTGAGGGTGCCGGTGTGGCCGTGGGAGGGCCTCCCCCTCTGAAGCCCCCCAGCAGCTCTGGCCTCGGGTGGGGGGAGGGGATGAAAGGAGGGGAACTCGCAGAAATCAGTATATAGAACAGCTCTGCTGCCAGACCTTCTTATGCTCCTCTCCAGTCTCCACATTCAGGAGACTGAGCAGCCTGGCAGGTACCCCCAAAATGATCCCAGGACTTTTCTCTGAAGAAGCTGAAGCTGAGTAAAAAGAAGCATCCCTGAGTTTTCTGAGGAGCGGCTGTGGAGGAAGTGATGATGAGGCTGCCCTAAAGGGAAGCTTTCCAAAATCCACACCCTCCCCGACATAGGGCTGGGCGGTCACCCTCTCCATGGGTGGTCTCCCTCAGCCCCTGGCTCTCAGTGATGTCCCGACTTGGAGGATTTCCAGATGTATGTCTTGAGCCATGACGTGTCCCCGGAACTCCATGCTCATGGACGTGCTAGCTACAATGTCACCGCAAGAATATCTAAGCCGGGGTGGTTCAAGCAGTGACTTAAGGTTCTGAAGACCCTGTGCCACCTTGCTGTCCTCTGACCTCACTGTCCAGCCTCTTCTCCTCGCGCGTTCCCTTCGGTCATTCTGCCTCATTGCTCAGACGGGGTCTTGTGGGTCACAGGGAAGCATGTGGACTGTCTTCTAAAGGCAGCGAGAAGCCATTGGCGGAGTTGAGCAGGAGAGTGACGTGATCTGACTCAAGGTTTTAAAATAATCGCGGTGGCTCCTGTGTGGAAGGTCGGTGGTAAGGGGCACAAGTGGAAGCAGGGTAGAACTTCTGGCTGTTTCTTGGGGGCCTGTCTCCAGCATCCTTCTCTCATCCGGTGGCAACAGGTTCCACCTGAATGTCCAAGGTGGAAAAATAGAAAAAGTAGGAAGTGACATACAGGCAGGCCAAAGCTTTCCCACAAAATGCAGCATCGTAGCAGTCAGTGTTGACATATATTTACCCACTGGCTCCTGCAGCGTTGCTGCTTCAGTAGACCTGTTTAAACCTCCTTCTGTATTGATTGGTTATGACTTTTTAAGTGAGCTGTGTTTTCCTATTCCTTAGCTATTGATCAGGAAAAATGTGAGGTGCAGGAAGCCCAGAAGTCAAGGCTGATTTGACCTACCAGTGACTTTCAACTTGTTTTTCAGATAATTTTTCTTAAGTCTTAGCCCTCTGGTCTGTGATTTATCGACTTAACTACTAAATGAATAATGGTGGCAGGTTTTCTTCCCTCCAAATGTCTACATTTAGTCATGTAATCTGCCTGGGGGTCAGTGAAACTACAGAGCATCTTCTCAAGGAAAAGGGGGCAGTGTCAAGGCTGTGGGCAGTGGTTTCCTTGGGTGATATCATCTGGAATTGCTGCCATTCATCAGCTTAATGAGAGTTTCTGCTGCCTCTTCAGCTGATTTGGGCAAGACTGATTGATGTATTCAAATGAAGAGGGATCAGGATTGATGGCCTGATGTGAATTCTTGTTAAAGATGTCCTAACAATACAGAGGGGTCTTCTCAAGATGCTTTTAGATAGCATAAAAAGGGTAAAAGGTATTGTATTATGAAGTATTTTTTCCCCTGATTAATATAATATATTCTCTGACACTAAATGTTCCCAAATAATTTTTGAAAAACACCACACCAGGCCATATTTTAAAAGTGGAATATAAAAGAGAAAGATTTTGAAATGCATTGTATTGTGCAGATTGAATAAAGGGAAGTAAACACAGTACATATGTGATTTTAAAGTGTTTTAAGACAGTTTTTAAAATTCAAGTGTAAGTGTAGTTTGAAATATTTCCAAATTGTGTGTGTGTGTGTGTGTGTGTGTGTGTATAGTGTATTTATTATCTTATCTCTCCCACAAAACATTGGATTTGGCTGATAAGAATGTTTACAATACAGTTAGGGTTGACAGACAAATTATAAGGTGTCAAATGGACATACTTATACTAAAAAAGATTCATTATTTCTCTGAAATTCAAACTTAATTGGGTGTTTTTTTTTTTCAAGTCTGGCAATCCTATATAAAGTTGAAAACATGAATAAATCAATGAAGATAAGCTAGGGGGACGTTTCAGTACAAGTAGGAAGTCTAATTGCGAAAGTTAGGTCATGGTTTTGGCCTTGAGAGCCCTGGTTGCTGCACAAAAGCAGAAATAGAATCACTTACAAGATGTACATCACCCAGAAGGTGGGGCATGTGGAGGGGAGACACTTACTTGGGGCAGAAAACGTTTTCTCGTTTTGGGGTCTGACAGAGCCATTTTCATTGTCTGCATTAAAGGAACCCTTTGTGATGGGGGTGGGGGTGGTGATCTGTTCTTCCGCTGAGCATTTTAAGAGCTAGACAGTCTTTCAAAGAGGAGTTTTTAAAACTTAGATGTTCATTTCCCTTTTTTACATCGTACTTTTGCAGTTGTCGCTAAGAAGTCTTTCCCTCACCCAAGGTCTAAAACATTTTGCCTATGTTTTCTCTGAGAAGGCCTGGATTTTATATTTAGTTCTATTAATCTTTTTTTTTTTTTTTTTTTTTTTTTAAGAACCGAATGAGTTTCAGGGGTTCCTGAGCACACTTGGGTTTTCTCAGTGAGTGTGGATGTTCTTGGTAATTCTGAGCCACGTTAGAGGAGATCTGTGTTTTCAACCATTTTGAGTTAATGTTGGTAATGGTGAAAGGCATGGATTGAAGTTCATGTGTTTGTATATTGTTTGAGCACCACTTGCTGAAAATGTATCCTCAGCTGCACTTCCGTTGCACCTCTCTCCAAAGTCAGCTGGCTCTGTTTCCTGGAGGAAGTTGAGTGAACTGTTTATGGAATCCCTGTTTATTGTTTCTTACAACTGCGTATAAACCTACACATATCTAAAAATAGGAGGTTAATTCACACTATATATAAAGGTTAACTCAAAATGAATCAAGGACTTAAATGTAAAGCTACAACTATAAAATTCTTAGAAGAAAAAAATAAATGTAAGAGCAAAAACTAAAAATTCTTAGAAGCATAAACATCAAGACCTTGAAATAGGCAATGGCATCCTAGGTATGATGCCAACTTTACAAACAATAAAATGGATAAATTGAAACTTTTGTAAAATACAAATTATTTTGTGCTCCAAAGCACACTATTAAGAAATTGAGAAGACGTGCCCTGCCGAATAGCTCAGCTGGTTAGGACATTGTCCCAATACGGCAAGGTTGTGGGTTCAATCCCCAGTCAGGACACACAGAAGAAACAGCCAATGAGTACATGGATGGATGGAAAAGCGAAGTGATGTTCCTCTCTTTCCTTCTCTTCTCCTCTCCTTCCCTTCCCTCCTTCTCAAATGAATAAAAAAAGAAAGACAACCCACAGAATGGAAAAACATTTTTGAAAATCATATCTACTAAGGCACTTGCATTTAAAATATGAAGAATACTTACACTCACTTATTAAAAGATGACCCATTTGGAAAATGAGCTAAGGATCTGAACAAGACATTTCTCCAAAGAAGACATGCAAATAGCCAATAAGCAGAGAGAGAGAGAGAGAGAGAGAGAGAGAGAGAGAGAGAGAGAGAAATACTAAACATCATTAGCCCAATAGCCCAATCAGGGAAATGCAAATCAAATCCATAATGAGATACTTTCATATCCACTAGGAGGCTGCTATTAAAGAGACAGCAGCAGGTATTGGTGAGGATATAGAGAAACTGGAACCCTCATACATTGCTGGTGCTAACGGTAGCTTTGGAAACAGTCTGGCAGTTCCTCAAAAGGTAAACATGGACTAAACATATGACCCAGAAATTCCCCTTCTAGGTATGTACCCAAGAGAAATGAAAACATACGTCTGCACAAAAAAACTATACACATGTGTTTATAGCATTACTGCCCAAAAAGTCAAAACTGATAAAATGTCCATCAAATCGTGCATGGATAAGCAAATATGACATATTCATACAATGGAATACTACTGGGCAATAAACAGACATTAAAGACATGAATGAATTTTGAAAACATTATGGTAAGTGAAAGAAGCCAGCCACAAAGGATCATATTTTGTACGATTTCATGTGCCTGAAACATCCGGAATAGGCAGGTCCAGAGAGACAGAAAACTGAGTAGTAGTGGGCTGGGGGTGGGGAGGAGGACATGATGGAAGGCTGGCTGCTAAAGGGGGTAGGGTTTCATTTTGGGGTGGTGAGAAAATTCTAGAATCTATCGTGGTGATGGCTGCACAACTCTGAATACACTATTGAATTGTACCTGTTAGATGAGTGAACTGAATCGCATAGGAATTACTCTCTCAGCAAAGCTGTTACAAATAAAATAAAACCAAAAAATAAGGCTAAAATGTGTATAGTATGATTATTATTTCATATTTTACCTTCTCATACATACAAAAACAGTGCTTTCTGTCTCACCTCTTTAGTGTATAATGATTTGGACACAGACAAGTTCAATGTGTTCCTTAATATATTCTAGGAAGTGAATTTTTCTGAACAAGTTAATTGTAAGCAAGAATAGAAGGGAACTGCCTTAAAAAATCCATACAGTTTACACACACACACACACACACACACAACCACCACCACCAGCACCACCACCACCACCACCACCGCCACCGCCACCGCCACCGCCACCGCCACCGTATGAATATATGCATTGAATATGTGCTTATAAAACCTGTGTTGGTCCTCTGCTTGTTGTAGGACTTTCTTCTGATTTTGTGCTATTAGCTCTCTTTGAGTAACCGTATGCTTTTTGAAAAAGACATATGCTTTTTGGGGGAAAAAAGACTTTCGGTTAGTCAAACTTTGTGCTCAGACTGACGTTTTCCCCATTAGGCACATTTTACTGTAGTTCTTGAGGAATGCCAGCACCATCTTGGAGGGAGCTTAAGTAGTTCTCTGTTCATTTTCAGCTTCCTACCGAGGATCCTGAAATTTTTGAAGTTTCATCCAAGTGTCTGTCCATCCTGGTTCAGCTCTATGGAGGAGAAAACCCAGACAGCCTGTCTCCTGAAAACGCAGAGAGCTTTGCGGATTCGCTGACGTCCCGGGAGGACCCGAAGGAGCAGAAGCTTCTGTTGAGGATTCTCAGAAGAATGGTGAGTCCACACAGAAAGCAGGGTGGGCAGGTGGCTTCCGTGGCAGCCGGGGGGACTGGGAGCTGTAAACGGACGCGCAGTCCCCTTTCCCTTCATCCCCTACAGTGGCCGTACCTCAGACCCCGCCTAGCTGGGGGGTCAGGGAACATGGTGCCCCGTCACCCCTTAATACGTAACTGGGCATGTCCTGACAAAAGCAGTGTTTTTATGGAATGACCGCAATTAAAACCAGGAAATTGAACATGATGCGATTATTTTCCTAACCTGCTGTCCACATTCCAGTTCTGTCATCTGTGCCAATAATGTCCTTTGTGGCTTTTTTTTTTTTTCTTTTCTGGTATAGGATCCAGTCCAGGGTCCCGTATTTTAGTAGACACGGGTCTTTAGTCTGGAGTAGTCTTGCAGCCTTTCCTTGTCTTTCATCACGTTCTGAGGACTAGAGGCTGGGTATTTTGTAGACGCGCCGTCAGTTTCCGTGTTTCTGATGTTGGCTATTAGAGTCAGGAGAACTCCAGTTCATCACACCTGGAGGCTCCTGGTGTCTGTTTGCCCCTTCCTGGTGATGTTAACTTGGATCACTTCATTGAATCAATGTGTACTTACTATTTTTAAATTTGTGGTAGTTGCAAAGTGGAGATTTTCTAACTCTCCGTTCTCTACTACAAGGAAAAACTTCCCATCTTGTCTTGTTTATTTTTATAAAATATGTATAGCTGATGTTGATTTGAAGGTACTTTTGAAGACTGACTTCTTTTCTTTTCATGCTCAGTCTTATTCTGCTGGTTTTGAAGGTTGCTCATTGACGTAGCTGTGGTTGAAGTTAAGAAAGGAGAAGGTCCTGTTACCCTGGGCCACGTTCTGCTTTGTCCAGTCTGTCGCTTCTCGATACAAGTTGTCCGTTGGCAAGCGGAGCTTGGATGTGCCAGAGGATCGTTCTGAGGATAACTTATTTATTTATTTATAATTTATTTATTCGATAAATAAACGGCAGTGCCCGGCCCCAAAGTCTGCACGGTGGGTTGGGAGTGACAGATAGGAAGTGAGGCTCGGGGGTCTCCCCTCCGTGCTACTGCTAATGCTTTCCTACAGCCAGCCCCTACTCCCAACAAGACTTGCTGCCTCAGCGGAGTTGTCACCTGAGGTGCATTATGATGACATGGTCTAGGTGAGCCTCTCCAAGTGTGGGATAAATCCTCCTGGGGACAGTAGACAGGGGATTATACACCAGCCTAGCACTAGATGACCCTGACTCACCCGGTAAGGCAGGCACAGTATTCCCTCACTTACCGCGGGTATTACGTTCTAGACACCCCCCCCCCCCCACGAAGTAGGAACCTTACATTTATTTATTCCACACTCTTAAACCTACCTAACTTTAACAACATACATATACAGTACCGCAAAATCCCGCGATATAGCGAAAAATCTGTGATAAATAATTAAATATAATATTTGTAAAAATCCCACGATACAGTGAGGCCGTGATAAGTGAACCGTGATATAGAGACGGACGACTGTATTTCCTTTTCACTTTTCTATGTTTTTCTGATGATTTCAGGTGAAAGTCTCAGTTTGGTACTCTGTATCTGTACCACCTGTGGGAAGTCCTCAGAGTCTCCCTTTTCGCAGAGGGAAGACCTTCCAGAAACTCAGCTTTTACAGTAGAGATGAGATCGTTCTTTAAAATTATAATTTTATTCAAATAAAAAAGCTGAGTCAATGTGATGACAAGTGCTAGGGAATATGGTAACACACGTGATATGTAGATGCGGCGAAACTGTGAATTAGGTAGAGGGAGACAGAAGCCTGAGAAATATTGATTTGGCGCCATGAATTTGGTAGAGATCCACCCCCTCTCCTTTGAAATGTTTAGAACTAGATTTCTTTTGGAATTCATGATCTTCAGATCTTTTTTGGCACGGTGCTTATATTACATGTGCTATGACTCCCACGGAGATGGAGGCCCTGGGGCACAGTACTGTTTCTGCAGCAAAATGTGTGAATGTTCACAGGAAGTGGGTAAATAAGGACCGTACATGGCCCCGTGTAGGCTCAGGTCAGGTGTGGCCACCAAGTAGGTTTTTGATCCAAACTTATGCGGGAAAAAAGTTTGAGTTTCAGAGCTTTTCAGAATGTCAGATAGGAGATTGTGGACCTGTCTTTGGAGATAAATTACATCACTTTCTAAAACACCAGTCAGATTAATCATGCAGCAAAAAAAACGGACGTCGACTTGGTTGAAGCCAGCAGACTACACCGTCTTTTAGGTTATTTTACTGCCTGAAACAATTTCCTTTTCGTTTCTGACCTGCCACATGTAGAACCAGGTAGATTTTGTCTGTGGAAGAAAAATTAAATCTAAGGGACTTTTTACCCATTTATGTGGAAACCATTTAACCATTTTCCCCCTGGCTGGTTTGGCTCAGTGGATTGAGCGTCGGCCTGCGAGCTAAGTGTCGCTGGTTCGATCTTCCAGTCAGGGCACATCAGAGAAGGAAAACTCTGATTCCAAAAAACCTCCGCTGCCTTGCGGCATACCTCTTCAGGGGAAAGGCTAAGGGAGTAAACCCCGACAGAAAATCCGGAGCCGGAGTCCCTAAGGCGGTTTGACGTTGTAGTCAACACTGGCAACTTCTGCGGCGCACCTGAAGCCAAGCTGTATTGACTCCGTCTTTCCCTTGGACCCTTCAGCTGCGAAGAGAGGGGGGGTCTGCTGCATGGGCAACAGCAGACCCTCCATATCACCCTGCCCAGGCTCTGTAGCTTCAGCTCCACTGGAGAGGACACTCCAGCGTCATCGCAAGATGTCGATTCAACACGGGAGGAGACAGATACCGTGTCACTCCCGAGTCGGACTGCACAGCCATTCTCGGCAGTGCAGATAGACTCTTAAGAAGCTACACCATCGTCTCTCGAGGCTCTAGTCTCTCAAGATGGACGGCTGCTGACGATTTAACCATTTTAAGTACACAGTTCAGTGGTATTAAGTGCATTCACATTGTTACGCAACCATCGCTACCACCATCCACAGAACTTTTTCATCCCAGAAGAAACTCTGCCCTGTAAACAATAGCTGCCCATTCCTGCTATCCCGCACCCCCTACCCCCCCAGTAATCTCCATTCTAATGTCTGTTTTTGAATTTGATGACTCTAGGTACTTCCTGTGAGGAGAATCATACAACATTTGCCATTCTGTGACTGCTTATTTCATGTAACGTAACGTCTTCAGGATTCATCCCTGTTGTAGCGTGTGTCAGAATCTCATGCCTTTTGAAGGTTGAATAATATTCCATTGTGTGTAAATGCCCCATTTTGTTTATCTGCTCATCTGTCGGTGGCCATTTGAGTTCTTTCCACTTGTTCTGCCCCATTTATTATTTCTGTCATTTCTTTCTTATTATCAGGGTTGACTTGGATTTTTCTTTTATTCAGTGGGTTGTGATCTCCTGCTCTTGTATTTGGCCAGCGGGGACCCCTTCGGGATATCTGCTCTGTCTTTTGACGTGTCCCTATCATTTCCCTTTGGAGCACTTTCCGTCCTTGCGTCATATGCTGGGTTCATCTTGTCCCTTTTCTCTGCGTGGGCCCTGGCACCCGGCGGTCCTCCACAGGACCACGGAACACCTTCGTGCAGAAT
This sequence comes from Furipterus horrens, assembly GCF_987537825.1. Taxonomy (NCBI): domain Eukaryota; kingdom Metazoa; phylum Chordata; class Mammalia; order Chiroptera; family Furipteridae; genus Furipterus; species Furipterus horrens. The sequence continues at coordinate 135,764,013 of NW_028327177.1, read as the reverse complement.
TTAGGAAGCAAGATACCAAAATTGTGACAGCTGTTTCCTTAAGAAGAAAGACAGACTGTTCTGTCCCAAGAATCACAAATGTCGTTTCTTACTGTCTCGTGGAGAGTAGCCCCGTATGTCACTCTAATTCCTTATGTCTCTACTTTTGCTATTCAAGAATGCCCATGACGTCGACAGGCCAGCCATCTATGATAGGAGCCTTAAAACCTTTCGAAAGCTTTTGAAGTTACCCCCGGGTCTGTCACCATTGGGTTCAAGTTGTGCAAATCATATTATCAGGGATTCTGGATCCCAGTCAGCTCAGCTGGGTCCTTGAACTTGCCTTTCCTGAAGCTCAGTTCTGCTTAAACTTAGTGCTGCGTTTAGTACGTTTAGAGCAGAATAGCAGCCCGTTACCGAGAGACATGTGACGTCAGCACCTCTCTCTCCAGGACTGGTTTGGTCATTCCTTCCCCTGTCCTCTTGCTCCCTGTCCTCACTTGTGGAGCTGCCGTTGTCTGGTAGCTGTCAGCTTACATCCTGTCCTCACCTTCACGTTACCCTTGTTCAGGGCAGTGATGTGGTCTTGTTCATCCTTCTGTCTTCAGCGTATTCCAGCGTCTGACCCATAAAGGGGGGTCAGCAGGCGTTCACAACTGTGCTGGTCCCTGCGTGAAGGGCTTCTGGTGCATTGTCTCATTTAGTCCTCACAGCCACCTTAGAGGTCTGCTCCAGTGATTATTCCCATTTTTAAGGTCAAAAACGAAGTCTCAAAGAGCTTCAGTCACGTTCCCAAGGCCCAGGTGCAATGGACCGGGCCTGTGCTCTGTCCGAGACGCTGGCCGCCTTGCTGCCCCGCCTGGGACTGACGCGGGCTCTGCGTCAAGCTGACTCGCACCACGTTTTGGTCTAAAGATACCTGGGATGTTCATTCTGTCATTCATGGGAAAATAAGTAACAGATGGAGTTGTCACCAGGTGGAGGCACTGTATCAGGGCTCCTAATGCAGTAGGACCGGGTTGTCCTGGCCCCTGCTGCCGAGAATCTTTAACCCAGTTTTGTGACAAAGCAGGATGCAGTCAGGGCTCCGTGGAAGAGCCGGCAGAGCGCCGCAGGAGTAGTCCCCAGGGAGAGGAGGCAGGCAAGGACGTGATGTCTGAGCCGAGTATGGAACGATGTGTTGGCCATTGTGCACAGAGCAGGACCAAGCACACCCTGTTTGTGCGAAGGCCTCCAGCTCCATGGGGCGCGGTTGGGAGACACCAGAAATGGCCAGGAAAGGCCAGAAGGCTCCCGCTACGGGGTTCAATTGCACTTGGAGTTGGGACCCTTCTGTGGGAATTGGGAAATTCCGGTCTCTGGAACAGAAGGGCACTGGCAGCATCTCAGTCGAATTTCAGTTATCTTTGCTGTGAAATGAAACTCTGTCCTAGTAACTGGCATGTGACAGGCATTTAGTGACTCTCCACTGAGCTAAGGAAGAAACGCCTGTAAAATCACTACTTGTGTTATTGGCAGATTGTTCATTTTTGCTCTTCAGTGTATGTTGTGAGCTCGTTTTAGTGCTTTACAGACGCAAGGGTCGGGCTGAGAGGGACTGTAAAAGACATTTGGTCTCCCTGGCTCGGTCCCCGGCATGGTATCCCTGCCAGGCTTCTGGGGAGCAATGAAGCTGGAAAGGCAGACGCCCAGCGAGAGGACAGGAACTTGAGAGAGACAGCGAACGTAAGCAAAGACTTCCCGCAACTTGAAGGAGGCCAGCCTCTTAGGCTTGTTGCCCCACTGGACTAGAGGAACCAGGTTTGATACAGAAACAGGGGCCCTTCTAGATTCAGTACCTGGTGTTAGTCATCACGTTAAGGAGGCCTGTTGAGAGCAGCCTCTGGATTGTAAGAAGTTAAGGAGGGAAAGACAGCCTCCCGTAGGACCTGCCTGCAAGGACCTCCATTAAGTGCACGGCTCTCCAGAAGCAGTTCAGAGGAAGAGGATGCTACTCTGGGGGGCTGCCTATTTTTAAGCCCTGACAGATAGAGGAGGGTCCTCCTTCCTCTACAGCTGATCAGGCTGAGCGGTTTCAGAGAGGTCGACCCTGAACTCCACTGGGCCATGTAGTTTCCAAGGCCAGGTAGTGGTTGCGTCAGTGACTCGTAAACCATTGTTATTAGAGAACCGTCTTGGGGAATAATAGGGCAGACCCCTCCCCATGAGCCACACAAAAGGCCCTGGATTCTTGAGATACCTGTTTCAAGTCCCAATTTTGTGACAATTTCTTTCTAAAAACACAATTTTCACTAACAGATGAAAGAAATAGGATGTTTAATTTGTGCTAGTGGAGCTGGGAAATGCTTCCCCTTAGGGTGCTCTCCCTTATTTAGTCTGAATTTAGAACATCCAGAGAATGGTGGGGATATCTAAGAATTTAATTATCCATTGTAATTTACCAGGAAGTTGGGAGGTTTTAGAATTATACTTTGTGTTTTAGCTTTAAAAAATGTGATGGAAATCCTTCAAGGTGCTCCCAAGATGACCTATCCCTTAAACTTGATATCAATGGGAGTTTTCCCAGAGCAATGATTGTAGATTAGCTACTTTAATTAAAATTAAAGCTCACTTACCCTGACAGAGTATTGGCCGCACATAAACCACCACAAGCTCCTTCTGTAAGACTGGCTTAAATATATGTATATCGGTTTGGCCGAAAAGTCCATTTAGTTTTTCCATAAAATAAAGGGCACATTTTTTTCATTTTTACCAATAACTATTGATTTGGAGATTTTGAGTATGTCAGCTATCTCCCATTATTGGCTTCTGGTGGGTAGAGGCCAGGGGTGCTGCTAAACATCTCCCAATGCATAAGGCAGCCCCACAGCAAAGAATTATTTAACCAAAATGTCAATAGTAACAAGAAACTCAGCAAACTACTTTGACATGTTCGATCAGTCACAACACGTTCCCCATACACTGCACAAATCTGTTTATGCATTTCAGTTGTGTTTTTACCTTTCTTGAAATAATAATAATATGCTGAAAATGTTGTGTGTCTTCTTTCATTTCAATATCAAAATGGCTGCATAAAAACTCACCAATTTGGGTAAGTGTTTTTTAAATGCACTGCCAATATGATAGCTGTCACAGTACAATCTAACAAAATCATTTCAAATGACGCTAAAGACAGCTAAGCACTGCTAGAGCCATCTTACGGGAATAAAATGGATCGGACTCTTTGGCCAACTGAATACTACTGACTTGTCTATGAAAGCAAAGAGGGGATTCATGGGAGGAGGCCTGTAACATGCTGATGCTGCTAACTCCTGCCCCCACCCCACCACCAGGTACAGCAGGGGTACAATGTGGGATCACTCTCTAAAGATGATCAATATGAAAGATTGGTACGAATATCCAGCCCTTGGAGACCCTTTGCCCTGTGGCTTTCAGCAGGTCTTGCTGAGCTCACAATCCATCGTCCTTTTCAATACTCATATAGGTCCCCTGGCCCTCTTCATGCCACCACGGGAACAGAGATGTTCTGTTGCTGAAAATCGGGGTAATAGCGTTCCTTCCTGTGAAGTCTAAAGCTTTAGAGAGACTGAATGAAGTAACTAGGAATTCTGCAGCCATTCCCCTTGGAATCAGGACGCGTTTAGATTCGGAATCGGAAGGAACTATTTCTATTAGAAAGGTAGAGAAATATTCCTTGAGGTATAACAAAAAGGCAAAAACGATGCCTCTTTCCTCCAAGCTTATGTTTTTGTGGTTTAAGACCTCTGTTCTTGATTTCTTCTCTTAAAGGAAAAAAAAGGGGGTGGGAGATTTGGGCGCAACCAGTGACATATAAAAAAGAAACACTCTGTCCCCAAAGGAATAAAAAGTAAACATAGTTAATTTTTGTGAAATCCCGTCCCTGCGAAGGTGCCTCTGAACCTCTGACAATGCTCTTTCCCTGAGTCCCTACCCTGCGCTCACTACAGGGGATAAGCAGTCTCTGCCAGGGACTGCCGCAGGAGCACGAGTTAATAGGGAACTCGCGAATAATTTAGTTGTATCTTTCCAACAAAGACGAGAAATGCCGTGCCTATAGCTTGTGCTGACTTCCCGAGGAAGCCCTTGTGAGATCGTAAGCAAGGCAGGATCAGGACGCAAATGGCAGCGAGGACAGAGTCAGGCACTCCCACGGCTGAGGCTCCTGTGTCACCAGAGGGAATCTGCCTTCCCCTCGGCGCCCGAGGAGGTCCGTGGGCTTTGCGCCAGGTTTGCTGAGGGTGTGGGAGTCACAGAGAAAGCCCCTGAAAATCGGCTCCCGGCAGGTCTCGCCTCTCCTTTTCCCACCTGCCTCTGCTGCCTTTACCCCTTCCCACAGGCAGGCTCCTCGCGAGAGGGCCGGGCACTCCCCCTGCCTCTTCCCCAGTCCCACGCCCGTGGCCCCCGCGCCGCATGATTCTCCTTCTGTTTTGACTTCTTTTCTCAAGAATTTCAGCTCCCCTGCTCCCTTCCTAGAATTCTTCTGTCGAATAAAATTCACTCCCTACCTTCTCTAATGAGCCTTCTAGTTCAAGTTCCCACTGTCATGGATGACACCATACCCATTTTTTTAATGAAAAGTTTCAAACAACAGGAAGGATCAAACATCACACATAATCAGAATTGTTATCGTTTTACCATATTTTTTCCAAGTGTCCATGTAGTTTATTCACACAAAGTGTCATCACCTCAATATTTTTAAATTTTTTTAAGTTATTTCTTATTGAATTGATTGGGGTGATATTAGTTAATAACACTATATAGGTTTCAGGTACCTGTCTGTTTTTGTTTTTAAATAATTTATTTATTTGTTTACTTATTTATTTATTTTTAGAGAGAGGGGAAAGGAGAAAGAGAGGGAGAGAAACATCACGGTGTGGTTGCCTCTCACTCGCGCCCCCAACTGGGGATCTGATGTGCAACCTAATCATGTGCCCTGACTGGGAATCGAACCAGCGACACTTGGCTCGCAGGCCAACGCTCCATCTACTGAGCCACAGCAGCCAGGGCCTGGTACCTGTGTGTTTTTTAAATCATGCGAACATGAAGGCATCATGACACTGGGCCGCATTCTATAGCAGCATTATCACACCCATGGAAATAAGTTAACAATTTTCATATTATTAGTATGCAGTTCATATTTAACTTCCCTAATTGTCAAAAAAATGACTTGGTAGCTTCTTGAAAGCCATATTCCAGTCTGAATTTAATTGTTTTCTTAGTCTCTATTAACCTAGAAGAGTCCGCCTGCCGTTTTGTCCCCTGCGAAGGTGACTCTCTGAGAGCCTGAGGCAGTTGTCTGGCAGTATCACGGTCTGCAAGAGCGAGTCTCCTCATGACACTTCTGGTAACAGTAGCTCCTTGAGGTGGCCCATGCTTACCCTTAGGAAGCATGTGATGGCGGGGTGCCCTCTCTCAGTGATGCCGAGTGTGATTGTCCGGTTAAGGGTGTCTGCCCCATCTCTCCCATGTGCGGGTAGTGTGCTTCCCTTTGCCACAGCTACGTTGTCCTTGTACTAACTGATAGGATGTCCCTCGAAAAGAGATAAGACCTGCAGGAGCACTCCTTCCTCGCACAATATTAATCTGTTGAGAATCTACCCGATGTAGATCGTAAGCACAAAGCCCAGACTCCTTGGAATTCGTTTTATATTCTATGGCTGCTTCACAGCCAAGGGCAGGGAGGTGGTCACTCAAACCTCAAATAGTCCCCTTTACAGGGACTTGCTGTCTCGTTTGAATTAGTGATTAGGAGTTGCTGTGGAGTTTCCTGACTCCTGGTGACTGTACTGACCATCATCAGCGCCCCCTGTGCAGCTCTTGCTGCATAGAAAGTTCTAGACTCTCCTGGTAATGTGGGATTTCTTTAATGACATGCTTTTTTTTAACAAAACCACGCTCAAAACAATGAGCATTCAAAGCATGTTAGGAATTAGGATGAACATGTTTGAAAAACACTTCCTTGTGAATGTGAACAGCAAAGGAAGTTGTTTTCGAGGCCCTTTCCTTGTGAACACCTGCATTAAATGTTTCTAATTCCTGTTTTTAAAATATCTTCAATACAATTTCCCTTGATATAATCTATATTAATTTTATTAAATGAATTTATTCACTGAGAGGAATAGTAGCTAATATCTACATTATATTCATAGGATTATCTTTCTTTCCTCAAAAGAATTGTTTTCAAGTAAATATGCTATATATAACAAAAGAAAAAAAACCAAAGATGAGTTTCAAGTTTTTAGTTTTTAACTAATCATGGAACAAGCTAAAGATAAAGTATTTTAGCTGATATTTTAAATACTTAAATGAGAGTGTTTTAAATTCAAACTATTAGATAAATGGGATTTAAAGGTGTATTTTGACCTCTTGTTTCTTGTAAGCTAGGTTTTGAAATTCATCAACAGAAATACTTCACTATGTTTAGGTATATGTTTTGCAACCCAGGAATTCCTTTCTGTCCCGAGTAAATGATACTAGAAAACTAACTGCTTAATGAAAAATTCACTTGAACTGACCACCTAACAATTGTGGTAAATATTGACCCAATATTTGATTGAGACTTCATCTCAAAAATAAAACTGATATTTATTAAAATGAATTGATTTTTGTCTTAAACACTACCAGGAAGCCATTCCTGCAACGCCGTGCAGAGGAAGCCTTTACAAGGACACTGTGATCACTCACTCAGCAGTAGTTACTGAGTGCCGCCGGCAGACAGGGCTCCGGATGTGGGGGGTGGGGGGAGCCCAGCGTGAACAAGATGGACATAAAGCTCTGCTCTCCTGGAGCTTACTGGGGAGAGGGAGGTGACCACGTTTGTTAAATCAACTGCGTTAGATTTTAAAAGGTAAAGCTTTAAGGAGAAAAATACAGAATAGAGGGAGCATAGTGGGGCATTTGTAATTTTAGACACTGTGGCCAAGGGAGGTCTCACTGAGGTGACATCTGAGTAAAGACCTGAAGGAAATGAAGGAAGCAGCTTGGGGGGTGGGGGGGCAGGACACGCCAGGCAGCGGCTGCCAAGTCTGCAAGGGAGGTGCCTAGCAGGCAGGTGCTGGGAACCGCAAGGAAGCCTATGTGTGCAGCGCATCCTGAGCAAGGAGACGGTGTGAGGGCCATAGCTGGTAGGTGTGGAGCGGGGAGGCAGTCAGTAAGGCCCTGTGAGCCCTTGTATAGACTGGCCTGCGTTCTGGGGGGCGGGGCAGCCTTAGGAGGGCTCTGAGTGGAGGCGTAAGGTCTGGTGGCTGCTTTGGGAATAGTCATCGATGAGGGTCACGGATGAGAGATGTCAGGAGGTTACTGCAATCCGGTGGAGTCCGGATCATGGCTGGGAGCAGTCATGCTTTGGATAAATCTTCAAAGTAGATCCAGTAGAATTTAACAGCAGATTCGACATGTGCTGTGAGACGGAGAGGAGGGGCAAAGATGGTTCCAGTCCTAGATGGCCGAAACCCAGGAGGACCTGGGTTGGAGGGAGAGAGGGAATCAGGAGCTCCGTTTGGACAGATTATGTTTGAGATGCTGGTCAGACATCCTGGTTGGCTGTTGCAGCTACAGTTCTGGAATTCCAAGTATAAGAGGTCTCAATGTGGGTAGTGGTCATCGGAATGCAGATGCTTGAATGGGCTGTCGATGGGTGGCCAGTTCATGGTCATGACTCCATCGTCGTCGTCGTCGTCGTCGGCAGCCGTCCGTCTCGAGAGACGATGGTGTAGCTTCTTAAGAGTCTATCTGCACCGCCGAGAATGGCTGTGCAGTCCGACTCGGGAGTGACACGGTATCTGTCTCCTCCCGTGTTGAATCGACATCTTGCGATGACGCTGGAGTGTCCTCTCCAGTGGAGCTGAAGCTACAGAGCCTGGGCAGGGTGATATGGAGGGTCTGCTGTTGCCCATGCAGCAGACCCCCCCTCTCTTCGCAGCTGAAGGGTCCAAGGGAAAGACGGAGTCAATACAGCTTGGCTTCAGGTGCGCCGCAGGAGTTGCCGGTGTTGACTACAACGTCAAACCGCCTTAGGGACTCCGGCTCCGGATTTTCTGTCGGGGTTTACTCCCTTAGCCTTTCCCCTGAAGAGGTATGCCGCAAGGCAGCGGAGGTTTTTTGGAGTCAGAGTTTTCCTTCTCTGATGTGCCCTGACTGGAAGATCGAACCAGCGACACTTAGCTCGCAGGCCAACGCTCGATCCACTGAGCCAAACCAGCCAGGGGCAGGTCATGACTAGGTCTAGGGTAAAACCACAGAAGTGAGTGTCTGAAGAGTGGTGATCCCTGGAGAGAAAATCAAAGAACTGAGTACGAGAAGGACCCTCTCATTGGACATGGGTGTTACCACGTGCTGTGACCAAAGGGGTGTTGAAGACAGGGGGAGTGGGCTGGGACCTGAGTGCTCCACTGACATCTGCAACAGGGAAGAGCAGCAGGTCGTAGGCATTCTCTTGGTATAGAGAAACCAGATCTCCTCTGCATCTTAGGGAGCTGAGCCAAACATCTTAGACTAGCATTCCTGGTGGTACAGATGGGACATTACTAAGATCTGCTATACTTGTTCCATTTTGAGTGATTGACTTTTTTCCAATACCATTGCTAAAGGAAATAGTTTGAAAGTGTTCTTCAGAATTATTTCCTCTGGCACCTTGCTTTCCTATTTCAGTTGAAAGCATACCACCATCATGACCCTCCTTGAAGCAAATAATGATTGGGCTATCATTTCAAATTATCCTTGGCTCCCTCCTGATTTATACACAGGATATATTTATAGTTTCTTCAAAGAAGGTTTCAGAGTTGTCACAGTATCATTTTTCAAGGTAATGAATACTTTTATTTGCTATAAATGGATAGCACTTTTTTTCTTTCTATGAAACACCGTTAAATCATTATAGATTTTACTAATTGGGTATCCAAAATATTGGATTTTAAGTACCACAAAAGGTTTTTTATATACTTTTTATTTTTTCTATTTTATTGATTATGCTACTATAGTTGTCCTGGTTTTTCCCCCTTTCCCCACTCCACCCAGTACCCACCACACCCTCAGGCAATTCCCCCACCATTGTTCATGTCTATGGGTCATGCGTGTAAGTGCTTTGGCTGCCCCATTTCCTATAGTGTACTTCACATCACCATGGCTATTCTGTAACTGCCTATTTGTACTTCTTAGTCCCCTCACCTCTTCACCCATCCCCTCACATCCCACTCCCATCTGGAACCATCAAAATGCTCTCTGTATCCATGGTTCTGTCTCTGTTATTCTTGTTTGCTTAGTTTGTTTTTTAGATTTAATTGCTGATAGATATGTATTTTTGCCATGTTGTTATTCATAGTTTTAATCTTTTTCTTAAAATAAGTCCCTTTAACATTTCATATAAAAATGGATTGGTGATAATGAGCTCATTTAGTTTTTTCTTGTCTGAGAAGCCATTTATCTGCCCTCGGTTCTCAACGATAGCTTTGCCGGGTAGAGCAATCTTGGCTGTAGGTCCCTGCTTTTCATGACTTTGAATATTTCTTGCCAATCCCTTCTAGCCTGCCAAGTTTCTTTTGAGAAATCAGCTGACAGTCCTATGGGAACCCACCTGTAAGTAACTAACTTCTTTTCTCTTACTGCTTTGAAGATTCTCTGTTTATCTTTAACCTTTGGCATTTTAATTATGATGTATCTAGGTGTGGGCTTCTTTGCATCCATCTTGTTTGGGACTCTCTGTGCTTTCTGGACTTGCATGTCTATTTCTTTCACCAAATATGGAAAGTTTTCTTTCACTATTTTTTTTTCAAATAGATTTCCAATTTCTTGCTCCTTCTCTTCTCCTTCTGGCACCCCTATGATGAGAATGTTGGACCTCTTGAAGTTGTCCCAGAGGCTACTTACACTATCCTCATTTTTTTGTTTTTTTAGATTTTTTTTTCTTCTTCTTATTGTTCTGATTGGTTGTTTTTGCTTCCTAGTGTTCCGTATCATTGATTTTATTCTTGGCTTTATCCACTGTTGTTCCCTGTAAATTGTTCTCTGTTTCAATTAGTGTATCCTTTGTTTCTACTGGATCTTTTTTATGCTGTTGAGGTCCTCACTGAATTCCTTGAGCATCATTATAACCAGTGTTTTGAACTGTGCATCTGATAGATTTCTTATCTCCATTTCATTTAGCTCTTTTTCTGGAGTTTTGATCTGTTCTTTCACTTGGGCCATGTTTCTTTGTCTCCTTGTTTGGGCAGCCTCCCTGTGTTTGTTTCTATGTATTAGGTAGAGTTGCTATGACTCTCTGTCTTGGTCGTGTGGCCTAATGTAATAGGTGTCCTGTAGGGTCCAGTGGCTCAGTCTCCCCTATCACCCAAGCTGGATACTTGAGGTGTGCCCTTCATGTGGGCTGAGTACACCCTCCTCTTGTAGTTGAATCTTGGTTGCTATTGGCAGATCAATGGGAGGGATTTACCCAGGCCAGTCAGCTGCAAGGATAGGTTATGACCACTGACCACCAACCTCTGCTCTCTGTGGAGGATCAGCTGTGCAGGGGCAGGGTGGTGGTGCTCCCATAGGGTCTGTAGCTGTCCACTAGGTGTGCTGGCCGTGGGGTTTCCTGGGTGGTACAAACCAAGGTCAGCCCCCACCTACGTTTTTGCCCAGGCCACCTGCCTGAGCTATAAAGCAATCTGAGATGGCTGCTGCTTGTGCTGGGCTTGGAGGTTCCCAGGCAAAGCCACGCTGTGAATCTAGACTGGCTGCTGCTAATACTGGGCCTGGGGCTCACTGAGGCCAGCTGTTGCTTGTTTGAGAGGATTTCTGAAGTTGTGAAGCATAAGCCAAGACTAGACATTCATATGGAAAAGAAGCTTGGGTGGGCTGTAAGTTGGCTGGGGTGGAGTCTCTGAGGATCTCCAGGGCAGGTCACACGTTAGCCAGGTTGATGGAGTCTCAGATATGGCACCAGCCTGCGGGTTCTGGGTGGGTAGGGTTTAGCACAGGGGCAGTGGCCTCTGCTCACCTTGATGCCAGACACTTCAGTTTCTCCCTCTATGCCATGGGTGCTTTTCCATCTGCTACCTCGGCGCTGGAGCTCAGAGGCAGTGAGTCTTGAGTAAATGAGTCTGTGTGTGGGTTCTTTAAGAGGAGCTGCTTAGGGCTCCAGTAATTTCTTCTACTGGCTCAATCCCCACTGGTTTTGCAACCAGAAGTTTTGGGGACTGATCTTCCTGGCACTGGAACCCTAGGCTGGGAGCCCTGGTGCAGGGCTGGGTTCTGGCTCCCAAGATATCCCTTCCAAATTTCTATCCACCCCACATGGGTGAGGGACCACCAGCCTGCTCCACGTCTGCGCCCCTCCTACCGGTCTCAGTGGATGTGGCTTCTTTAATTCCATAGTTGCAGACTTCCATTCAGCTCGACTTCTGATGGTACTGAGTGATGGCGGTTCTATATTTTAGTTGCAATTTTGATGTGGTTGTGTGAAGAGGCGAGCCAGGCCTGCCCATGCTGCCATCTTGACCGGAAGTCTTAAGTGCCACAGAAGTTTTGATGCCGCTTGCTTTTATTTATTCCTTCATTATTATGTCAGGAAATGAGGCCTGTTTATAAACTCCACATGGACCTTGTGTGTAATGGTTATGAGCAGGTTTTAATGAAATTTGAGAGTGTCTCTAGAGATCACAGATACCAGGGCCTTTTTCATTGAGTGTTGCTTAGCAACCTGGAAGTCATTACATTTGCAGGCTCTGTAATAACATGGTATACTTTTCTTTGCCAGTCCCTGATGAAAATGTAATGGAAATAATCCCTTTCTAAAGGTTGCGCTGTATGAGGAGGCCGCCGTGACCCCCCCACCCCACCCCCATTTCATGGTCTGGGCAGGTTTTAATTCAGTGCACGGTATTGTTTTCTGATTTTGCATGTGACAGAAGGAAATATATTTCTAAGATGATATTCTTAAAAGGAAGGGCTGCTGTTCTGAAATAACAAGTATAGCCACCACAGAAATTATTAATGTACGTCAGTGTAACTCCACCACAATGAGAAGATCCGATTTATTAGTTAACCACCAGTTTATGCCAGAATGTCTGCTTAGTCCTAGTTAATTTATTCTATCCAGGTATTTACAGCTATTAGATGTTTTAAGAATATACTAAAATTATATACTTCAGAGTAATAGCAGTGAAGCCAGTCTACATTAGCAAAAAGTCTGATTTATTAACTATTTTTTGAAAAGATATTTGTGTAATGTCTTCTCAAGCAGAATTTTTTAAATTATAAAAGTAGTAATTTGTACATGAAGTTCATTCATAGCAATATTGTTCATAATAGCCAAAAAATGTAGAAGTAACCCAAATGTTTATCAACTGATGAACAGAAAAATAAAGTGTGGTATATCCATGCAATGGAATCTCCTTCAGCCATGAAAAGGAATGAAACAGGGATACATGCCACAAGGTGGGTGAACCTTGGGAGCGTTATATTAACTGAAAGAAGCTAGACACAAAACATAACAAAATTAGATTTGTATGAAATATTAAAACAGACGACAAATCTATGGAGACAGAAGAGTAGTGGTCACCAGGGACTAAGGGGGGAGGCTGACTGCTAATGGATCCAAGGTTTTGGGGGCGGTGATTTAAGGTGTTCTAAAAGTGATTGTAGTGATGGTTACACACCTTCGTGGATATCCTAAAACCACTGAATTGTACACTTTAAAATGGTGAATTTTATGGTATGTGAATTTGTTACAAAAAAAATTACAGCATCAAACCCCCTGCCCCCAGGAATATATAGTTAGAGCAGAATGTAGTCATCTTTAAACTCTTAACCCATGCATTACCATAGTGAAAATTTTGTTTTATTTCTTTCTAGACTTGACACATGACATATATGTATGTGTATGTACATATGCACATACATACATACACGTTACTGACATTTATTTCTAAATGAATTGAGATTTTAAATCATGATGGTGAGTTCATCTATTTATCTTGATTGCCTCCCCAAATTCCATTGAAATGATCAAAAAGTAAGTATAAAAATAAGTGACAATGCAAATCTCACTGAAAACAGGGAAAGGTATCGGTACTAGATGCCTAATTTAGGAAATTTCCAGAAAATGCAGTTAAAGGGACCCCACCATAGACAACGAAGCGGGCACACGGAGGAGCTCTGGAATAATCTGGGACTCGGGGACATCGGGGCTCAGGAAGGACCCTGCCGTGCTTGGAGCTGCTATAGGAAGGGGTCCCGTGGTGAGCAGAGAGTCACTGAATTCCGGGCTGGGCTGCCCTGGCCGCCCCTCCTCAGAGCACTGCCCTGCACCAGGGTGGATGCTCGGCCCTTTGTCCCCGTTCTGAATTTAAGTCTTTTATTTCCCCTCCGTTGATCACTAACCCCGGGCCAAGGCTGCCCACAGCTCTCGGCAGCAGCCACCGAAGAGGAGATCCCCATGGAAAGCACAGGGAGAGCCTGGACGTTCTGAGGTAGCTCATCTGGTGCCAGTACTCACCCGCGTAGGTCTTCCCTTATGAAGCTGAACAGACAGAAAAGTCGCTGGACGTCTGAGCAAAGCCTGTCGCCCAAGAGTGGCCATCAGTGAAGCAGAAGCAGCGATGGTCACAGGAAAACAAGCATGAGAAACAAGACTTTAAAAAGAATTCCAATTAGTATATTCACGCAGACCTGAGAGATTATTACATTCAGAAAACAGAGCATGATTTTCAAATTTAAAACCCAGTAGAGGGATTCAATAACAGATTAAACTCTGTCAAAAACCAAGTGAATTATTTATAAAACCCACTAGAAAAGTTCTTCCTGAAGACAGTGAGAGAAATATTAAGATGTGGCAGGGGTATCTGGGAACTCCAACAGCCCTTCGTAGGAATGTAGAAGCACCACAGGTGAGGTGACATACCCAAATTAAATACCCCCGTGGCACAGAGAAAAGGGGTAGAGCACTCAGCTTTGCTGTGTGGATGTCCCCCCACATCCTCCACAGGAGAGCAGTTTGCTTCTAGGGTGTATACACACACACACAATACACACATATATGTTTATAAGTATAAAGATACAATCTGTGTATTTAGACACATAATAGTGTCTAAATAATGAATAGCTATATTTTCCAAAGGTAGGTCTTTGGGGCCTTTCATTTGTAGAACCTACTGAACTTGATGAACTGGATGGAGCATTTGATTTAAACCAACTTAATCATGTCTTTAATCAAGAAAATCAGGTGTCCTAATTTTATTTTTAAAAAGGCCTTGACTCAGTATACCCATATGACACGGTCCCCTGTACACTGAGATAGGCCAAGACTGAACTTGTACAAGGTGCTCATTTTCCTCCCAATGGAAGAGCTCAGTAAGCTTCACATTGGAGAGGCTTGGGGGTTTGGGCAGCCTTGGGTTCAAGCCTCACGTCTTTTATTTGGTAAATAATCAGACGAATCATCTATCTTCACCGAGTCTCAGTTTCCTTATATAAAAAATACAAATAATATTTCTACCATTAGATTGTTGTGAGAATCAATGAGCTAGCGAAAGCCAAGGGCTTTGCACGTGCCTGGAACATAACTTCTCGAACACAGTAACTATTGCTGTTGTCTCTGACATCATCACCCTCCTCATCATTGTTATTCCTGTCATATCAATGTCCTGCCTCCATCAGAACAGGTAGTTGTCTTATTGCTTACATACATATTACTTTCTGCCCACATCATTGTAAAAAACGTTAGGACATGCAATAACCTGCGGGTTATCTGAGGGTATTTTGAGTTTTTTGCATTGAGCTTTCTTCGAAGTTCAAGGTCTATGAGATCTGTCACAGATTGTCAAGTTTTGTCTGTTCCTTCCTTCTTTCTCTTACATGAGGCAAGTGTTACTGTTTACTGTGATGCGAAGGAGCACTCACTCGTGGCATGTCCTGGTAAGGCAACTAGATTTTCCAGAGCAGATACTGAGATTATCCATCAAAAAGCACTTCTGGATTCAGAATCCGGAGTGTAGTGGAAATGCTGCAATAGTGCACCTCAGGGATGGTTTGATGGAGTGACGGAGTTAACAGGACCTCAAGTCCCTTGCTACTTAAAAATACGGTCCCAGACCTGCAATGACTGTATGACTTGGTAGCCTATTTGAAATGCAGAGTCCCAGGCCCCACCCTGTGCCTACTGGGTCAGAATCAGTGTTTTCATGTGGTCCCCTGGGTGGTTCATGTGCCCATCATTTGAGAAGCTCTAGAGGCTGCTTCTGAAAATCCAGAATGCGTAGTTACAGAAGCGGTAGAGATTTGGGTCTGAGATGGTACTGTCTCAGGATCCCACCTGTCTTGGGCCAGTTCCATGATCTTCCCAGTCACGTCCACTAGAAAGAGAACTGGCGTCTAATCTGTGCTGTCGATTTATTTCTGCAAGTCCTGCTAACATCCACTGTTGAAAAACTTCTTAATTTTTCTTAGATTTGAAAATGACAATGGCGTTCAAAATTGACGTAAGTGTTTATGGTTTCTGTCTCTAAAGGCTAGTTTATCCAGTAAGGAATTCACAGGGGGAGACTGTGAGCCACACCAGAAGAGAAATCTCAGGAAGAGAATATTGATTGGGAAACCTGTGAAACAGGCTGGCAGAAAGTGCCAGAGTTTTCTTATCTAGTGCAGTGGTAATATCCACCTGCTAAGCATTAATAATGCAGCAATGTGGGCAGAGGGCCCAGCTCAGGGTCTGGCGGAGGGCAGGTTGGGCCCACATTGTTGCTGATGGATCAGTTCAGGGGCAGAGGCCAGGAGAGGGCGACAGGGGAGTATTGAGTGAGCCCTTTTAGACAGTCAGTACCTGTGACTGAACGGAAGGGAGACGCTGGGACATAGATAGGCGGGCTCAGGCCTTTACTCTGTCCTTTACCTGCTGTGTATCCTTGGACCAGTCACTTAATATCTCACAGCTCAGTGCTAGCTTGCCTGGTTAGGGCTTTTATATAAAGATCACAGGGGACAGTGTTGCAAAGGGTTTTATCATACGGCGGTACGTAGTTTATCGTAGCACAGAGAAAGCCATCAAGGGCTGCCTACACGCACAGTTATATACTTGGGAAATGGCAAGTGTCTTCATAAATATCCAGACCCGGGCGTATGTCCCTGCATTCGTAGTCATTTGCTCAGCAAAGGCCGTTCCTGTTTGAGGGCGCACGTCCTTCCTGTCGGTGGCGCACACCTGCTGCTGCGGCGCTCCGTTGGGCTGAATGGGGACGCACGCTGCACAACGCACAGGTCCTTACTGCTTGCCCCCGCGAGGGGCCAGAGCTCTGGAGTCAGTTTATCGGAGCCACAGTCCGATGCAGGGGAGCACCCCTGGGCCGGCCATGTCCCAGGACAGAGCAGGCCTCTGCTGTCCCTTCCCCAACTGGGGAGTGTCCTTGCCGTGTCTCGCTCAGAGCTCAGAGCAGTCAGCAGAGCTGCTCATGCCTTATGCATGAAGCTAGGTGATCCCATCTGGCCTCCCTCAAGGTCTTGACCCTGCCCTGGCCCTTCCTGCTGCCAGCACATAATCCTAAGCCCCTGGGGACTCAGGGGCCGGTGGCCAATTACTGTGGGCATCTCTGCGTGCCCCCCAAGGAGCTCCTTGTGCCTTGTTAGGCTTAATTGCCTGGCCACTGAGAGCTGCAGCGTCTGGAATCCGTCTCGTCAGTGGCCCCAGGGCATTCTGGGGATGGGCAGTGTGGCTCCGTGCGGTGGTGCGCTGGCTTGCTGCCCCCATTACCACTACAAAGGCTGGAGGGTGGCCAGGCTGCCCGTCAGGGCCACAGCTGCAGCCAGTGACTCTGGAAACAGTGTCACTGCCCAGAGACTCCAAGGCTCTGCGCTCCTGGTGCCTGGATCTCCTGCACTTTGAGCTGCTGTCATGCTGGTAGGTTCTCTGCTGCTAAGTGCTTCTCCCAGGGTCATCCTGCTTATTGCCACCCACTGTTAATCAGAGGACTCTTAAGACTGGGAACCAGTGCTCTTCCAAGTGCCTCTCCTGACCTTCCTCTTAGTAAGGATGTAAAAGCCAACATATGTGGAGTGCTTTCTTTCTCTGAGCTGGCCACTGAGCTGAGTCCCTGACCTGGATAACATTAGAGCAGGAGATATTAATACCCCTGTTTGTCCCAGTTGAGGAAACTGAGGCACAGGAAGCCAGGGGAGTTAAGTGGTAGAGCCAGGATTTGAACTCACATATTTGAACTTACTATTTTAACCATAATGAATACTGTATATAATGGTTACCCTGAAAAAGGAAGAAACTGTACACTCGAAATGGTTAAGATGGTAAATTTTATTTTATATGTATTTTACCACAATAAAAAAAAATTGACAAAAATAAGGAAGAATTGGCAAACTCCTCCAGGGGCCTGTTTTTATAAATGTTTTACTGATTTGAATGCTCCTCACCGATCTCTGCTTTACCAACAGCCTGCCTCTATCAGTCTTTCACTCGGTCACAGATTCTAATTCTTTCCTCTTACCATTGTCTCTGCCAGAGCAATTCGGTGCCGTCCTTTTCTAGGCCTTGCTGGGCACTGTGTTCAGCGGTACCCCACGGGGCTGCGGTTTTCACGCCCTTTGTAATCCCCAGGCCTGCGTGGGTGGGATTTCGCACCTGAAATGAAGCGGGTTGTCTCCACCATCCTGTTGTCATTAACCTGCTGCGGTGTGATAGGCTGAGAAGTGAGCTGTTCCGGTTAACGGAGGCACTGGACTGCCCGCATCTCAGGGAGCTAGAATACAGCAGGACAGGCGTGGCCGCAGAAGTCTTCAAGGCACAGTTATTCTTTGCTTGACTGTTCAGGACTCCTTCCTAAGTATACAGTGATCTGTGTGATATGATGAACCACAAGACACCAAATGCAGGCTTATTTGTTTTGTTTTACAAGCATGTTAGCGTTCTTACTTCATAATGATGTAAATCCCCCAAATAACCACCTTCCCGAGGAACAACACCGAAGCATGAGTCTTATCTGCAGAGACTTCGTGGTAGAAGGCAGGATTTAATAAAAATCCGCATCAAACGCTACCAAAATTTGAGTGAGGTGCTTTATCTTGGGACCCGCCGAGACACCTGCTCCAGGAGCCCAGGTTAAGTGGGCGCATGTCACCTGTCTCCTGTTGGGGACACCGCTTACGGCGGAGTGGGATGGATGTTGGAACGGCAGGCAGCAGGCCTGTACCCGGGCCACTGTCATCGCCCGAATGCATTCGGCACCCGTGCCACGGGCCGCGTGCCGGGCTCCGTGCTGGGTGCTGGGCAGACCGTAGCTGTCCCGTCGGAGAAGCTGACCACGAGGGAAGTAAACCAGGTGCAGCCTGTCGTTTCAGCCCGCGGGCTCCCGCCCCCGGGGCTGCTGCGAGGATGCTGCCCGCTCCGAGGAGCATTGGCCCCGCAGCGCCAGCACATTTTCAGAGCCGGCTCCAAGCTGCTGACGGGGACTGCGGCTTATCGCCTCGAGGATAATGTTCAGGAGGAAGCACCGTTTGGATCCCAGTCCAGGTCTGAGTCTCAGCTCTCTCCTGAGAAGCCTTGGACAAGTTACTTCCCGAAACATTCTTTTCTTCATAATAATCTGGATTTACAGCATCAGCTTCAGGAGTTCCTAAGTGGATCCCGTGTTTGTGCAAATGGGCTCCCGTGGTGCAAGCTGAAACAGCTCACGTGCCGTAGGTGCCAGCACCTTCTCCCATGGTTGTAAAAGGGTGCCTGAGAAGTGGAAGGGACCCACACCCCAAATTTCTGCTTGCTTCTCTCCATCACAGCCTCTGCTCTGTGACTTCTCTTTCTGCCCTGCCCTAAGCTTGGTCCTGAGCCTCATAGAAGGCCCACTTCCCCGAGGGTGGGGGCGGGGGGTTTCCAGCCTGCGACCTGAACGGTCGGTCGGGCCTCATTCTACCTTGCTGCACCCCACTTCCCAGACTGTCCCCCTCCCTCTAGCTCTTATCCCTTCTGCCTTGCCTCCTACCTTGTCACTTGAAGCTGTTCCCTAGGCTCCTGGCTCCCATGGGCTTTACCTGTTCCACTTCACCTTCCACCCTGGCCCTTCTTCCTTGTGGTCCACCTAGACCAGAGGAACGTTTGTTTTTCTTAGATCGCAAAATTCAGTCTTTATTTTCATTGTTGATTGTGTAGGTGCCCTATAACCTTTAGTGAAAACAATTTAAACATTACAGGAAGGACTGAGGAAGTTAAGTCCCAGGAAAAGGAGTCCTCCTAATTAGTCCTCCTGTCCCGCAGCTGCCTCTTTGCGTCGGCTTGTGTGGCGTGGGGTGGCTTTAAATCAGGTTCGCGTACAGCTAACAAATAGCAAAGCTGTCCAGTCTCCAGCGCTGTGGGTTGGAAACCACCCCGCCCTCAGGCCCGCTGAGGGGTTGCGTCAGAACCACTGAGGACGCAGAGCAAGCGAGACTGTCAGGAGCGAGGACTCTGGGGACACACCGGACGATAACAAATCAAAAGTGTTCCTGCCACGTGGCCCAGTGACTGTCTCGTCTCAATCTCATAACAACAGGACCTGATTTTTTTTTTTTTTTTTTTTTTTTTTTTGCGTGGCTCTCTTTCCTTTGCAGAAAACCACATAAGGTCACAGTAGAGCCAACGAGCAGCTTTGGCACGGAGAACACGAAGGGGTGGGCGGGGGCCCTGCATGGTGACCTTCCAGTGTGGAAACAATTTAATCAGGAGGGCTGTGACCTGTTGTTGGCACCTCACCGAGGTAAAAGTGATCAACAATTTAAATTACGTGTAAGGAAAAAGGAAAACGTACTTGGTAGTCCAATGAAATACCCCGGTGTTTGCCTAATAGCAGCTGTGGGATATGCTTGGGGCTGGAAATCTGGTTCACGTAGAGTCTTTGTTCCTGAGTTTTCCGTTTTGAATCGGATGACACTTGAAGCGAGTTGCTTCGTTGTAGCATTCCCAGTAATGAAATAAACAAAGTGTGAAGTAGGAGACAGTGCTAGTTAAACATTTATACCAGCCCTACCCTGTCATTTCTTGAAACTATTAAAATGTAATGTTTTTATATGAAATCGTTATAAATTTATGACAAGTCTAATCTGTGCTGATGCACTGTTGCATGGCCTGTGAATTATTGTTCTAAATTTCAGGTGGCAGATGCTTTCTCTGAGCGACGGTGCCGAGATGATTAGTTCCTATGATGAAGTGTAAGAAAATATCTTCTAATTTGCATAAAACATGAGTGCTGATTATACAGTTTGATTTGAGACCTTCTAAAATATTTTTCCCAACCAACAATCTTGACAATCAGCTCCCTTACAATAAGGAAATGCTGATTGATTATGAATGCTGCCCTGAAGACTCTCTACCCCAAAATCTCTATTAAGAAGGTATCCATAGAGAGGAAGGCGCTAAGCAAATCGCTGTCTTCAAGACGGGTGCGGTAATTGGGCTGTGAGCAGAAGTGAGGTTCCGTCGGGCGTTTGCGAAGCCCAAGGGCATTCTTGGGTGTGAAGACAGGGCTTCAACCCCAGGATTGTATCTCTCTTCCCAGGGCAAGTTTTAGGCGTGGGTGGACCAAAAGCGACCATTCTGGGATGAACGTGGGGTAATGGAGATGCCTTTCCACATCAAAGTATCTCCCTGAAACTCATCAACACTTCCTAAAATTCCTCAAACTAGAGAGCTTTCTTTGGGGAATAAGTGTTCACTAATAGGCAGACACTCCTGGAAAGGTGATGTCTTTATCCTTAGCACAGTTGGTTCTTTGGCAAACGGGAGTTTTCTAGCTGGTTTTCAATGTGACAGAGAGCCGAGAGCAACTCCTTCAAGAATGATGAGCACAGTAAGAACGCTGCGGTCCTTTGATACATGGGGTAGGGGAAGAGAGAGGAGATGACCCAGGTCACGGAAGGGCGGGGACACGCCCCGGGTGGGAGGGGGTCAGTTAGCCATCCTGGATTTTCACAGTACACAGAGGACAAGCCTTTACCTGGAGAAGCGTGCACAGCAGTTCTTGTCAACAGTTACCTGTGTCTGTAATGAATGCAGGTTTGGGAAACAAGTGAAAGCCAGGAAACCCAGCTTCTTCGGTGGGCTTGCCTGAGCCCAGCAGGTGTGACCGTTCTGTCTCAGAGCTGAGCCATTGCCTGACTTCCTGTGTAAGCTGGCCTCTGTCAAGCTTCCGCCTGGTCTCCAACTGACTAGCAGAAAGCACAGCTAAGAGAACCCTGTCTTGACCTCAAAGAGCTCCCCATCTAATGGGCAAGAGGCATGTTACCTACCACACAATGTTTGTAACTAGAAAGTGAAGAGAAAGACACGGGAAAAAAGTGAGAATTACCTGCAAACCTGGTCCATAGATGACCTTCTCTGCAGAAAGCAACCCACTCACATCTTCCAACACCACCCAGCTCTTTTGAAGGCTCTTCCTGCTCAGATTTTAAAATGAAAATTCAAGTTTCTGGATCTCTTCCGTGATGACAGAGGCAGCTCTGGTGAGGCGGACCTTACCAAACAAACACAAAGACACTTCTTGAAAGATACAGTGAAGAGTGAACCAGGAATTCATTGCAAAGACTTTTTAGTTGATTGCGGAGTTATGCAAACCTAGCTTTGGTTACCGTTAAAACACGCCCCTGTCCCTGCCACCCCCCCCCCACATACTTGGTTATCAAACACCCCGCCATCATTTTAGCTTCTTACTCAAGCTAAATAACAGCGAGGCTCCGGGTTGAAGTTGATTTTTAAGAAGGATTACTTTTTGGTTCATATGTATAGTAAGCACATAAAAAAGATAGTAGACGTTATATAATTCTCTGTAAGGTTATGTCTCCATTGTGTTCATGTAAAGAAAATAAACTTCCAATGAAATGTAATTCGTTACATGAAAAGTTTACATTTCTGTTCCTGCACATTGTTCTGGAGAAGGGATCCATCACTTTTATCCTTAAAAAGGCCCATGACCTAAAAAAAACAAAACCAAAACAAAATAAAAAAAACAGAAGATCAAGACCATGCTCTCCCTCTCTGGGGGAGGCAGAGACAGCCGAGTTAGAATTTTATAAAACATTCCCTTCACCTTACACTTGTATTAGCTTTCCAGGTTAAATAGGAGAATGCTAAATATGATGAATAGTAGATTTGCATAAAAAATGGAGAAGATCTGTGTTTGTGAAGGAATGACTTTCACAAATCACATTCACCATGCTGTAGTATTAAATTTTAAAATTTAATACTACTCATACCTTGTGCCTGGAAACATACCCATGACATCGCTAAAAGAATTTACGTCCCTATTAATAATGGCAAGGTGGATACAATAATCTATGTCTTATTTTTCATAAAGATATGTGTGGCCGTGACAGTGGCCCTGTGGTGATATTTCCTTCACTTTACAGAGGGAAAAAAATTACCTAAAGAAAAATCATGCTACTTCACTGAAAGCAGGAACAGAGTAAGTACATCGGGCCCTACACTTCACAGTGAGACCCCTCCAAGGAGAAACTGACGTGCCTTACACGTGTGCCCAGAGCCCTAGGGGGAAATCAGTTTTGCTCACACACTTGCTAAATGGGCTGAGAGTAGAAAAGACCCTGTTTCGTTTTGTCCCTTCTACAGCCTGGCTTTGCCTTTGCTGGAGTTCACGGCTACCTGAGGGGCAGGACTTGTGAAGTCAGCACTTCTTATTCCTACTCCTAGTAATACTACTGGTAATACTACTACCATTACTACTACTTCAGCTGGTGCCTCTACCCCTAAAGGTCCCTCTCATCTGCCTGCCCAGAAGATGTTGGGATGTTGGGTGTGGTGAATGGGGCATGTCCATACTGGCCCCCGAGGAAGCCTCAGGCACAGGGGCTGGGGGGAGAGAAGTCTGGCTTAAGTGACCCCAAGCTGAATGGACTGAGAGAGGCCAGCTCTCAGGAGCCAAGCTAGGTCATGCCTCCCTAGGATGACCCCAGGGGTCTGCGGTGTCTGAGTGTATGTTGTTCAGCCGGTACTTATTTTGCCTCTGGTCAAGTGACAGAGGTCTGTGATGGCCTTCTAGGAGTTGTATTATGTGTGGGTGGAAGGCTGGGTGGACAGGCTTGCTGTTGCCGAGAAAAGTAAGCTCTATGCCTGGCGCGTTGGGGGCAGGGCTCTGTGGTGAGTCTGGTAGGAGGTGTGCCTTTGTCTCGTGTGACCATTACTGTGGCCTGACCCCTGGAGAACCTTGGTCTTCCAGACAGGCTCAGACAGCAGCTCCGGAAACTAAGGAGCTCCTCCGCCACCCCTGTCACTGTTCAGACCTGTGTCTCAGAGCCTGACTTAGGGAAGAGGGAACTGCTCAGTTACCATTTTACAAGGATGCGCTGGTTCCCTTGGGTTTCTTGGGGACCTTACGGAAGACGTTCACTTCTCGGGAGTCACTGAGCTTTCAGAGAGTTGTGAAGCTGGGAACCAAGGACGCTGACCCTGTCTGGCAAGGCCCAGCCAGACCCTGTTGGTCGGTATCTCATTGATTTGAACCTAACGGGCGAGGAAGTTCATGGACCTGGAGGCTCCTGGGGAAGCATAATGCATTATGCAGATGTGCAGGGCTTCCATTGACCTCATTTTGCTTTTCCTGCTGTAAAATGAACAGTGCTCCAAATGGCCTCACGCGTACACTTACCCTCGTTTTCCTGGGGCTTGGTGTGTGTGTGCTCAGTGATGTTTCTCTCTCAGAACCTGGTGTTCTTGGGGCAGCATAAGGGGTGGGGCTTAGACTTTGGATGCAGAAGGAATGTGAGCTGTTCTGGCCTCTCCCAGCTCACTTAGCCTCTCTGCCCCCCATTCCTCCAAAGCAGGGATAATAATACATACATTTTAGAATCGTTTTGAGAAATAAGCATCAAGCAAAGCACTTGCATACACCCTGGCATTTTGCAGGCACCGAAATGGTAGCTTCTACCCTGTGCTCTGGGGCACCCTAAGGAGGGGACCCCGAACTGTGTTGGCCGGCAGAGAACGCTACGCCTGTCCGAAACTTCTTTCTTTCACATTTGACACCTTATTCTTTTCGTCTCCTCTCGGTCCATTTTCTTTTTTAACTTATTAAATGGGCAGATCTGCCACTGTGTATCTCCCTAATACCTTACAGTTCACGGAGCAAACAGGTGCTGGTATAAATGAAGCAATACCCCAGGGCTCCCTTGGGTTTCCTTTGCCTTCCATGAGCCTAGAAGGAGATGGGGTGAGCAAGGGAGCCTGTGGCCCATGCACCAGAGGGATTGCACTGCAAGGAGACGCCCCCTGTCCTGGAGATACTGGGGCTGGTTTCTTAGGGAAGGCTTCTCTGAGATGGGTTTGAAACGCATGTGTATGATCTGGATATGCAGATATGGAGGGATGGGCATTTCAGGTACAGGGAACAGCATGAGCAGGAGTGTGGA
Organism: Furipterus horrens; assembly: GCF_987537825.1. Taxonomy (NCBI): domain Eukaryota; kingdom Metazoa; phylum Chordata; class Mammalia; order Chiroptera; family Furipteridae; genus Furipterus; species Furipterus horrens. The sequence continues at coordinate 135,739,650 of NW_028327177.1, read as the reverse complement.
GTCAGAAAAGGGAGTGCCACCCAGAGGAAAGAAGAGGAAGTTTTCGATGGAGGGTCAAGTGCATGAAAGGGACCAGGAGGAAGAAACGGAGCTGGCGAGGTGAACCAGAGCTGGACCTGGTAGGGACTGGCGCTCTCGCTTTTCAAGGGCTGGGAGGAGATAGCTGTCTGGTTCGCTGCAATGTTGTTCGCTGTCAGGGCTCACGTTTTTACACTATGAGCTCTATGCTGGAACTATTCAAAATAAGTTTTTTATTTTATCATTTTTCCAAAACTGAAGACACATTTTGCTTGCTAAAGACCTGAAGGCAGTGTACACGTGACAAGGCTAGTTAGCACATGTGTGACTTTGGACCGAGTCTACTATTGGGATAAATTTTAAAGCTGATGCAATGCGCCTTTGAACTCAGCACAAGCTACAGGGATGGCACTTCGTTCCATTCAGAAAAGAAGCATACATCTCTCCTTGTGAATCCTATGATTTTTTTTCTAAATACTTGTTCCTGTGTCTAAAAAGGGGGGATTTCAGAGACTAAATTCTGTAATTGGAGTTCTTTGAAGATAAATCCTGAGTAATGACTCATGTAATAAAGGTTTTTTAAGCCTTTAAAGTTGGAAGCTCATCAGAAAAAGCAGTAAGTCTATACATGACCGAGCCCTCACATCCAAATGACTGACTCAGGCGCTGTTGTCACCTTCAATGCCGCATCCCTAAAAATACTTGGAAATGGTTTTTAAATGAATTATTTTAGAAAAAGAGAAGTCAGGGGATACAGCATCTCTGCTTGCTCTCATCCTTTCTGGCTATTTTACTTGAATTCAGATTTATTTTCCACAGCACAAAATACTCGTACCTCTTCCTTATTCATTATGCGGTAATTCTGAAAAGTCACTCACAGTGAAAATTAAGATAATCCAAAAGCTTGAAAACATTAAACTAAGCCTAGAATTTTTTAAATAGCAAGATTCTTCTCCTCGCCCCTTTTGGCTTCTCTGCGTCTCTCCACACATCCACCCTACCTGGGCTCCCCGTTCTGGGCACTGGGAGGGACACCGGGCAGGCGTCTGCGGAGCTCCCCTTCTGCGAAGGAGAACCAAGGCCCTCAATATGGCAGAAAGTTTAGGGCTGATGTGATGGAAGATGAAACCCAGGGTTACTTGCAAGGCACATGCAAGAAGGAGGTGGCAAGAACGTCCAAGAGGCAGGTGAAATTAAGTCCTGAATGTCACGAAGTGTCCAGACTTGGGCAGTGGGTTATGTAGAAAGTCCCAGTGAGCGTGTGTGCTGTGACCTCAGTGCCTCACGTCAGGTGATCCACTCAGTAAACGTTGATTGGGCCCCTTGGGAAAGCCCCTGACTGCCCTGCTGAAGGCCCATCTGCAGTCCCCACAGCCCCGGGGATAAAGCCTGGAGTCTTGGACATGGCTTTCGAAGTCCCTGCTGCCGTCGCTTCCCCCTCTGCCCTCTCCTCTCACGCCTCCCGCCTCGTACTTGCCCTGCAGCGGTTCTGGCCGCTAACAGTTCCCTCGTGGGCCCGACCTCTGCTCACCACTGCTGTGCCTGCCACCTGGAGCAGGGTTCCCTCCTCGCCCCCCAATCCCTGCTCTCTCTGCAGGGCTCAGTTACAGCCCTTTCTGACCAGGCTTGAAAACATCAGCCCCACGGGCTGACCCCATCGTGGCCCATGGTATCGTGATGCCTGGTTTCTGCGTGTAGACCGCGTGGCTTTGAAGGATGTGTTGTTCACACCCCACTAGCAGAGTGCGTGGGACTTACACAAAAAACAGTCAGATGTTGGGATGGGGAGGGGACACAAGAACAAGAGGAAGGAAACACAGAGGGAAGGGGAGGGAGAGAGAATTGGATGTCTGCCAGGTGGTGGGCCAGGCACTGGGGATGAAGAATGAGTGAAAAAATGCCCTTGCCCAACAGGAGCTCACAGCCTGGTGGGGAAGAGCGATTCGGACTAAATTATTAACAATGTGGCAGGAGAAAGCATATGATAGGGATGCAAACCAAGTGTCCTGAACCCCCTCAGGGCAGCGGCAGATCTAAGGGCAAGTGGGGAGCAGGGCCCCCCCGTCCCCCTGTCTCCTGCCAGCCATGAGATCGCCCTGGAAGGAATGCTGACGCCCTGGCTGGCCTTCTGCAGCTACAGGTGCCCATGGGACCCGCCCTGCTTCCTCCTGAGATGGTCGGATCAAGCCTGTGCTTTGTGTGGGACACTGAGCATCTAGGGTCACAGACAAGTGCTAAGGGCCACCCTCCTCTATTCTGGTGGGCAGTCTGCTCCCTCTTGCAGGAACAGGGCGGGGGGCTTGCAGTATTAGTATCGTTGTGCTGAACTGCCTGAATGAGGTTCAGCTCCGCCCAGAGCTAGGCCAGGTTGTTGATTGCCCTGATGGTGCTGCATAAAGAACACGGATGGGCAAGTATATGCAAGCTTGTCAAACTCGGGAATGAACAAATATGATCTTGTTTAAAGTATTTAGAAATATAAAGCTAATTAGAAAGTTTCCCCCAAGTGCTGAGTTGCTGCTTTTTCATGTAAATTGTAGAAAAACCGAAGAGAACAGCACCTCAGCCCTTCTGTGGCTCCTCGGCCCCATTTATATCCCCATTGTTGCGGGAGAAACTAGGTTCTTCTTGCCGATGCAGCACAGAATTACAGGTCAGCAAGTCCATTAGCGTGCAAGCAGGGTTTATTGGTGGTACATTCTCATGGAAGAGAACGGCCCTTGCTGAGGTGGGGGTGAAAGGCAGGGCAAGGCAAGGGCAGCAAGAATCTCAGGTCCTTTGTTCTGAGGACTTAATATAGTTGGCAGGATAGGGGGGTGAAGAAGTTACCTATTGATTGACAGGTAAAGGTGGAGCCGGCTTCCCCAGGGGAACGTGACTGCCCAAACTTAGGTATGTGTGGGGGTCTATTAGCCTGAGTCTTTCTCTTGCTCCAGACTCCATTTGCTCAACTCGTTGTAAAGCAGATGTGGGACACGAGGCAGTTAATTCGAGTTGGGGCAGTTACCCAAAGTTACATACGGGCTCTTTCTGTAAGCACTAGGGACTCTCTGTAAGACAGGTAGTGACCAGAGGCAGGCAATTAACCAAAGTTGCTTCACAGACTTCTTCTTTGGGCACTGTGGACTCCCTCCTCTTCCCCCTTTCAGGCCAGTTTCAAAGCTTGCTTTCCCAGATACATAGAATTTCAAGGACTGCCCTCCTCCTGTGTTTGCATGGTGTTTCTTGTGATGTTGGAACACCTGGCAATGTTATTGGACGGGCTCAGGACTGCTGGGTTGGTGCGTGAGACATGTCTCCCTTCTCCTCCCTGCCTTGGTTCACTATCCATCCTACTTACATGCTAAAAGGCGTTGCCTGGCAACCAGGACGCTGGGCAACAAGAGCAGTCTCAGAGTTCTCCCTGTGCTACCTCCTGCCCCACCAGCCATAATCTCCTCTCAAGGCCAGGACGGAGGGAAAAAGAGAAAATTAGCTTTAGGCTGTGGGTGACAGAGACTTCTGCGTTGCTGCATACGACGGGGACTCGTGAGGATTCAAATTAAAACAAGACCATAGCTTGCCAGCGGTTTACTTTTTTATTCATTTGACTCTTTATTACACAGTAGCTGCTTGTGTATTTCTTCTGTGACATTAGCTCCAATAACAGTAGCAACATCCTAATTATTAAGGGCCTCTAAATCAGATCTGATTACGGCAATAGACAAGGAAAATCTGTTAGGAACCCCGGGCCCGGTAGAAGTGAGATGGAAGCTTTAGATGGTAGTGTAAACACATTAGCCTTGCAGGCAGCTCTTTCCCTCTCAGTTCCCATCTCTTTCCTGTGGCTTTCAAGTGAGCCGTGGCTGTGCATTTCCGATATGACCGGGTGCATTAGCCTGTTTCCATGCGTGAAAACTCAAATAGCAAGGCTAGATCCTGAACCCCCAACTCATGAATATACTCTCCCATGTGCTTCTGTACTCAGCCCTGACCAGGAGCTTAAAGGGACGGAGAGACGCTTGTTCACCCATCATGGTATTTATTCCACTTCATCCATCTCTTGCCACAAACCGTATTTAAAAGTGTTTTTCTCCAAAAATTCTTTAACCCATCTTCTAAAAACTGGTGACTTCTTGACTTTTGATATAACAAAACTGATTTATAAGTGGTTCAAAAATGTTATTTTGATGTTAGACTATTTTACAGATGCCTCAGGTTTCATTTCATTTTTAAAACAAGGAGAAAAAATTCTAATGTACATTATTGCAGTTTAGTTATTTGTGTGGCTCCTCAAGCATCATTCTTTTTTAATTTTTTTTGGCAGGCATTAAATTTTTATTGATAATAATGAGAGCATTCAGGGGAAGCATCAGCTCTTTAATTAAAAAAAAATTTTGTATCTACTTTTATTAGAACATATCATCAATACATTCTGAATTCTTTAGGCAGTCCCTTAATTTATGAGATCATTATTTCTGTGAGGAAAACGGAACTTAATAGGCGACTTCTGTTATTTTACTGTGAGTGAGTTCTGTCCAAACCTATGAAGTGAATAAATCGGAGTCAGCAACACGGGGCACTAATTTTGGTTTTCCTGTGAGTAGTGAGTTCTTTTCTCCATCAGGTAACCCAGTTCCCCCAACCACAACGTGCCGTTGTTTTATTTTTTTCTGTGCTTTAAAAAAAAAAAAAAAATCTCTCTCCTCCATTAGAGAATAAGGTCTTTGGAGTTCGAAGCCTGAATTGCCCTCGATCATGGTGGTACTCGTCATTAGCCCAACACACCGTCTGCCACCATCTCTCGCCGTCCTCACTGCCACCTGCTGCGATGCCTGCGATTATCTTTATTTTTTCATATCAAACACCTCTCCACACAGGAAAGGAACACATGGGGCCGCTTAGCCGGGCTTCCTGTCCTGGAGCCTGCAGGACTGCCGCACAGCCAGGTGACCTGGTTTCCCGTTCCCAGCCCTTCCTCTCCTTTGTCCTTGTCCCTTCTGGCCTCCACCAGAGGATGCAGCCTTGGTGCTCGGGAAGGGTAGCCCTGAGCCCAGGGGCCTAGACGCCACGGTGCCTGTCCCACGGGGAGCAGACCACAGGGTGGGAGGCGGGACGAGGAGAGTAGCTCACGCCTGCCGTTCCTGTGGGTGTTTGTCCATCTGCCCTCCTGGGCCAGACACGGCTCCATGCTGGTGACTTTATTCCCAGGGAGCTCTGATGCTGAAGTTGGTAGTGGCAAAGAAAGAAAACGAAGACTTTGAGGGATGAGGTTATGGTCAAAGGTGCTGGATGAGGATGGCGTGGGTTCTTACTATGTCTCTTGTGAACTCAGAGTGATAACATAGGGATGGCAATGGTTCCAAAATCCGTGTTTCTCTGTTGAGGGTGCGCGCCCCTGGCCTCGGCGGCTTTCCGAGGTACAGGGGAACTTTTACGTGCGGGGCTGTGCTTGGCAAAGCTTACCTGGTCTCTGTTGGCCGTGCTTAATATGGTGCTGCCAGCCGGCTCCTCCAAGAGCCCACTTAGCAAACAAAACCACCGTCTCAAACTGGGTACTTTCCGAGTCAGGCCCCGCCCTCCCTTTTGCCACCATCAGCTATTGCCACACCATGCACAGCACCCAGAACTCAGTAGCATTGCATACAGACGCGCTTATTTCTGATCATGTGATTGAAGGTCACGTGGGTTCCCCTGATCTAGGCTAGACTCCACCCAGCTCATAGGTTAGGCTCAGCTCGGCTCCGCCCAGCCCACAGGTTATTAGGATCAGCTCGGCTCCACCCAGCCCACAGGTTATTAGGCTCAGCTCGGCTCCGCCCAGCCCACAGGTTATTAGGATCAGCTCGGCTCCGCCCAGCCCACAGGTTATTAGGCTCAGCTCGGCTCCGCCCAGCCCACAGGTTATTAGGATCAGCTCGGCTCCGCCCAGCCCACAGGTTATTAGGCTCAGCTCGGCTCCGCCCAGCCCACAGGTTATTAGGATCGGCTCGGCTCCGCCCAGCCCACAGGTTATTAGGATCAGCTCGGCTCCACCCACGCAATAGGTTAGCTCCAGCTCTGCCTCATTCCTTAGGGCTAGTACACTAGTCAGAACAAGGTCTTCTCACAGTAGCAGCAGAAGCACGAAAGACTACACCCAACCAGGCAAAGGCACCCCAGGCTCTGCTTGTGTCGTGTCGTGTCCGCTAGCATCCTGTTGACCAAATCGAGTCCCATGGCCAAGCCTAAGTGACTATTCATTGAAAGATAATGTCAACTATCTCATCATCGTAAGGCCCGACCACGTAAGGTAAATCCCACATCAGACTCCTTGTTCCTCTGTTGCTGCTTATGCTGAAACATAGCCCTGCACATGTTGTAGAGTCTTAACGCCTTGATGGGGTAACCACAGAGCTCAGGGGTGACTCAGGAACTCACACGTTAGAGAACATTGTCGGCTCTTAATCCAGCGGGAACACCAGGTGGGACCCTGGCCAGGGATGCGCGCAGCTGTGGGACGGCACAATAGCCAGGCTTCCGTTTGAAGATCTGCGGAGGCTGATCATATCCTCAGTTTAGAAACCATTCTCTTCCGCCCGTCTCAAGTGCACTGTTCGCGCATGGGTGATGGAAAGACCTTTAGGGGCCGTCCAGCTCAGCCCCGCCCAGTAGAACTCTCCACAACGGGAAATGTCCCGTGTCTGCACCGCCCAAAGCAGCAACCACTTCAAATGTGCCTAGCGCACCCGAGGAGCTTAATTTTATTTAATTTTAATTAGATTTATATTGCAATAGCCATATGTAGCTCCTCACTACTATGTTGGACAGTTAACTCCTCGTTGGCTTTGAGTAAATGTTTCTTGAATGAGTGAATGAATGAGTGAGAAATGACCTCCACCCAAGGTCACCCAGCAAACTCGTGGAAAAGCCAAAGTAAGACCCTGGGACAGGGACAGACTGACCTGGACCCCTCCCCCACACCACACCCACTACCTCCTCCTGGCCTGTACCCGTTTGTATTAGCTTGGCCTTACTGCTGCACCTGTGACCTTCTAACAATATCTGAACCTCTCACGGTCAAATAGGTTGGAAGGAAAAAAAAAAACAAAAACAAAACTCTTTTTCTCTCTTTAGTAATTTCAAGAGTGAGCATTAAAAACTCAATCAAACATCAAATAACTTTTACACAGTAGAAATAATATATACTTTCCATCCAAATTAAAACACACGCTCCCAGCAATTTAATTATGCAAATGTAATATAAGCTGCAGTGAAACAGTGTTCAAGGGGAAAAAATGAAGATGGATAAGCTAAAATTTTCGGTGACACTTTCCTTTTTAATTTCCTCTTTTGGTTAATATTATGCTGATTTTCATGCACTGCCTAGGTGGCTACTTTATTTCTTTCTGATAAGTGCCTCCACAAATTTATGCAAATAATATTAATCACTGCTGAGAAAAACAGCAGCCATCTACGGGCCCCACTGCCCACAAGTATTAAGCAACACTCCTAGCTGGGCCTTTCGCTATGAATATGATTAAATACTCTGGTAAGCAAAGCTGCTGTGTTTTCCTCTCGCTGCCCAGAGAATTCTAATTCTAGAGTATTCTGATTCCCACCTTTGCTCTAAGGGGCGGCCCATGGCAAAAACTGAAGAGTGGATATAGATTGTCTTGCCCCCACCTCCCCAGAGGAGCCATTCCACTGGCCCCTTCCAGCCAGGAGCTCTGTCTTAGGCGGATCCTTCAGAAGCAGAGCCTGAGATGAGGATTTGGGTACAAGCACATAGCATATTTGAGGGGGTGGCAGACGTGGGACCCAGAAGGGGAGAAAGCCAAACAAGGTGGGATCTCAGGCAGAGTCCTGTGCAGGGTCCCTGGCTTCATCCTGATTCCACAGGGGACACTGGATGTAAGTTACGCCTTGCAGTTCGTCCCTACTCCAGATCAGGGGACTGGGCTCTCTTATGTGGCACTGCAGTCCGTCATTGGCAGGGGATATGCATGTGTGGGCTGTCAGCCCCCAGGTACCCACAACTCTGGGGTGCAGACAGAGCAGCTGGGAGGCAAGGGCAGTCTGCCGTGAGCGCTGGTGCATGCCTGCGGACGGACACACAGACCTGGGGACAAGGCCCCGGGGGTTGGGTAGAGCACTGGCATGTTCACCAGCACGTCATCCGGGCCCTGCCCACAGCCAGCACCCACCTTGCTGCTCTTCCTCCAACACACAACAGCATCTACTCCCTAGTGCCCCCCCCCCACTCCCCCCGAGCCACTCGAGAGCTTTCTGGTGCATTATGTCCAGGCAACTGGGATTTTTTCCCCCTAACGGTTTTTACTCCATCAGATCGCATTGGCATTTTAACAGCGGTCTTCGGAGTTTTAAACAGATGGTGAGCAGTGGAGGGAATTTGGAGCAAGGCCAGGGAGGAAGGTATTTAAATCCAGGGAGCTACTCACTGGCAAGGCCAGCTAATAACGAACCCGCGTGATCCAGAAATCAAAGTTTGGTGGCTTTCCTGCAGCGTCTGGAAATTTCCTTCTAAGCCCTGGGAATGCTGCGTGCTTCCAGCCTGGTCACTACCAGAATGTGCGGGGCTGGATCTCTCCGCACAGCGTCCGTAGCAGCCTCCCCAGGCCCGTGTCCCACACCAGAAATGGAATTCTGGTGCTGGGTGCCCAGCTGTTGAGGCTCTCCCATCCTACCGGAGGAAAATTGGAGCCCCAAACACGTTCTCCCTCCTTATTTACTTCCTCCCTTTCAAAGAAGGTGCTCCTCTGAAAGGCACTCTCTGCAAAGCAGAAAATGCTATTTTGAAGGTGAACATAAAAGCGGTCTTGGCAGAGAAATTGCTTTGTTCCATTTGAGAACCTGTCTGCCTGGGAGAGAAGAGAGGGTGGGGCACCCTGGGAACCTGATTAGCCCTCATCATTCTTCCTTCTGGTGTTCAGAGACGAGGCTGGACAGAAAGGCTCACAGCTCTCCCCGCGGCTCTCCGGGCCTCGTCATCACAGAGCTTCAAGGGCCGCCATATCCAGAGCTGCTTGAGATTCTGGGGTCCCTGTTAGGAAGGCAAACCCCCTCGAAGGGCCGAGCCTGGAGCCCATGCATTTTCCTACAAGCTTTAAACTTAGTATGGAGGACCCTTTGCCACAAGTTGTTGTCCTAGAGCTCTTGTGGAGCTCTTTTCTTTTGCATGGAAAGGGGTCCCCTCCAGAGGCGGGTTCATCATCCTGGTAGTGTTCCTGCCAACAGGACTGGGGTCCTGCTGGGAGTGCCTGAGGCTGGGGCTGGTGAACTGAGCCCCGGTCCTCCCACTCATCCTCCCCCGCCTGGTCTCCAGGAGGAGCTGAGAGACCTGAGTGGAGGGCGAACTAGTGTTCTTCAAGGCCAAGACCCAAGACCCTACATGCAGTCAGCTGACATAGCTTGTTCCTTCTTCCCTCCCTCCCCCTCCCCATCCCCCTCTCTCTCCCTTTCCTCCTCCTCCTCTCTCTCTCTCTCTCTCTCAGTGCCTTGTTCTAGAACAGGTCACAGTTTTTCCTGTTTTCAAATCAAGTATTTCTTTACAAGAATATAGAGTTTTTTTTCTTTCTGGGTCACCTCATGTTGAGGTGTTTCTTTCCATTTTTTTTGTATACTCCCTTAGAGCCTTGGGATGGACACTTGTTAAATATCTAAAATAAGAAATTATTTCAGATGGGAATGTTGGCGATATTCAAAGACCAAGGACATCCTTTCTTTCTGTCCCCAGGCTTCTGACATCCAGGTCCCTTATGTTCCTTAGGCCTCTAAGACACACCGGTTTTATAATTACCAGTTTTCATGGCCTAGGTTAGCATGATGCCCAGAACTTCTTAACAAGATAGTTCCTTGCTTACACACACATCACAGGCCATATTTCTCTTACATCTTGTGTCATTAGTTATCGTGACGTTTTTGCAAGAGGGAAAAAGCCTTTCATTGTATTTTTACTAATTATTGTATTTTTAATCTGTTCCCAAGCAACCTCAGCTACCACCAAGATATATTTTAATAAGTTCCCATCCCATTAAACTGGATGATAATATGAAAACGAAGATATTCTGACCTAACTAGGAATTTATTAAATAAATAAAAATAGAAATTGATGAGTATTAAGTTGCTAATGATTTTTTCTGTCTTCAGTCTTTAAGTCCCAGGTCATGAAATGTGATTCTTTACCCTCAGATCATCTTACGAAGAAGTTAACCAGCGTTCAACAACCTGTGCTTAGTTCCCAACTCAAATTAAGCTAATTTAACACTCCATTCTTAATGAGTATCCTTAATACTGTGGTTTCATGACTTAATTATCCAGTCTACTTGCCTTGCAAAACACATGAAGAAGGGATCTCATGCCATTGTTAAGAACACCGTTTACAAGTCGGTGTAGAATTGTCCAAGTTTTGTTTCTCCCATGAGTATAACTGGCTGTTTTGTATCACTGTTAACTTACCTTTGTTGGCCTTTCTCTCCTTCACCCTCACGCCTTTCCATTCCCATCCAGTCTTCCATTCTCTGTCCCTAGGACATGGGCCTTCCTTTTGACTGTCCTTTTCCCTTCTAGCCATGACATTCTGAGCCCTGTCCAGTTTGCCCCTCCCCTTTGAGTCTTCCTCATCCCTGCTTCTTCAAAGGATGAATTAAAACACACGTCAAACATGAAACTTTCTTTTACTCTTTGTAGTTAATTCTTTTCCACGAGCGTTCAAATCCATTCTCATATATTAACACGCGCATCTCAGCTACCTTTCTTTAGGCAGTACCTGCCGAGGACCCAGAACTCTTCCATGACGCACACGGCCCGTAGCCCCACGTGGGGAGTGTGTGGCAGAGGGGAGGGGTGCGGCAGAGAGACACCTGCGGAGCCTGCATCAGCCCTGCTCTTCATGGCTCACTGACACGTGTATTTATGGACAAGAGTGAAGCCTCCAAAGATGCTTAAAGCAGGTGTACTGATTTTTTAAAGTGTATTTATTTATCTATATTTATCCAAAGACATGCTTATTGATTTTAGAGAGAGGGAGGAAGGGAGAGAAACATTGATGTGAGTGAGACATATCAATCAGTTGCTCCCTGTATGTGCCCTGACCAGGGACCAAACCTGCAACCTAGGCAGGCACCCTGACCAGGAATCGAACCAAGTGACCTTTCGGTTTATGGATGGCACTCCAACCAACTGAGCCACACCGGCCAGGGCAGGTGTACCAATTTTTAAAACTGTATCTATATCTATTTACTTATATTGCTATATCTGCATGGCCTAAACAGAAAAATACTTCATAAAGAATCCTCCAAAGTCATCATAGAGGTCCAGAAATTTAGAGCAGGAAGGAACCTGGGTTATCCAGCAGGGCTCCCTCTCTCTGCAGCTGAGGCTCGGGGTCCCCTCCAGTGTAACAGGGAGAAACAAAGAACCGAGTGGCCAGTCGAGCCATAAGGGACCTGACAGGCCTCCATCGGAGAGCAGAAGAGGCAGCCTCTCAACCCAACTCACAGAAATAATTTTAACAAAGATTTCTGCAGGTTAAGCCCTCTCTGGTTAGCAGCCCATTTCACAAGCCTCCATGTTCAGCCCTCTTCCCATCACCATGGCAACACATTTCCCCTAATAAACGACTAGAGGGGAAGAAGCAATTCTGCAAATGACCTTCTCCTACTCTCAGTTTTGCCTGCGTGTGTGTGGTTCCCCTCCCCCCACCCCGTAGTGGTCTTTTCCTGTGAACTTTTATTCTCCTCTCGAGATCTGAACATCTTATAAGAAATAGGACCTGGCGTTACCATAGGAAAGCCAGGCCTGGAAGCTTTAATCACTGGGCACTAAGCATCTCCCCTAGATCAGTGGTTCCAAGTGCCAGTCCACGGCCCAGCTCTGTGGAGTCAGTTAGGCCCCAGTCCAGACCCGTGGGACCAGAATCCTGAACCATGGTGCCCTGGAATCCGACTCCCTATCCTCCCCCAGATTCTCAGGTGCTGCCAGGTTTGCTGATCATGGTTGATTTTATACAGTACCTGTCCCGCGTCACCAGCATCCGACCGGGTCTATGTGTCCTGCACAGCAAAGAGATGAAGAGGAAAGCTCAGTTCAAGCCTTGCCTGTATCCCGAAAGGAAACTGTAGGGACTGTCTTAGACAAAGAAAAATGAAGATTATCGCAAGCTGACGCAACTCTTAGCTACCCTTAAGTAAGATGGGAAAGACTGGGGATTAAAAAAAAAAAGACCAGACGCCAAGGCAGAGAAAGAGCAGTGCAGGCCAAGGTGGGTGAGAAACACCTGGGATTTCGGCTCTTCCTCCAGGCAGGTGCCAGTGTAGCTCCTGCAGTCTGATCGTGTGTCCAGCTTCTCAGCACTAAGTTTTGTGTGCTTTACGGTACGTCTGCATTGAAAGGGGTGTGAAAGGTGTCAGAGAAATGAGTGGGAACTGAGAGGCGCCCGGTCCCCTCTGCAAATGCAGGTCAGGTGAGGCCGTGGGCACCCTCGAGTTTTGCTGTTATAACGTGAACTTCCCTAAGTCTCCCTGGTAGGCAGTTTGCAGTTTAAAATGGTCCAGGTCACATTGGTCTGCATGCTTCAATTCAGGGACCGGAGCTGGGACCTCTCCAGATGTCCTCACAGTGCATTCTGACTCTGATACAGTCTGAAACAGAACCTTCGGGAAAGATTCTTTCCCACGTTGCCTGGATTTATCGTGGCCAAGTGTAAGCTCTCCAGAAGGGAATTGCCATTCTGCTCTCTGGGTCTCAGTGCGCAATGCTTTGCTTGGAGAGAAGAAAAGATTTGCTTCAGAAATTCCAGATGAGACGACTAGAAAATATTTTGAAAGGTTGATTAAAGTCGGTTTAAAGATTGGTACCAACCTTCGTAAAGAAAGGATCCGGCGCTGCTCTCCTCTTGCCCAGTGCACCGTCTGGCCTCCCGGAGCAGCACAGCGCAGGCTGAGCCCACTGAGCCGCTGAGATTTCTGGCTTTTGACCAAGACCGTGGTGGGCAAGATGGGAAGCTCTAAATACTGTCCTTCTGTAGCACTGTCATTAATCACGGTGCAGTCGAGCTGATTCCTGCTTGGACCTGACTCTTTTGTAGAATTTTCCTAAAGTCCTTTGAATGTTTGTTTGGAATTCACAGACGTCCACGTGGCCCCCAGATCTGCTTTTATAATTGATGCTTCAGGAGTCCATCAGGTTTGAGGTGGAAATGTAGGCTTGTTGGCTTGTGTTTTATTTTTGCCCCCTTGGCTGGAGAATCTCTGCTTCCTGAGGAATCATCAGCCGTATCCTGCAGGCCAGACAGTGGTCATGGTCAAGTTTTCAGCAGGTTCTAAAGACGATGAACTTTTCTGACCCAACATCCCAAGCTCGTGCTTAATTATGACCTTGTCCCGCTATAGCACATACATTTTCGCATTGTATTTTTTTTTTTAAATCTATTTATTTTACCTTGTAGAAAATTTGGAAAGGCATGTAAGGGGAATGGAAAATTAGGCCATAGCCCCAGATAAATCGTTGGTTGCAATTTTGGGGTATTTCTTTCTAATCATATATGCACTCATTCCATATTAACACATGTTCATGGATCACTTGCTGTTTATATAAACACTGAGGAAGAATCGAAGTTATTGATAGGCAGTCCAAGAGAGAGTAAGTGAATCAGGGAAATTTCATTCTATTCAAATGGGTAAAACAAAGGGCTGAGAAATTTGTCTCAAACAACTTGAGAGACTGAGTTTGGAGAAGGTGTTGGGAGTGCCAAGGGAAGTGGATTGCCGAGGAGAAGTTCGTTTTTACCTTGAATCTGTAAAATACTTCATGAACTGTTACAGTAAATATTGAAAAAGGGAGAACCTGAGGGATCCTAAATGATTCTTCTGGTACCCCGGGGTTGAAGATGTGGACAGAAGGCAGAGCGCATGGGCAAAAACTTGGGTAGACATTATTTTGCATTTTTACTTTTCTCCTGAATGCTTGAAAGTCAGGCACGGAATTAATATTAAACAGTCAGGAGCTACTGTGCAATTGCATGCGTTATTATCCCAAGGACACTCCGTTTTCTTCCCGTGATTGGAGTAGACACGCTGCCGGGAACGCTGGAGGACTTGCCCAGTGTGACTCGTCTCTCCCAGCTGTTTCTTCTCTGGATGAGTCCCTTACGGGCGGCACTGTGGTGCCCAGAGAAGCTCCCTGTCCCCTGGCTGGCAGCCTTGCCTGACACAGCCCAGGCTGACTTAGACGTCTTACCCTAACGGGTGGTTGTGGGCCAAACCTGCCGGGCTAACAGATCCCTAACTGGTCTGGGGGCAGTGCCCTACTTTTACCCGTATGGCTGCTGTGCCTTGGAGGCCCCCTTAGGGAGTCTGACAATGGCCCGGGAGCGGGGACCTGAGGCTGCTTTGGTGTTTTTGTTGGGGGTGGGGAGGTTGTGGGGGCGGGGGGTTGGTGAGCGGGTCCTTGAGTCTTTGGGAAGCAGCATTGTCACGTGCCATGCCGCCCATCTCAGGGGAGTCCCTACAGAGAGCTGCAGAGAGGGCCGCTCTCCTCGTTGCCCTCTGAGCCCTGTAGCCACTGTGCGCCTCCCAGCGTTGCTCAGTGAAAGCCCAGTGCGCCAGGCTGTTTCCGTGGGCTCAGCTCTGCTGCCTGGAACTGTTAAGAGGCCCAAACGAAACTGGGCGTTAAGAGCCTTTGCAGCCAAGGAGCGCTGGAGGCAAAAGGCTGTGGGGACTTTTTACACGACTTGGGGGTGAAGAGGCCTCTGACTCCCCAGGCACCCGTCACCTTGATGCTGTACACGCTGCTCACAGCATCCGTGCTTGTCCGTGCTCAGGTGGGTCCCGAACCCTTACTCCTGGGTGGGTTGGTAGAACAGGAGAGTAGTTAGACCTAACCTGGCTGTGGGGCTGCCTGCAGGAACTGACTGCCCAGGTGAGCGCTGCCGGAGGAAGTGGGGGAGGGCACGAGCAGTGGCCAGCCTCTGCCAGCGGCCAAGAGTGCTCAGAATGTCACATAACGCGTAAGACGCGTAGGAAGAAGCCAGTATGGGGCCGGTCTCCTTGGGTAAAGTGGCTCCAGTGTCCCGGCGCTTGGGGGAGATGAGTTGGTAGAAGTTGATAGAAGGGAACTAGGAGGGGACAGGCCTGTGGGGATTAGAGACGGGCAGCCGCCCTCGTGCTGGCGGATGCTAATGGCTCTGGCACCGCCTCTGGTGCCGAGTCCAGGAAGCCGGACAGCTTGGCTGTGAACCCCGTGACAGGACGCAGCTCTCGGCTTCAGGGAGAAACCACTTACTGTCTAGAGAGGAGCCACTGGGCCTGCGGTGGGGCCGGTTAATGTGATGGTAATCTGAGCCAGCTTCATGCTGGTACAGGTTACGGGACTTTAATGTTGGTGCTTGTGTCTTAATAACCCTGCGCATTTCTGTATTTTTATTCCTGATCGCAAAACCATTTGTCAAATCTAATACACTCCTCCAATAGATACCCTTTCTGAAGAGCTTTATTGTTTCATTCATATGGGTTAAAGCCCTAAGATAAATAAACAAAGGCGTTTATTGCTACATTGTGTTAGTGAAAACTTGAAAGCGATCTCCAAGTTCGTCAGGAAGGGGCCTATGAAGGAAATGTTGGTCCATCTGTAAAATGCAATAGAATTTAGTTCTTTAAAATAATGAGGCATAACTAAATATATTGACAGGAAAAGGTGTTATATTATCAGGAGGTGTAACTGTATTTATAGTAAGATCATGTTTTTATAAATATTAAATATACATATGATTAAGTTTAGAAAAGAATATATAAAAATAGGCATCAAACCATTAATATTATATGCCTCTAATGGTAAAAGTTATAGAGAGAAAATTTTATTTGTTTATCTATGTGTATTGATTTGTATGTAGCATTTGGGGTTTTTAAGGTAAGCATGCATTTCTTTTTTTTTTTTTTTTTTTTTTTTAGAATTTAGATTTCTTTAAAGATAAACACCCAAAGAAAGAAAGAAAATCACCAGAGGCACCAGATACTATAATTTTCTTTAACTGAATTTACTGCTCTCCAGACTGAGCCAAGCTGTTTGGAAAACCTGAAAAAACAGAGATTTCTAAGTAGCCAAAGTAGCCAGTTGATGTTTTTTATGATCTTTTGTTTAAGAATTTGAATCACTGCTACATGCAGCAACTCAAGAAGATGTCGAAGGCTTTGTGTTAAATGTAGGAAACCCCGAAGGTTATACACAGTATGATTTCATTTATCCGACATTCTCAGAATTACAGAACTATGTGATGGAGGGAGCAGTGCTCACCAGGGTTTGGGAAAAGGAGACAGGAAGGGCTTTTTTTTGACGATGGAACCATCCTGTACTGTGACTGTGGTGGTGAGCAAGCTATTAACATGCTAGTGTGGATAGAATGGCTGATACAGAGAAAAGTCTATTTTACTACCATTCATTGAAAAATAAAAACTTTTAAAAGCAAAACTGTAAAGGAATAGGGAGCCGAGGAAGACGGTGGGTCTGACGCACGTGAGAACATGGCTGTGCTTTCACGCCACGTGTCCACCCGCGCTGCCGGGCTCGGTCTCCCTGGCTGCCTCGCCCTTGCCTCTGCCTGGGCCGTCAGCGCCTCCACCCAGGAACTGCAGGGACTGCCCAGTTCCTACCTGAGCAAATCCCACACCAGGAAGCTCTGCGCCTTTCAAGACTTCCTATTGGGTTTACACATACGCCTTCTGTGAGCCCCCTCCCTGTAACTTCCCACAGTGGAATCTGACTCTGCTCGCTGGCATCATGTAAAATGAATCCCACGCCCCATCCCGTAATCCAACTCCAGAAACATCAGGGTACTGCCGTCTTATCTCGGCTCGCTCAGCATCTCCCCTTCTTGAAACTGTTTCTTTGCCGGTCCCGCTGCATCCTGGTTTCCAGGCCACCCCGTGCCTCTGGTCTCTCTTGTCAGTGGTCCTCTTACATTGCGCTGGCTGGGAGCAAACATGCTTCTCTGGCTGCGATCTGACAGCAGGGCACGGAGCCGGCCACGCCTGCTGACTCTAAAACGGTGTCTGTGGTTAATGGCACTGACGGTCACGTGGCCATCTCTGGACGACACCTTGCTCTGTGGACTTGCAGTTGCAAACACTTTTTTCAGAACACACCGCTGTGAAACCTGGTGGCCCTGTCATGTGCAGTCGGAGTAGGTCCTTCGACTTTCACTGCAGAGTTCCCCACTTACCCTCTTCCGCTCCAGCCTTCTAGGGGGACCATCCCAAACTTTCCAGACCACTCTGCGTCCTGCGGGGTTTGGATATCCGGCACAGCCCCGTTCTTCCCAGTCTCAGGCCCAGGCGGGCCAAGTCTTCATCTTCATCGGCAGTAGAAAGACTTGAGGAAGGGAGACGGCTGAACTTCACTTCCACCCCGTCACCTCTGACTCACCGGGCTGACCTGTTCCACAAGACGTGCCACCGCGCCGTAACTTTTGCTCTGCCCGCGTTCCTTCCGGGACAGACTTCTCCTGTCTTCCAAATGTTGTCACCCTTTATGCGCGCCTGTTAATTGTACGCTTTGATGCCAGTTTAGGTGGCCGGGGCAGGATGGCGCCGCTTAAGTACAAGTTATCATGCTAATTAGTATCACTACATACTTAAGCAGGTTTGGAACCCCGAGGCCAACTCTGGCGCTTCATAGGTGTGTAGTTCTTATGAAATTACTACACATCTGGATATCTTATTTCCATAATCGCTGCACTTGAAAGGTGACTGCTGGCCTCTTCGAGAATGAAAAGGTGTTAATTATGTTAATAACCAGGAATCCTAAAGCAGCTTCTCTCTTGGCAGGTGGTGAAGGGCGTGGGTCCCAGAAACTGCAGAGCAGGCAGGTGGCCAGTGGCCGGGTGCAGGGTAAGAACAGATGGACACAAAATGACGCAGAGACTCTGTAGAGAAAAGGGAGCAAAATATGGGCAGGAAAAGCCAATGACAATAGCCGTGGACGCAACTTGTTGGTGTGATTAAAAAGTGCCCTTGGTACAATGAGGTCTATTAAATAGGCCACGAATTTGGTGTAATTTGCTTCTTAACAATGTGTCCCGTGGACTTTGCCCGGCCGCCACGTCCTAACGCGCTGCATTTGGGGCGAGAGGGTCTGGCTCCAGGTTGGTGGTCCCTCTGCCTGCTAGTCTGGCTAACGCTGCTTCTGTCCTCTGTGTTCTTCACTGTGACCGTCCCAAAGCATCAGGCACCGTCAGACAGGACCATTTCTTTCTTTCTTTCTTTTTTTTTTTTTAAAGATTTTGTTTATTTAGTTTTAGAGGGGAGGGGAGGGAGAAAGGGAGAGAAACATCAATGTGCGGTCGCCTCTCGCCTGCCCCCGACTGGGGACCTGGTCCACCCCCCAGGCATGTGCCCTGATTGGGAATTGAACTGGCAAACCTTTGGTTTGCAGGCCAGCGCTCAATCCACTGAGCCGCAGCAGCCCAGAAGGCCATTTCTGAATGACCATGAAATAGTAAAACGGGTGCGTCTGCACCCATCAGGGTGAAGTGACTTAGGGGGAGAGAAGAAACTTCATTAAAAACAGCTTACACCTTTTATAAAACAGACTTTACATATGACCACCAAAATACAAATTGCATGTGAGCTTTTTCTTCTATTTCAGATCCCGAACTTGTACCCTAGTAACTGGAGCTTCCTTTGCCTTGAGTCTGCCATTGACCTGATACATACACACGCACTCGTAATATATTTAACTCTGCCAACAGCGGCGGGAGCCTCCACTATTATTCTACGACGTGTGTTCTTGGCTATATACAGGCATATAAATGTAACTTTAACTTAAGATGATTACATTTCCAACAAATGTAGGGTAATTTAGTTGAAGAGGAGAACTGGGAATTGTAGGAGGCAGGCTTTTCAATCACCGATTCTGAATTGTACTTCAGTTCATAATGAAATCCTTGCAGGAATTAGCTGCAAACTTGTATTTAAAAATCAAATTTGAAGAGTTGTCCGTATTGATTTGCGAGGTGTAATGGCGATTCTCGTGACCAGAATGCTGTGGATGTGCTGCCTGCAGAGAGACCGGGAGCAGAGCAGTCTGTTCTCGGGGAGTCCACGGTGTGCCGAGGGCAAGAGTCCCAACTAGGAGGGGTCTGGGATTTTTAGCAGGATATGAGAAAGGCTTGGTTTTATTTTATTGCCTATATAAATGCATTACTTTATATACCTGTATAGATATATGCATACACAGGTATATACAGGGTGGGCAAAAGTAGGCTTACAATTGTTCCTATGGAAAATAATACAATAATAAACAATAATACAAAAATAAAATGTTTTGTGTACTCACGACTGTAATCCTACTTTTGCCTACCCCTGAATATACATACAGATGTATATTTTTATACATGTATGTGTGTATATTTGTGTCTATACCTACCTCTGTTGCGTATGTAAAATAAAACCATTCTTTCATTAAAAGCACCATCTTTAGTGATAGGAACTTCTCCCATGCCATTTCAGTGTCTCAAAACCCTTTTCAACCAAGACAATAAAAAATTATAGAATTTACCGAACAGATAACTATTTACCTTGAAAGTATCTGCTTTACTTCATAACATAAAATCTGATTTTTTAATATTCAATTGGAGTTTAAGTCTTATCCTCTAAGAAACAAATGAATAATTTAAATACAGATTTTTTTTTTGAAGAGTTGCTTCTGTCCTTAGTCCACCTGTAGTCCATCTCAGTTCTTCGAACTCCCCCGTACGCCCCCACTTCCTGGGCTTCTTTCAGATATTCTCATTCTTCCAAGCGAGAAAGCGGATGTTGGCATTTTCTGGAAGGATTTTGGCCTTGCGGATTTGGGGGAAAATGTTGCCAACATTCTCATCCTGTAGCCACGAGGACTGAGTGGACAGTGTCACACTGTACTTCTAGGGGAAGCGTATCATTTACATCATCAGGAAAGTGTAGGCTCTGCAGTGAAGAAATGAGGGACCTCTCACCCTGCCACAAGCCCCGCAGGCCCTCCCTCTGTCCCTGCTGGGAGGGGGCCCTCGCTGGGCGGGTAATTACCGCCTGGCAAGGACGATGCTGTGTTCCCACCCTGTGGTGCTCGTGCTTCTCCAGCCTCAGATTTTAGCACAACACTCACTCCTCTCGAGGGGGACATGTGCTCAGTTTGTCCTGAGATGCTGGCTGGGGAACAAGGACACCAAAGGAGACGCGCGCCCCTCAGGTTAGCATCCACAAGGGGAAGGAGGACCTGCTCTAACGCCGCCCTGGGTGATGTGGAGGGGGAAGGGCTGGCACGCAGGGGCCCGACGGAGTGCGCCCTTCACCGCAGACCTTTGCCTTTGCTTACACTGTTTCCCCGTTGCTCTTTCCACGTGGCCAAACCTGCCTTCAAGGCCCGCGGCCTTGTCTGTTCTCTCCGTAGCTGCCTGCACGCTGAGTGGTCGCTCCCTGGCTTGGCACGTCTCCTCTGTGCCTCACACCCCTGCCTTGTTCTCTCTGACTCTTGGGCTCTTATTCAACATCCTGCCAAAGGAAGGTGGGATCCTCTCTCTCTGACAGATTAAGGCAGAGCTCTTATATCACATGCCTTTGTATACTTCCGTGCACAGAGCAGACACTCGGGGGATGCACTGAATTTGTTAAAGGGTCTCATAAATGCGGCAGATATTCACCAGCCCCCCGACACACACACACACACACACACACACACACACACACACACACACACTCACTCACTCAGCTTAGCTTTCTCCAGGGGCCATGCCTGCAGCTTCTTTGTGGCCCCTTGCGTGCCTGGCACAGACTGGGCACATCAGAGAGTCTCAGAATCTGCTGGCTGAATTGACGCGGAGGTCCCAGTTGGAGCAGCTGCGGCCTCGGAACCCGGAGCCTAGGCTGGCCTGGCTTCCTGCTAGGCTCACCCGCAGTGACAGTCGGTCCCCATTCCTTAGAGCAGAATCACGGGAATGTTGCTGGATCGTGGACCAGCTCAAGATAACCCTTCCCCACTGATGGACCCAGGGGCGCAACTAATCTACACCACCCACAAGAAAGGGGAAACATGTCCCACCTTATTTTTTTCCCTCTTTTTCTTTTTTATCCTAAACTCTCTCTATTCCTCGGTGCTCTTGATTGCTATTTATTTTGCTTGTTACTTCCTGTTGACTCAGTAAAAATGCCCCTATCGCTACCCCCTGCACTGGATCTGCCTCGTACGCCACCTGTGAGTGCTCTTGAGAGTGAGGTCAGGGGTGGGCGGTGCACCCTCAGCAAACGTGCAGGTGGCTTTGCAGGCAGCCCTGCCCGGTCGGTGGGCACCGCCAGGCTGCATGCCTGGCTGCAGGATGTGGGTGTCAGCTCCCGGCCAGCTGGCAAGGAACTGACGCAGGAGCCCCGGGACCCCCGGAGGTACTTGGTCAATCCTGCAAATCCTAATCAGCAAAAACCTTCCTTCCTTGGTTTTAGAGCTGAATTTAAAGTTTCTCTCTTTAGCTAGGTGTGCCATGCCCTCTGTTTTGGGGGGCTGTCCTTATTCGGCTAGGGTCAGGATTTAATGTGTTCCTCTCCTCCCTTCAATATCCACTCACACACACAGAGAGCTCTTTCCTAGACGATGTGTCTGTTTTTCATCGACACCGGTGACTTTGTGAAATTCATCTTGTGCTTTCGCGCCACTGTGTTTTCGCCCAACACTACACTTTTAAACTCCATTCATGTTGTTGTATGTACATGCAGGTCTTTGCATCTGGACTGCAGGTCCGGGAGCGGACTTGCTGGGCCCTAGTCACGGGCCTTCGGACCTTTCTTCAGTGAGAACATCAGATTGTGGGACAGAGTGGCTGCTCCCGTTAACACCCCCCTCCCCCCCGGTGGTCCTGGAGGGTGCTTGGCTTTTGCACATCCCTCTCAACATTTGGTATCACCCACCTTTCCGTTTGCCAGGCATTTACATGCTTTCTGGTCCAGGCAAAGTAGTCTCTCATTGTGCGTTTAGTTTGCCTTTCTCTGCAAACAAGTGCTTCTCCTCTTCATATCCTTTGCCCGTTCCTCTGTCAGTATCCCTGGCTTGTTCTGGTTGATTTGCAGGTATAGCTTATATGTATATCTAGATCTGAAGGTGGCAAATAGTCCCCCCATGCCTGTCATGTTTGTTAACGTTGCCTATGCCGTCCTTTACTGACCAGGACAACGTCAACCGTTTGCTTTTGGTTTGCACCGTTAGAGCCTTGCTTTAGAATTCTTCCCCTAATTCCCAGTCCTAAACATAAGTTCCTACAATACGTCCCTTTCACTTTAATTTTAAAATGCCATCCTGTAAATCCTCTGTACACATTTATTTCTGTTCCTTTTTAATTTGAGTGAAACAAAAATCTTGGATACAGTTTTAATGCGCTTGCTGTGTAGTCTAGTGAGCAGTGTGTGCTGAGCGTTGGATAACTTGACTACAAGTAAGCATCCATCTTTTCTCCTTTCTTTTTTAACCATTGGTTCTCCAGCTTTCGTGTTCCTGGGAACCACCTGGGAGCTTTAAGGAACTGCGCATTCTCGATCCCTGACAAAGACTGGGGTAGTTGGGTCCGGGGTAGGGCTCTGGCATCCTCGTTTGATCCAGTTCTAGGTGATCCATTTTTTCTTTCTTTCTTTCTTTTTGAATCCTCACCCAAGGACATGCTTATTGATTTTAGAGAGAGGAGGAGAGAGAAACATCAATCAATTGCCTCTTGTACGCACCTGATGGTGGACCTCTCGTATGTGGCCCCACTGGGGACCGAACCCACACCCTTCAGTTCATGGGATGACAACCAGCTGAGCCACAGCGGCCAGGGCCAGGTTTCGGTGGCTCTGATACAGGGGATCTTTGGCTGGTACTTTGAGAGATACTGCCTTAGAGAGGGCCCATTAGTGACAGGTACATCCCTTTAAGAAACACCATTGACAACAATCCAAATTAGGGACTTGGAGCAAAGGGAGTGCAATGGAAGGCTGACCTGCAGCACCTGGGCAGCCTCTGGGACTTGCATTCATTGGAGCGGGTGTGTCTGCAAGGCAGCTGTCTGCAAGTGTTGTTGAATTTCTTATGCCACTGGCCCTCTCCACACTAATGCTCAGTTCCTATAGGGTGCTGGGGGGAGACTAGAAAAGGTTTTTCAGGGGCTATGACCACCCTAATTAACACCTCTCCTCTTTAAAGGAGTTCCCTGAAGTAGGAATGGAAATGTGAGATCTTGGGAGGAAGCACCTTCCCAGGATCGGAGTTTGCTGCATTATAAAGCGTAAAAGTGAGAACCAGAAAGACCTGGCAATTAAGACCCATGGACAGTTTCCAGACTTGAAAAAATGACAACGAGATATAATTGCGTTAAATTACTGAATCTTAAAACCCGTTCCAAAGCAGCCTAGGTGGCTTATTTAAAGGTTGCACCTCTCAGGGTGAATTCGGGAGCATATTGAAAATCGAGAAGGATTCTTGTCCAGGAGAGGGGCAGACAGAAGTTGTTCTTAGCACCCAGCATTGGGTCATGGGATTGGGTAAGATTCTGGGTGACTCCCTTGGGTCCTACAGAAACTGGAGGAACTTCTGCTACTCATGAGGTTCCTGGGAACCTGACTGCTCTTCTTGTTATTTGAATACATGTTGTGATCCAGACAATGGACTTGTATTATTACATTCATCATCGTCATCATCATCATCATTAGGGTAATAATAGTGATCCCCTCTGGATTCATATAGCAAGGTTTATCCAGGACTTTCCCTTACATTATTATCTCTTAAAAATGATGACAGCCCTTAGTTGCGTACCCATGATGAAATGGATGCTTTACATACATTACCCTTAATCCTCCCAAGAAATTTGTGTTTTTGCAGCTGGGAGAACCGAGGCTCAAAACCCTAGGAGAATGTCCTTTGAGTCACATAACCATAAGCAGCGGAGCAAGAAGCAGAGCTCAGTTTGCAGATTCTCCAATCCTATGCAGATAATTTACTAATTTAAGGAAACTACAAGTTTATTTTTGTTTAAGCCCCTAATCAGTCAAAATAGAGCATATTTACATCACTAGTAAGTTTTATTAAGTGATGAGAAAGTTTTGTATCTACACTTCAAGAAACCACTATGGAATCAGTAGATAAAAGCTTGGATTTTCCATGTAGTAATTCAATAACTCCAGCTCTACCACTTATTAATTCAATGATTTAGGGAGAGTTATTGAACCCCTCTGACCTCAGTTTCCAGATCAATTAATTGGACACAATACCAATGCCTGTTTTCTATAGTTCCCTAGGATGACTGCATGACATAATACACATAAAGTGTTCAGAAAAGTATCAGGCAAGTGGTAAAACACGCAATAAATATTAGATGTTTAAAAAATGAACGTGGAGGGATGATCAGGTCTGCCTTGGCAGACTGGGTATGTGCTTGCTTTGACTGTATATCAGAATGTGTGTAGTGTAGTAAAACAATGTGTGCAAAAGTTTCTTATTTAATAAAACCTAGATTTTGAGAGAGCCCCAGACCTATGGGTCGTCCCTCTTGATCTGGGCTCTTTCCGAACTGACAGCCCTTCAACATCTACCTCGTTCTTGACAAGTTGTGATAACCACGAGATGTCCAAACAGCTGTCGGGATGGAAACTGTCTGGTTTGCAATAGAACTGTAGTCATGACTCCTCCTTTGTACCTATCCATGGTGCCTGCAGCCCAGAGGAGAGGCCCAGGGACACCTTAAAGAGAAACCAAGTCTGCAGGTCCAGTCATATGGTTGCTGCAGTCTCTGCATGGCCACGTAAATGTCTCCTGGGCCACCTTGTACTAACTAGCTTTATATTGCATTTAAGTAAAATAAGGATCCTGCTTCTAGAAATCATGCAATGATACACTTTCAGACTCAACTATTTGTCCCTCAAAATCCACCATAATATAGTCAGTGGTACTGACTCCATCGTTCTTTTCAAACAAAATTAGCATGAACTGGAGGTACATTTTCTCAGTGCATCTGTCTTCTGCCACTTGTGGGGACATAACTCTTGGTTCCGATGAAGAACTCTTGGTTCCAAATGCTGTCCATTTTCTTTGTAAGCCGTAGTTGGAGATGCAGTGTCAGTCAACAGTGTCCATATTGGTTCTCTTCTTCTGTTTTCAGTGTTTTACTTATTTTTTATTGTATTTTTTGGTTACCATTTATCCCCCTAACACCCGCCCCCAACGAGGGCTGTCAGTCTGCTCCCTATCTATGAGTCTGCCTCTATTTTGCTTCTTAGTTCAGTTTGCTCATTGACCTCATAGACTACACTGCTGATTGCCTGCTGCTGTCATTCTGAGATGACTTAGGTGGCCAGTTGACCTCGTTCATCAGGACCTCCCTCAGGGCCCACCACGGGCCTGGACCTTGGTCCCTCCAGCACTCTGTGTTACTGCTGTGACTCTATGAATGTTCTCATTGCAATGTTTTAGCTATAATCCAAAACACAAATAAATCTTTATTT
Source organism: Furipterus horrens (assembly GCF_987537825.1). Classification (NCBI taxonomy): domain Eukaryota; kingdom Metazoa; phylum Chordata; class Mammalia; order Chiroptera; family Furipteridae; genus Furipterus; species Furipterus horrens. The sequence goes on along the minus strand of NW_028327177.1, from coordinate 135,714,169 downwards.
GTGGCCTTACTTCTAGATCTCTGCCTCTTGCTACTATTAGGTTTATACTTAACAAACTGAAGTTTTGAACTACATACTAGATACAGCATATTGGCCTCCTTACTGAATTCAAAACTAAACCCAGGTATCCATTTTTTATTAAAATATATAAAACAACCATTTTTAAAAAACTAACAACCCAGTTCAAACCGATGTGGACTTCATAAATTAGAATATCACGCTTGTTCTACAAACTGAACTTTTGTTTTGAGACCCAAATTTTTTAAATTACTTTCTCAGCTCTCTCTGCGAGAGATAAGCCCACCTATTACCAGTTTTGCCTCACAGCAGTCCTGGAACAGAAGAACTAAAACAAGGGTTTCTTCTGTCTTGGACTCGGGAAAGTCAGCCTGTCTCCACTCCCCTGCCCTGCGGGGCTTTGGCTGGGACCTCTCTAAGGCTGGGGGCAGCAGCCTCTGAAAGCTCCCTCTTAGGTCTGGCAGGTGATGCGGGCTCTCAGCTGGGACATGCGGCCTCTTCGGGTGGCCTGGGCTTCCCCAGAACATGGTGGGTTCTACAGATAACCAGCTCCAGAGAGCCTTGCAGAGGCTGTCTTGTCTTTTGTGACCTCGCCTCCGGAGTCACTCAGCGTCACTTCTGTCTACTCACGGTCAGTCAGTCACTAAGGCTGAGAGAAGCAGGAATTTAGATTCCATCTTTTGATAGGAGGATCGTCTGAGACCTCCCGGGTGTGTTGTAAAACTGCTCTAGCACTGAAGTAGTAAAACTATATAGTTTAACTTAGGCAGAATTTTAGTACTTTAGCTAGAGGTAAACTTGTAGCCTTAAAAACAAATGTTGAAAACAAGAAACACTGAAAATAAGTGTTTTAAAAGTCCAACTAAAGAGGCTTGTTAAAGAATAACAAATTAAACCCAAAGAAAGCTAATGGAAAAACATGCTAGCTATAAGAGTAGAAATTAATGGAATAGGAAATAAAGCAATAAATGAGAAGACCAGCAAATGCAGAAGCTGTTCTTAGAAAATACTAATAAATTAGACCAACCGGCTTAGGAGAAACAGAACAAATAAGCCCCGACAACATAGGAAGCTAACGTTTAGTGAGCACTAATAGTGAGCACTAAATGTATCGTGTTATCATTTTTATTGCCAAGGACTGATCTAAGCATATCACAGACGTTAACCGACCTAACTTTCACAACAATCATATAAGATCGGTACTTAGATAACTCTAATTTACAATGACAAGACCAAAGCACCATAGAGGTTAAGTAATGGGACACATGCATCTAGTAGCCCCTAAGTGCCCGATTCCACCTCCGCTGTGGGTGTCCCTGGGTCCCTCTTTTCATTCCCACTGGTGTTTTGTGTCTTCTCTCTTCCTCTCTTGAGCACCTGTTCCAGGGGTTTGTCTACTCTGTTGGCCTCTAAACCATCGCTTTACTTTGTTGATTTTGTGTTTGTTTCATTCATCTTTGCTCCTCTGGGTTTGTTTTCTAACTTATTATTTTGTCTGATAAGCTTGTTACTTTCTAGCCTTTCTTCTTTTCTGATAGAAGCTGTTAGGGCTGTTAATATCCCCCTTGCTCTGCATTCCACAAGGTTTAATATATGGGTGTTTTTATTATCACTCAGATCTCAACTTTTAAACAACTTCATTATAATTTTTTCTTTGAATAATGGTATATTTATTAATGCGGCTTCAAACTTCCAAGCCTATGGATTGTTGTGTTGCTGTTGACTTCTGAATGAAATACACTATAGCCAGAGAGCATGATCTCTCTGGATTCTGATTCTTGAAAATATCTGAGGTTTGCTTCATGACCTAGTATGTTATCACTTCTTATAAAAGTTCAGTGTGTGCATTAGAAGAATATACTTACTTCAGTTGATGGTGTAAAGCTCTAATTTATCTATTACATTGAGCTTGTACATTTTTTGGTTGAAATATTCTGCATCTAAATTTTGTATCTGCCTAATTATCAGCCAAATTGTAAATGTGTACATTTCTCCCTATAATTCTATCACATTTTGCTCCCTATATTTTGACACTATTTTACCAGGTACATTCAAGTTTAGAGGTGTTTCATTTTGTTGGTGATTTGAAATCTTTAATTTTATATAAGTAACTTTTTCTATCTCTACTAATGTTTTTTTTTTATCTGAAGATCTATTTTTAAGATTAATATAGTTTGATGCCAGATTTCTTTGATTATTACTTTCCTAGTAGGTCTTTTTCCATATTCTTACCTTCAGCTTTTCTGTATCCTGTGTTTGGAAGTGGCTCTCGTAAGGAGTATGGAGCTGAGCATTGTTTTGTTTGCTGTTCTTGGTGTAACTTTCTCAGTTACACTTTGAACTCAATTGTTTTCTTAGTTGAACTCTTTTCTTGTAAAATATCGTTCATAGGGGCGGGGTATGTAAACATATTTGCATGACTTACGGAGTAATTATAATGCAAACAGATGGGGACTGTGATGCAGCTCAGGAAACAACACGGCCAGTCCCTGGAAACCCTGTGTCCCCTCCCCCAGCACACTCTCCTAAATGTCACCACCGGCCTGGCTTTATGATGCTCACTCCCTTGCTTTTCTTTATAATTTCACTATCTTTCCCCATTGGTTTTAAAATTTCTTTCATATTCTACTAAAAGCAATTAAGTCTTTAAATTATTCTCTCAGTAGCCCTTTAGTTAAAACGTATACATTTCAATATGTACATTCATCATGGATTCAGAGTGACTTATTTTTCGGACATGTTTTGCCCTCATAAGTGTTCGGATTGTGAAGTCACTTAGTGAGGACCTGTCCAACAATGTCTATTAAATGGCAAATAAACTCTTGGTTTTTATGTTTGTTTCTTCACATTCCTTCATTTGTATTAGTAGATGCTTAAAATAAAGGTGTCGTAAACACAGCACACAGAAAGCCGGTCCACTTGAAAGTTAAATAAATTAGAATTGGTGTGGAATCTTGTCAGCTGGCTACGTGCCGTTAAATAAGTTAGCACTCACGTACACAAGCAGTTCCTGGTGTCGGACTTAGAGCTAATTAGAAGGTGTCTCCGGTCCTGGAAAGAATCAGTCCATTGTGTGTCATTGTTATGTAGAAGAGCACACTTCCCCTCATCTTAAGGGATTGAATCGCATTTCATTTAAAAATGAAATAAAATGACAGCTGGTTCAAAGAGAAAAAAACCCAGTTAGTATACTATTCTCAGCATCAACGGCGGTGTCCCTGCAGGGTATTGATTCTCCCGGTTCACAGGGCTTTCAGTCTTGACTAATGAAGGGAGCAGGCCGTGTGGGTGATCCCAGAGCCAGGAATGACTTGGAAATCCCACCTTTTCACTTTGGAGCGAAACACAGCAGCTTCCTCTGACCCTGCCTGGGTTCTGTTCCGTCCATATGGCTGCACAGTCTTGGGCAGGTCCCTGAGCCTGTGCAGTTCTGTCTCACCAGACTCTTCTTCATGTCGCTCCTTCTCAGTCTGGACTCGGCTCCTTCCCTGTGGTGACTTCAGGTCCTGGATCTCCCAGATCAGAAAGCCCAAAAAGTCTGTGACATGATCACAACGTGGTTACACTTGATCCCGAAGTATTCAGTCTGTGGTGTGAGATCTGAGCCCCTGACCCTTCCCTGGGATGGTGGTTCATTTCAAGTGTCCTGGTGCTCCTAGCTCATCGATAGGCTAACCGAGGACAGGAATGCCAGCTCTGTGCAAAGCCCTGAGCTGTAACAATACCAATAACATTTTCTTTTATTGTTTTATGGCTCAAGATTAACATGACCTTCTTTGGGGTGAAGGCATTCACAGTTTTATCCCTGATCTCCAGTTCTTAAATTAAAGGGGGAGGGGGAGTCAATTCAACAAATCGGCAGCTGTCCGTCTCGAGAGACGATGGTGTAGCTTCTTAAGAGTCTATCTGCACCGCCGAGAATGGCTGTGCAGTCCGACTCGGGAGTGACACGGTATCTGTCTCCTCCCGTGTTGAATCGACATCTTGCGATGACGCTGGAGTGTCCTCTGCAGCGAAGCTGAAGCTACAGAGCCTGGGCAGGGTGATATGGAGGGTCTGCTGTTGCCCATGCAGCAGACCCCCCCTCTCTTCGCAGCTGAAGGGTCCAAGGGAAAGACGGAGTCAATACAGCTTGGCTTCAGGTGCGCCGCAGGAGTTGCCGGTGTTGACTACAACGTCAAACCGCCTTAGGGACTCCGGCTCCGGATTTTCTGTCGGGGTTTACTCCCTTAGCCTTTCCCCTGAAGAGGTATGCCGCAAGGCAGCGGAGGTTTTTTGGAGTCAGAGTTTTCCTTCTCTGATGTGCCCTGACTGGAAGATCGAACCAGCGACACTTAGCTCGCAGGCCGACGCTCAATCCACTGAGCCAAACCAGCCAGGGTCAATTCAACAAATACTTACCTGTTATCATATACTAGACTTTGTTCTAAGACCTGGGGATGCATCTGTGAATCCAGACATATAAAGCCCACCTCTTGGGGGAGGAAGTGGTCAGTAAGCAGCCAGCGCACTAACACGTGGATTATACAATATGTCAGAAAGGAGTGAGAGCTAGGGAGTACCAGGGACGAGGGGTTCCGCTGCAGCTGAGAAGGCGCGTCTGTGTCAAGGCCGAAGGAGGTGAGGGAATAAGCCACGTGGCCGTCTGGGAGGAGAACGTTCCAGGCAGAGGCCACACTGCGTGCAAGTCCCTGAGGTGGGAGTGTGCTTAACTTACTCAAAAACCAGCCAGGCCTGGCAGCTTTGGGGAACAGGAGGGAGGCCAGTGTGGATGGAGCGGAGTGAGGGGGAAAGAGGACAGTACAGGGAGAGGTCCGGTCGCCGACCGCCATGTCAAGGGGAAAGCTAACCGTGACTTGGCCCAGAGTGATGGCAGTGGGGGTGTTGAGAAAGGGTCAGACTTGAGATACGTTTTGGAGACAAAACCAGGTTTCCCAACAGATTAGATGTGGGGAATGAGAGAGAGGAAGGAGTCAAGACTGACTGTGGGTGGAGTAGATTTTGAGGGTGTCCCGTTGTTCTTTTCAATCCAGGACATGTTAAATTTGAGGTGTCTATCAGGTGCACAAGTCAGTATCTCCCTGACCCAAGTTGACTTCTTTTTCCAGTCTTGGTATTGATTTGGGCTTGGCTAGGCATGCACAAAGGCTCAGAAGCTTCTGGAATTTCCTTGCTCTTGCACAGCATGGTAAGCTGAAGGACCCAGTTTCTAGGGCCTTTGCTATAACCCCAGTCCTTAATGTACCATGCACAAGCCTACCAGAATGTAAGCAAGTGAACGTAAAATTTCTACAACCTTGAGTCCCTAATTTGTGTTTTAAGAAGAGATAAGGAACTCTTTTATTGGTGTCAGTGCTTTACCGGCTGTTGGCCACAAACCCCTGGCGTTGAGCGTGGGAGGGTGTCTCCAGAGCGCTCTCCTGGCCGGACGGATGCCGTGTGCCGTGGAAGCGGCTGTGTGGGCATCATGGGCCTCAACTAAGATACAGCTTCTCCCAGTTGCCTTTGTATTTCTTGGGAAGGCTTCTTCAACCTAGAATAATTTTAATACAGAAATCAGTGAGAACTTACTGCAAATCCTGTAGGGTTTATTCGTTATCAATTTGTCATTATCCCTTCAACATGATTATGCTAAGTAATGCCCATTATAAACGTATATTAAGAGGAAGGTTACACACTGTCAAATACTTCTTCTGCGGTAATAAAGATTCGCCATCTAAAAACTTGTTTTAGAAAAGCAAACACCCATTAGTTTTACAGTGTAGAGCTGCTGTGAACGTTCCTGAAATAAATATCAGAGTAACATCCACCTCTTCCTTAGTGCTCTGCATTTTCAAAGTTTTATGTCAACCTCAGTTATCCCGTGGGATATAAATCAGACAGCTCTGTGGTTGCCCCGGCTTTCATCCAAAGAAATGTAACCAAAGCTCTTCTTTTTCCACTATTCGTCTACCGAGTGTGTACCTCCTAAAAATAAATCTTGGACTGGCCAGTGTGTGATGAAACTGGTGTTCAGAGCCTGCTGGTGGCAGTAAAAATTGGCTCAGCCCCCGCGCAAGGTATCTGATGGCATGTTTCAAGAGCCACATTATGGTTAATAACCTTGACTCCGTAATTCTGGTCCAGAGAATCTATCCCAGAGAAATCATCTGAAACATGAGAAATGTTACATGCATAAAATCATTTGTAATTCTTGGAAATTACAAGTAATCCAGAAGCCCATCAATGTGGGCACAATTAGGTAAATGATATTATATCCCTTAAGTGGAATATTTTATAGTCACTAGAAATTATTATAATAAGTACAGGTTAGCAATGTGGAAAATATGTGGGCTTTAATAGCAGCACCGAAATAGTGTGTTCACTGGGGTTACAAATTACTCTCCCCACAGACAATCACGGAACAGAAGAACCTCCGCATCTGGATTCCTTGGAGACCACCAGTTGTGTCAATTAAATATTGATGCATCAACCAATCTCCCCTAAAATTACTGACTTAAAAGGAGTCATTTGCCTGGCTCCTGACTCTATAGGTCAGCGACTGAGGCTGGGGGCCGCTCGTGGTACTTTCGTGGGTCTTCATCGGGCTCGCTCCTGCAGCCCTTAGTCAGCTGCAGGTCGGGAGGGCTCTGCAGGTCCACTGGACTATCTCACGTATCAGGGGCCTTGGCTGGGCCAGGCGGGCCGCTTGTGCCCCACGAGACCTCTTCTTCTCCAGCAGGCTAGCCTGGGCTTGTTCTCATAGACAGCGGTCAGAGAGAGACCGAAGTGTGCAGAGCCTGCTGAATCCTAGGCTTGGAACTGGTCCATCACGTCCATCACATCCCATTGGCCAGAGCAGTTCGCGAGGCCACCCAGAGTCAAGGACAGGAAGTAGGCTCCACCTCTGGCTGGGAGGAGCTGTATGGTCACATTGTCAGAGGGGTGGATGCAGACAGGAGAATAATTGCAACTACGTATTTTTGCAGATATTCTGCCTCACCAATTTCCTTCCTTAGAGAGCTCAGGTATTTCAAATCTGATGCTTTACCCAGGCTGAGACCCAACCGAAGCACTCAGTGGTCCCCGCGCGGGCTTGGCTGTGGCACCCGTTCTGACTGCTCGGTCCCATGACGTGCCAGTGCTTGAGGGCTTTCAGCTGACCTTCCGAGTGACGTTCTCTGATTGGAGGACCTCCCAAACGCATGAATGTTTACAACCTTCCAGGGTTATCACTCCCTAATACCCACTTTAGAGGAGGGGAACTCTTTAAGTTGTTAAGTGATTTACCCTTCAGCAACAGGACATGATTATGGTAGGGAGGACCCTTATTTCTAGATCAAAATGGTGTTTGCTTTTTGATTTGGGGTGGTGGTGAGAATAGGAAGATCTGAAGATTTCCACAGTGCATGAATTCTGAATAATTTGTGTGTTCATGTTGAAGACAGGAAAATGTGAGCGGACAGAGAGAATAATGGCATTTATGCTGTCATTATCTCTTGCTTTTGGAGGCTGACCCGCGTGGGATTCCATAGAGAGCCTTAAACGCTTAACTTTTTTATCTTTAAACTCAGAAAAAGCTAATACCTTTGCCCTTTGAATCCCAGTGTTTTCTCTCCTTATTGACAGAAAAACTGAAATCGTTTAGCCATCAGGAAACCCCCAAAGCCAATTTTTAAAAGTATTTCAGTAGCTTTCTGGTCTGAGTTTGTCTGTTAGCCTACAAGCCAACTATAATTTTGCATCGATCGCATTTTAAGCCATATGTCGCTTGCTGTACATGGTGTGTGATACCATTTGGGGGTCCAATCCTTCCACTTATTAGTCAGAACCGAATGACAGGCACCGTATCCTCAGTGGGGCCGGACAGTTTTTTCTCTGCAGTAAACGCACAAGGCAAAGTGCTGCCTCCTCTGTTGCTGACTGAGGACGTATTGATCTGTGTTCGGCCTTTGACCCAGAAGTGTGGGTGTTATGTGGCCGGGGAGAGCCTCACGCATTTCCTTTGTCCCCTGGAATGCTGAGCTGATGTTTGTCCTCTTGCACGGTAGGGCAGTGCATTAGCCCAGCCGAGATCCTCTGCAGCCTCACCATCCTCACCGCTCAGGGTAGAGAGGCTGTGCTGGGCAAGGCAGTTTGCTTCGGAAAACAGCCACATGGTCCATCAGAAGGCACCTGGGGGGCTGGAGAAGACAAATCAGTTCTTCGTAGGAATTTTTCTTTGGCTTCCGTTGATTTCAATGGCTCTTAATCTAAGGAAATTTTAAAAAGTGCTAACCTCTAGTTCCCGGAGATTCTGACTTGCTGAGTCTGGAGGGGCCTGAAAATCTGTGCTCTAAAGCTGTAGAGGTGACTCTGGTGTGTAGCAAGGCTCGAGATCCATTGGGATGTTCTGAGGAAGAAAGGCCTCTGCTTAGGAAAAATTGTGTGGTTAGATCTTACGGCTGTGTTCACTTTCCATTTCCCGACATGATTCTCCTCCCTCCTTCCTTCTTCCCTTCTCCTCCCTGGTTAGGGCCTCCCTGAACCCCTTCCCAGTGCAAGCCCAGGAGTCACTAATACCACGTCAGAGCGAGTAAGGGCTCACTGAGGAAAGGAAGCCAGTTGAAGATGACAGAAGCCTAGAAGAGATGCAGTATAACCTAAAAAGAAAGAGCAGAGGCTTTGAGCCAGACTGAGGGTTCAAATCCCCAGTCCTCCACTTGCCGCTGGGGCAGAGGTTTCTTTACCTCTGTCTCAGTTCCCCTATCTGTTAGGCGGAGGTTATTTAGGTTATAAGTGCTGTAAGGCTAAATGAGTTAATACATATAAAGTGCTTGGTGCCTAGTAAATCTTTAATAAACTTAACTGTCGTCATCATTGTTTGCCATCATCTATAATTGCATGGAGCAGAGACCGTACCAGATCTTGTACCAAAGCACGGCCGTGCTAGGGGAGAAGAGCAGGGTCAGGGTCTGGGGTCTGGTGTTGGACTGACGCGCTGCCTTCCGTGGGCTCTGAGTGTCCTCGGTACCGTGGGGAGGGGATGACGAATACGCGCTAGGATTCCTCCTGCTCCGTGCACCCTGGACACTGCAGCCACCGTCAGCCTGAGGGTCACAGGGCCCCCGGGGGCCTCTCAGACCCTCATCCTCGTGAAAGTGCGCCTCAGCCTTGGCCTTTCACAAGCATAAAATGTTCGTTCCTAGGGCCACAAAATCATATCCGCCTCACCTTGTATTCTGTATCCACAGAATTTCCCTAATGCGAAATTTCTGAGGGAGCTGTGTGCCAGTGTTTATTATTCTCGTTAGTGGGTGTTGGGTCCAGATAATCGCAAAACGTAATTAAGAATTCAGAGGATAGGGCCGCCCTTGGGGGCTGCATCATGTATTCTGGTCATTTGAGGGCGTTATCTGCTCCCTCTCGGGCGCCTGAGACAGTGAACTCAGTAATAGCCGTGATCTCAAATGGCTGGTGCACTCAGGGGTCTGCTGTGTTGCTGCAAGAGGAACATTTTTAGTGTGTGCTTTATCACTGCTGTAATAGCAGCAATAACAAAACCATCTAAATAGGGTAACTACACGTTTTTAAATGTGTGCGAGACGCTGCTCTAACAGAGAGAGGTAGACGAGACGGCCTCAGGAGGTGGCCTGCTACTTCAGGTGACGCCCTCCCCCGCACAGAGCACCCCCACACCCACAGTGCACTCGGGGCTGTGGGTCCCCGAACAGACGGGAAGTGCCTGCTCCATTGTGGGCCAGGACACAGCGGGACCCAAGTCGCCATCTTTGACCATGACAACATCTCAGGACTAGTTTGGAAATTGTGGCCGTTCAAAGAATTACTTGGGGGAGGGTTTCTTCTCCGAGTGAACACAACCAACCACCAGGCGGGTCCACGAGTGGGTTCGGCCAGTTTTCCACTGAGGATGCATTGGAATTCAATAAGGGACAGCCCCTCGAAGCATTCTCAGGGCCGTGGATTAGTCACTAATCATGTCATCCGGCAGTCACAAGGTCTGCTTGACGCTGGGTCTTACATCTCATCGAGGAGAATCCAGAAGCCCAGGGGGCCCCAAGGCTCTGCCCACGCCTCCTTCTCCATTGCCTTCCTGCACAAGCTGCTTTCTGGGGCGGCCGCTGGACGTGGGCAGCACTTGCCGACATCATGCCGAGACAGACCCTCCAGAGCTTCTAGGTCTTAGAGAAGGGAACCTTTCCCAGAAGCCCCCAGCAGACTTGCCCTCAAGTCTCACTGTCCAGACTCGGGTCAGCCCCGTAGCTGAGAATCAGCTCAGCAGGATTCACTCGGCGGCCCTGTTGGAAACGACCCTGGTGCTCCAGCAGGCCCGGCCCCCTTGAGCAGGAGGAGGTGCGCCTGGACAAGACCGGGGCCCCCTCAGGGAGGGCGACGGGGGAGCTAGATTGTTTTGCAGTCACAGAGTTGTCCACTACATGCCGTAGTTCATCGTTTTATGTGAAAAATTACTTGGAGTTGCGTTTTCCCACAAAACTACATACAAAGACTTAACTACAAACTGCATCCTCGGCAGAGAAGTTGGCTTCACTGTAGGTCCTTTCACACCCACCTCAGACTCCAGCAGCCAGCAAGCAACGCTGAAGACCCTGAATCCCCTCACATTATACTCACACCGGTCATAGGTCAAGGTCCAAAAGAAGTTGCAACCCGCTTGGAGAAAACAAGCCGGGTTGGCCCCGCCCTCACATGCCCCCATGTGTAGCCCTGGCAAATCATAAGATTCGCTGGGCTGAACGTGATGAGCAAACCTGATGTCAGCAGTGCTTTCCGGGGTGACTTGGGTGAATGCCATCCCAGGAGGGTTTGAGGCTCTTGCAGCAGGGATATGGCTGAGAGAGACACCCTGCTTCCGAAGGCCCGGAATCTCCAGCTAGAAAATCGGCGCTCTATCTGAAGCGTTCTCAAACCGCCCCCAGGGGCCAAAGGGGAATCTGAAACCGGTCCTTCATCGTCACTGCTCCATGCCTTGTTCTCTGCAGAGTGAGATTACACAACCAAATTTCACCCCTCGGGGGCCCCATTTGATCTTATTTTGTTTCTGAATTTGGGGCCAAGAAAACCAACACAAAGATAAGCATCATGTTCCCTTTGCAGCCAAAAGCCACGTCCCAGGGGCGGAAAACAGGAAGCTGCGGTGTTTTCTGTCCTCGTGTCCTTTCAGTTGGTGGGCCGGCAGGAAGCCGTGTCCCTCTCTCTGCCGCTCAGTCCTGTTTTCCCCCTCCCGCCACGTCAAGTAGGAATGATCTCTCTCCTCCTGCTTGTGAGAAGAAACAAGTCCCTAAGCCCTTTACTCACTCAGCCTTTCTCACGCCCTGGCCCGCCTCACTGCTGCTCTTGTGCTGCCCTTTGTATTCCTCCCAGATTCTGTCCCCACCCTGACCTTGCCATTGACCTTCAAGGTTTTGACAAGGTTCTGCCATGAGCAGGGAGTTCTGAGCAGGGAGTTCTGAACGGGAACTTTCAGGGCCTCCGTGTGGCCTCCCTGCCATCTTCAGTGTATGGTTTGCATGAACAGGGCGTTACAAGACGCATCCAGCCCCCAGGAAAGACAGCCCTGAGCCTCCAGCCCTTGGGGCCCTGGAGAAGCCCACCTGAGTGAAGGCCTCGGCTGTCCCTGCAGAGTGGTTTGACCTCTGCCCCTGGATATCTGTCCCTCCTAGGGTGGTGGCCTTGCAGAGGGCCTGAAAGCAAGAGACAGGAAGGGAGGCCATGCGGGGAGAAGGGGTCCCTGAGCCTGGATGGGAAGGAAGGTGCCCTGTGGTTTCCAGGGGAAGCCTAGCCCTGAGTCTGTGTTCCCGGGCAATCGGAGCACAGGCTTGGGCCATCTGTCCTTGCTGGCCTCAGGCTCCTTTCCACCTTGGCCATGGCTGTGACTGCAACCTGAGTTGTTGCCTGGGCTCCAGGGTTTTTCTTCCTTCTGCCTCTGTCTCCTCCTCCTCCCGAGGATCTGGGCCACACCCAGGTGGACCCTCTGCTGGTTGTCACAGTCTTGCCTCCCCAGCTGCCCTCACTCCCTCCCTCGTCTGCTTTCTCCTTTGGCTAAGTTTGGGGTTGGGCAGATCTAAAATGCAACCTCATGTGGCCACCAGATTTACTCAGTGCCAAATCCAGGCTCAGGAACCGGGGTCTGTGACCCAGGCAAGCTGCCTAGGAACCTCCCTCATCCGCTCTGAAACACAGAAAGAAAAAAAAAAGCCCACCTCAGGCCTCCTGCAAGGATTCGAGAAGATACCACATGAAAGACCTTCTAGACTGTACGCACCTATCTATTATCTTTTTTAAAGGAAATTGTCATATATCAGCTTCTGAAGATGCAGAGCCTCTCCCTCAGCACGCCCATCAAAACGAGGTCCCAGAAAAGACCTTCTTTGGCTAGACGTTGACAAAACGAGTTCAGCTTTAAGGCAACCTCACGTTCAGGCTTCAGTCGCCAAGAAGACTGTAGAGTCAGTGGTCCGTGTTCTCCCGTCCGAGCCTGTCCTCCAGCTGCCAGATTCTCTGTGGAGGCGGCAGCGCTGTCCTTGCTGGGGTTGTCTCCCAGAGACGGTCCACGCATCCGTGAGAGATACCGGCTCTTCCCTCCCCCTTCCTACGAGTGACAGCTTTTCTGTCCCAGCTCCTCCTTGGTTGTTTCCTCTTTGCCAAGCAGAGAGGGAGAAGCGGGATCTTCGCGGTAGTTGTCACTTGCATTGTACTTCTTCACCATCAGTGAGATTAAGCTCAGGTTCCTCTCTCAAAGCCCTGTGACTCTCCTCTCTCATGAACGGCCTTTTCGTATTCTGTGCCATCGTTTGGTTTGGTTTTTGAGTTGATCTTGCCCGTTGATGCGTCGGGGGTCTTCGCTAGGGAAACAAGCCCTGTAGAGTGTATGTTGCCCCTGTTTTTCCAACTGATCGTTTACGACTTGATTCTTTTCATCTGGGTTGTTCCCATGCCGACTCTGATTTTATGTCATTAACGTTGTGGCATATACTTTGGGAAGGAAGGAAAAATGGCGACAAAGAGCTCTTCAGCCCTGAGGTGTGCCTCGCAGGGGGTCAGTCTCCAGCTGTTACTCCCTTTGTATCACCTGCTGTCCTCCTCGACCTCCGTCTCAGCTAGGGGGAGGGCGTAAGGGCAGGGGCTGTCACTGGATGGGCCACAGGACAAGGGCCACTGCAACACTCGGACACTCGGGACAGATGGAGAACACAGATGAGCTCTGCCGTGAAGAGTCTGTCCCTGAAGAGCACAGACTTGAAGGTCCAGATAACCAAAGCACGGGGACTCTTCAGGGCTCTGGAAAGGAGTCTTCTGTTTAATTGGGGTTAGGTTAAGGGTGCCAAGCCTGTTCTGCACTTACTGTCACCAGACAGCCACAGGGGGATGAAAGAATTAACCTACTCGGTGAACTGAAACCCGCCCCGTTGGTGGTCAGCCATTGGGACGGGTGTTTGTCATTCACAAACACACCTTCCGTAGCTTGTTTTCTCCCAGAGATGGCAAGCCAGGCCCTTATGGGTCAAAGTAGTCTTCTCTGTTACATATTTTGTGCCATCCTGAAACTCCGTTGTGGCATTCTGAAATTGGGCTGGGAAGCAGGCTGATTCTTGACTCTTCCTGCATTGTGGTCTCTTACTTAATGCAGCCACGACAAAGCGCATGTCTAGTGAGGACGGCGCATTACCACCTGCTCTTCCTGGGGGCTGATGGCAGCAGCAGGTGAGTCCATCCTGGTTGGAGCGCATGGCAGAGCCGCACACGCCCTGGGCAGATGGTGTCCCCCTGCACCCGGACCCTGCAGGTGGGAGAAAAGATTCTGGGCAAGTTTGCCAGCAGCTGGGCTGTCCTCTCATGAGCGTCCAAACATATGATGGATGCACCAACTTGTCTGGACTAGTAGCAGAAAGGTTTGCTCTGACTGCTTCCCCGCCCTTTTCTCTCCGCCCCGTGGCCAATTCTCTTAAACCCGGATTCTAATCTTTCTTTGAAAAGAGTGTTTCTTAAAAGAAATGTTTTCTCCTTCTGCCAGACACTCCTGTAGCAAGAGAAGATGAATAAGAGACTTTGATCTCCTAGGCATCTTTTTTAAGTTTGATCTTTTGATCTAATGTTTTGTTTCTGTGTACTTAATGGTTTGCTTCAAAATCACCTGAACATCAGGTCAAATAAGACAAATACTTTCAAAAGTGAGGCCCATACCAATGCTTTATTGCAACCCCTGACAAAGGGCTATTACATTGTTCCTTGCAACTGGCAAATTGTTTCCCTCCTGCAGAAGGTGGACAGTGGATCACCGACCAAACGACTCCCAAACCCCAAATAGCAAATGACACGTCAGCAACTCTGCTGCATCAGGTCCTTGCGCTAATATTTGTTACAGGAAGTCACATACGTTGCTTCTTCCAAGCACCACGGGCTGGTGAGGATGTCCTGTGTCTTCCTGGTGAGGTTCGTGGGGTGACCTGGGTCACTCGCCCTCACCCCATTGGAAGGCGGGCCTCTGAGCCAGGGCAGCAGGCAGCGGGCGGTGCAGCATCTCGGGCGTTTCCACACAGCGTCGCTCGTGGACAGAGCGCTGAACCCCGGTGTCAGAGTTGGGTGGCCACAGTGGAGGCATCTTTGTCCCTCACCCTTCGCCTTCTCTGCCATCACGTAGATAGGAGTCTTGGCCCCATGAGGCCATGAGCCGCAGAGCACAGAGGTTGTCCTGCGAACCGAAACGCTATCCAATGGGAACCCGGCCCCACGGGATGCCACTGACTGCTCATTGAGGTTTCAGGGCTGTCCATGACTTCCGTGAATCCAGCCCACCAAAATCGTCATTCTGCTTCAACATAGTTCTAATCATGAATTCTGGGCCGAGGCCTATAATTAATTTGGCTATATCCGTGCCAACAAATTCTTACTCATAAGAATTTAAGATTCTGTGGTTGCCACCCATCTTTAAATCCATGACTCAGTCCCCAGGCCTTTTTATTTTTTCCTTAAGATAATTAATCCATGCTTTTTTGAAGAAAACTATCGCCGCTGTGACTGAGCATCAGTGTGGTGTTGGCTGTCTGCGTTGCTGTGCAGCCGTAAAATACACTGCTAACTAACACGCGCGCACAAAAGGAAAGCAAAAACTACACCTGTTCCAGGTGTCCTGCAATAGAGAAATAGATCACTTTTGGACACGTGAGCCTGACAGATTAATGCATGAGGACTTCCATACAGGGCGAGATGGAGTGCACAGCTTTGCCCTCCTGCCGAAACCAACAAACAAACGTGCTGTGTATAACAATGGTTTTCAAGTCACTGGACTTCAGGCGGTGGACGATGGTGATGCTGAGAGACAGCACGGAGAGAGGGGAAGGCTGCGGCCGGCCCAGCTTGCTGCCTTGGGGGCTTGCAGGCCACGGCATGTGGAAGGCGGCCTGAGATGGAGCCCAGGGGACCGCCTGACTTGAGACGGAGCTGAGAGTCCAGGCGGGCAGCCCGAGTCCACAAGACACCGCACTAGAGAGCACTGTGTGGAGAGGAGAGGACTGGGCTGCACGGACAGCAACCTTGGGGAGACCTGCAGGTGGTCCCCACGGAGGACTCAGCAGAGTTCTGATCAGGGCATGCGTGTGAGGCCAGGGGAAAAGCCACCCAAAGGGATTAAAGCTACCAGAGCCCCGTGCTCATCCGGGGCAGGAGTAGTGCCTGTTGCTGCCAGCCAGACTAGAAAGCCTGATGCTCCACGAGGCAGGGGTATGATGCACAGACAGGTCTTGCCTGAGAAGTGGGCAATATTAGCCGTAGATGGAGCAGTGCTCCAGACTCACCCAACAAATCAAGAAGAAGAAAAAAAGACCCAAAAGGGTCAAAATGTTTCCGGTAATTGAACTGCTCCCCCACCTTCAAGAAAAATCAAGAATGCTGATAGAGATAGAAAAATAACAAGCAACAAAGTAAATTTCATAAACTCTGTCATCAGAGATTGTAAGTATACGAAGAGGTAGAAAAACACAGCCCATGGAAACCAGTCCGGAGCTGACACAGATATCAGAATCAGCAGACAAGGATGGTTATTGTAGCTGTGTTCCATGTGCTTAAAACGTTTAGCAGATATATTTTTAAAAACCAAATAGAAGACTTGGAGATGAAAACTACAATGTCTGAACTGAAAAATACATGGATAGGATTCACATCAGAGAAAAATTAGTGAGCTTGAACATGTAGTTTTAGACACTGTCCACAACTAAACACAGGAAGAAGGTAAAAAGTGTCTAGGGCATCAGTGAGCTTTTGAGTCACTCCAAGTGGCCTAAAATATATATAATTATAGGCCCTGGGGGGAAAGTGGAGGGGGGGGGCATACAGCAAAAATATTTGAAGAAATAATGGTGAAAATGTTTCTAGATGTTGAAAACTATAAACCCACAGACCTAATATGCTCAATGAACTCCAACTGCAAGAAACATAGAGAAACTAAACCCAGGCACATTCTAATTAAATTGCTCAAAACCAGTCATAAAGAAAACATCTCCAAAGCAGCCGCGGGAAGGAGAAATATTACACACAGAGGAGCAAAGAGAAGGCTGCCAATAGGTTTCTCTTTAGAAACACAGAAAGAGGCAAGGCAAGTGGGTACCATTTTGGAAGTACTGAAAGGAAAAACTGCTGACTTAGAATTCTAGATCCAGTTTAAAATTTATTTCAAAATTTAAGGAAGTAAGGATATTTTTCAGATATGCGAAAGCTGAAAGAATTGAGTACCCGCAGACCCCCTCTAGGGAGACCCGCAGAAGCAGGGGAAGATGGTACCAGATTGAAATCTTACCTGCACGAGGAGGGAAGACCACCAGAAGCCATAATAAAGCTCTCATGCACTTCTGTAGCTTTACCTGTAAGAGCACAAAGCCAGAGACAACCCTAATGTCAAGTCAGTTAGTCAGTAATCAGGTAAGCCAACTGGTATACCCACACAGTGGCGTTTCGTTCAGCAGTAAGAAAGAGTGAATTATTGATACATGTCACAACACGGATGAGCCTCAATATAATTATGGTGCGTGAAAGAAGCTAGACAAACAGAATATATCCTGTAGGATTCCATTTATATAAAATGTTATGAAATGCAATACAGTGACAGAAAGCAGATCTGTGGTTGCCTGGGCTTAGGGGTGGGTAGGAGAGGGCTGGAGGGATTACAGATGGGCCTGAGGGAACTGGGGGGCGGGGGGTGACGGAGTTGTTTTCCATGTAGATTGTGGTGTTTCACATATGTATGTACAGTTCAGCAAATTGTACAGCTTTGGTCTATGTAGTTTATCATGTCAGTTAAGCCTCGGTAAGGCAGTTAGAAATTAATATATGACAGAATGAAAGTGAGTATGTAGAAAAAGCACATGAGAACAGGTTTATAAGACGCGATAACAGGTGGTTAAAGAGACTTCATTTAGAAAGATAGTAACATTTAGAAAAAAGAGCTGCAGCAATAATTTTTACCGGTTGTTAAAGTAATACAGAAATGAAGAACCACAACACTGAAAACGCGCTCTCTGCTCAGATTTTTGTCATTCTGTGGATTTGAGTGTCAATTGTTCTATTTAAGGCTCTCTAACTTTCTCAACATGTAAACCTTCTGTGCCGCATCTCTTTCTATATAACGTGTTAAGCACATTAACAAGTGTTTAACCCATAAGAACTTACATGAGCGAACTCATTTCTAAGTGCCTGGAATAGTAACCGGCTACAGTAAGAACTCTGTCCCTGTTGCCTCTTATCTTGACAGCTACCGTCTGAATGTGGCCTGAAGGCCACCTGGATCCTAGAACGGAAGGCGGGAGGTTGAGCTTCAGAGTGCTGTTGGTCCCTCACCGACCTTTGTGCCCTGTGAGACACACAGCAAAGGCTCAAAAAGAGATAGGAAGGGAGGGGCAGGGCGTCAGATCTTTGTTTATACTTCCTGACTCTGGGCCCTGAGTCCCCACTAAAGTGCAGAGCGGTTCTTTGTGTCCCAGCACGGGGCGTGTGGGGGGACCAGTGTGGTGTGGTGGCAGTCGGGCCTGCTCCAAGGTCACGGACCCTCACGGATGGAGGATGATGGGTGAAGTGTGTCCAGTCCTGGCCCTCGGACCCTCTCTTAGTTAGGTTTTGTGCCCTCTCCCATCGGACTCAGCCTCCTCTTTGCCTCTTCTTCCCTCTGCACCCCGGGCTGCCTGTTTGAGCGGGTAGTTTTCATTGTGTTTTCCAGACCGTTTTCCACACTCCTGACTCCAGGGCCCCTTCCTCCTTCTCAGTGTCACCTGATGGTCATGTTCAAGGGTTCTGAGTCAGGAAGGCCCTGACCGGGCCACTTGGCCTCTTGAGGTGGCAGCTTCCTCATCTATCAAATGAGTAGCCACGGGATCGGTGTTGCCCTGAGGTCAACAGGGACAGAACAGGTAAAGGACTTTTTCCTCTTGATGTTGTAAACTTGGGCTCAAAGTCATGCGGAAGTTACAGGGCTGAGCCACGTAGGATTTCTACCTATTCGCCGTCTTTCCCCTTTCAGGGTAAGGAGCCTGTCTGAGATAAGTTTCAAAAAACCTTAACCTCCCCTCCCCCAACACACACACACACAGTTACTCACACACACATCTGGCCACATGGGGTGGGAAGCAAGTTGGCTGACAGTCTCTACGTAGACGTCCAGTCCGCCCGACCCCCCGTTAGCCTCGCCTCTGCCCCGTGTAAGTCGACCTTGGAGCAGAGTGGTTTTAAGGGAACCAAGAGGAGTCATCGAGCCCTCCTTCCTCCTGTCCAGTGAGAGCCTTTTCACAATCTGTTCTTCCTGCCTCTGTGCAGAGAAAACCTGTAAGAAGACGCTGGCCTGAGCACGGGTTCAGGGAGCCCTCGTGAGTCATCAGTGCTCCCTGCCTCCTCTCAAAGCCCCGGAGGCTCTGCCCCGTGGACGGCGCTCTTGGGCGTCCCAGAGGCTTGGCCTTGCACCACGAGCCATTGAGGAAAACGTGGAGAAACGATGGTGCAGCCTGTGTGTGGCCACACCGCCAGTTCCTGCGATTCCTGCTTGGCTCTTGCCTCTGTCAGGAGGGACAGAGCTCTGGGACCTTGACTCTGTGAGGCCCTCTCAGTGTCCCTCTCTGTGTGCCCTACGAGGAAGTGTGAGCAGAGTCTACAGCCAACCTGAGGCATTTCCAGAGGCTCTGCCTTCCCATGAGAGACTCGCTTGGACCAAAGCTCTGGCATCCCTGTTCAAGTGCCCAGAAGGCTACTTGAGTCATTGCCACGTGGTGGTCACAACTCTCCTGAGCCCAGGACCCTAACCCCTGTCCTGAAAAGCCACTCTTCCCTCTTCCCTGCCCCTGCTCCCATGGGGACCCCACAAAGAGGAGGGGCAGAGGCCTCTCTGGATGTTGGCCAACTGAGTCTGCCAAAGCCTTTCACAGGGGACTCTCTAGGCTCTTTGATGTGGCCCCAGAGCCTCCGAGACCTTGCTTCAGTTAATTTTATCCCACGGCCAACTTGACACTTGTCCAGAAAGTTGTTTCCTATGCATATGACTGCTTGGCTCTTGGGGTCCATCAGGTTTGGCCCAGAGCCGGGAATGTCCAGGTCAGCAGACTCCTCCTGGGACCCCCACATTCCTTGTCACCACCCAGCTATGCAGAATGGGTGCTTTGGGGTCAGCTGACAACCGACCTGCCTCTCGGAGGTGAAAATCCAGGGACCTCATGAATCCTCTTCCTCTTTCTGTGGCCTGGCCTGAGGGAGGGAGGGCAGCGTCCCTGAGTATGGGATCAAGTCTCTCACCAAAAATCACAGCCACCATGGGAGGGTGTGTGACTTTCCTCTCACGCTGGGCCGCAACCTCATGCCATCATGTTCCACATGGTTTTATATTTCACGTTTTTTACTTAGCATTATCTTACGAACATTTCCCCGATTGTCCTTATTTATAATGGCTGAGCCACAGCAGAGTGGGTTAGTGGCCGACAGGGTCCTCACTGGGTCGACTGAGGACTTGAGGAAGGAAGGGGCTGTGGGGCTTGTTTGCCTCGTTGACCTGAAATCAGTCTCCCTTGTCCGCCCGCCCACCCCCTGGCATGGAAAGTTCAGAGGAAGGGCAGAAAGTGGGCTCTGCTGAGCCACAAATATCTACTTCTGCCCACCTCAGAGCTGCATCATTACACACACATGCACACACACACACATGTGCACACATGTGCACACACCAACGTGAGTGATTCCTAGTCAGACATGTCGGTGTGAGCGCAGACGGTATTGCCAAGCCGGCGAGATCTGTCTGGGTCATGTCTGCACACACCTGCACACACAGTTCCTTGCTGGCTGGGACCCTCGCTCTCACACCTGCCCAGTCACACCGCGGTGAGTTACCACCTTGACCCTGGGCATGTCCCCGTGCTGGTGTCCCCATGCCGCCACCGTGGAAGTCGGTTGCCTCCCATTTGCCTTTCTAAGCACTTGGGTTAGGCTCTCTGGGAAAACAGTGTGGCCTGGTCCTCTATTTCCCCAGAACTTTCTTTGGGTCAACCTCTGGTTATTTTTATATTCACAAGAGGTCCACAATCATAATTCTCTGCCAATTAAAACTGATTTTTCTTCACTTATTTTGGACCTGGCTGTTGTAGTTACTTAGATCCAGCCTGAAAGATTTCCCAAATCAACAATATTATATTCAAAATTCGAGAGTTACTGGACTTAATGGCCAGAAACCAATGTAATTATGAGCAGTTTCTAAGCAGTAAGGGGATTTTACTGCCTCTCAAGAGAGCTGAGAGAATTGGCCAGCCTAAAACAAAGGTAAAATATGGATAATTTTCTTCTAGAAAATAATCATGTCCTGTAGGGTGAGAAAAGAAAAACATTCCAGTGCTTGGCAGGTCTCTTCCCTGGCCTCCGGATTTATCAGGCGCCCACAGGCCTATACAGACAGGAGCTGGGGCAGGAGATGGGGGAGGTGTCAGGCCAGATTGAGGGGCGTCCTTACCCCAGGAGGATGTGGGGAGGGTCCAGTGAAAGAGGGGGTCCTTCCCCGCTGGGGTTGTCTCACTAGAGCCAGCATGCGTGTACCATGTGATGATGCAGATGTCCGCTCACTGCCCCACCTCCCCTGCCTGCTGCTTTTTCAGGCCCAGAAGTGAGTGTTCATCACCGGGCTCAGGGATGCTGGGGGAAACGCTGCAGGGTGGGTCCTCCTTCAGGACCTGGGCTCCCGGAAGCTTGGGGCTGTGCCCCGCCCCCAGCAGAACCTCAGCCACCTCATTGCTCCTGGGAGGTGTCCCTGTGTTGGCCGCTCCTGCAGCCAGACCCTGTGCATCATTTCACCCTCTCCTGCCCCAGCCTTTTCAGCATGAGGAGTCACTCCATTCCGGATGCTGGCCCTTCCCCCAGGCCTCAGAGCTGTTGGGGTCTCACGGCCATTAAAGCTAAACTGGGTGCCCTGACAGATTTGGCTCAGTTGGTTGGGTGTCGTCCCATGCAAAGCGAAAGGTCGCCGGTTCGATTCCCGGTCAGGGCATGGACTTGGTTGTGGGTTTGATCCCGTCGGGGTGCGGACGAGAGGTAACAGATCGATGTTTCTCTCTCACACAGATGTTTCTCTTCCTCTCTTTCTCCCTCCCCTCCCCTCTCTTTAAAAAGAAATAAAATCTTTAAAGCTAAACTGGGCTTCATGCAGAGTGTGGCAGAAAGCCTCCAACATGGGCCACCGGACACAAAGATGATGATGCTCCTTGTACCCCAGCCCCATTCAGGGCACTCAGCGTGGTCTCTGTGCCCCCCAGAGAATCCACGATCAGGGGGATCCGGGCCAATTCCAGGGGAGCCAGGCTTTGTGCCTGGGCCTGCCTCATCTGCAAGACCCCACCCCTTCCCCTGTGAGGCGCCCCAGTGTAGGTTCCCACCGGAACCCCTCCCTCCTCGCTAATCAGCAAGAATCCAGAGGGATACCTGTAGGCTCCTTTTAGATCACCACCCACTGCTAACCCTGGTTAGAGGCCTCACTTGATCCTGTGGAGGAGCATGAAGCTTCTGAATGGCCTCCAGGAAAGGCACAGGTGCGCAAGGCAGGCGAGGGCTGTGCAGGTGAATGACTCCCTTCCTCCCTGCACGCTGGGTGGCCCATGGGAGACGTGCTGAGCACACAGGCCTGGGTGTGGGGCAGCTGGCGTTATTACAGTCTTGCTTTAATCTGAACGTGAAAGAGGAGACCCTGGCAACAGCTCGAGAAATTTCTGGAGGGACCCAGAATGAGCAGCACCAGGTATAAAGGAGGGGAGGAGGGGCATGGCCGGATTCCATCACGGGTCTGATGGCCAAGGGAAAGCATGTCTTGATTTGCAATTGGTAGGAACGGCTTTGAAGTAACATAAAGTTTTCAGCTGGGGAGAAGACAAAATATACGTTAAGAGAACAAAATAAAGGGGCCGGGTGGATAGGTTTATTTTTGAGATCTAAACTCTCTGAAGTGGAGTTGTCATAGTTACCGGCTTGTTTTTACTTGTGTGGATGAGATCTGAAGGCCCCAGAATTAAAATAATCCTCCCCTGTGTCAAGTGTGTGTCTGCACGAACAAGCACCTGGGCCGCGTTCGCTGTTGTCAGCGGAGGCCCCCCCGTTCCTCCCCTCCCCTCTCGGGGCTGCCCGGGCCTGTCCGGAAGAGCCCGTGACTAGAAAACTGGAATTAACTTGACTTCCTTTGCCACACACACTCAGGATCACTGTGGTGGAGACATCTATCGTGACACGCCCATAAAGAAGGTCCCACTCCTGCCCATACCTGACTCAGGGACGGCCACGCTGCTCCCCACCCCCCAACCATGTCTCAGGAGAGAAGTGCTCTAATTTATGAGCGTCTGGAGGGTGCTGCTTGTGACTCACATTTATGAGCATACGTTCATGATGAACCACGCTGACAGAAAACGGAAGTGTGTCTTTCAGGCCTTAGGTAAGGTATATAGGTAGGTGCCAGGCCTGGCTTTGTCCTTCAATGATTCAATGACCGCTTTGTCCCAGATAAGCCACTGTCCTCTCTGTTCTTGCAGCCTCAGTTACAAACTAACGAGCCTGGCTGACAACAGGGTCCTGCTGTCCCTGGGGACACGAGACACTCCTGTTGTTAGTTTGGGAAGCTGAAGTCCAAAGAAGCCATCCCAAACTGGGTCCCACAGGGGATGTGTGCAAAGCCACCGCCTTGCACTTTGTGAGCCTGGTGGGAAACTGGAGGGATAATTCTACAGGACACTTGCAATGTTTTGGTTACGCCAAGAGATGCATGTCGAAGCGACCCTAGCAGAAAGAAGGCTGAGTAAAGTGACGGATTTACCCAAAGTACAGTATCAGCCTTTATATAGATCCTCAGCTACACAGAAATGCTCAGCTCTCATTTCCAACTTTTAACTCATCCTCCGCATAAGGACCCCACGGTCCGAATGCTGCCTCTCTACCAGGGGAACCGCGTGCATTTGGGATAGCCCGTGTTTGGGTTTTAATGGATGTCAGCAGCACCGCTCCCAGTCAGGTGCCTTCGCGGCGGCACGAGATAATGACTAGCACTCTGCGTTCAGGTGACAGATTCTCATCGTCAAGCAGAGAAATGTGAGGCCGGCATGACCGTTCGCAGGAAATGGACACCTGCCGTTTGAAATTTGGAAATAATGAAACCCACGCTTAGATTCCAGGAACCTCTGCTATAGAGGACCGTATTGCAGAATAAAATTGAACTTGTTCGTCTCGGCTGATGGGAAGTAACGGTCTGCTAGCAAGGAGAAGAGTAACCACAGGAAGGGGTACTGTGTTGACACCCTCCGCCAGTCCCCCTCGCGTTATTTATCTTCTGAGAGTGACCGCGATGCTCGTCTGTGACTCCCTGAATCACGGAGTTGCGTAGCCACGAATTCAGGGTCAGGGCACGTGTCGCTTTTACGCCCGCCTCGTCCCAATGGTGAGGAGATCTCTCAGTGGGTCTCAGTGTGTGTAAAACACACTCTGCTTACATAGCCCGAAAGAGAAGGCGGTGGGGTGACTTTGGAGCAGACCCACAACTTGTCTTTTAAGAAAGTTTAAACAGGCGGTAGAAGGCCATGCTGTCTGGTAGATACAGTGGGATGTTTCTAAAAGAACATCCGTTTCCGTCTTTATTTATAACCTTCGGTGGCCTAACAGAAGAGCAAATGCGGGGAGAAAGGAGAAATTCACGCCCAAGGATCCTTCATTTCAAAGCCACTTCAAATCCAAATATTGTAGACTTGACTAATTACAGAAAACTGGTGCCGAAGGACAAAATTATTTAGCAAGGTGAATGAAAACTCTTTATCTCTTCAAAATTACCCAGATTACCTTGGCTCATATGTCATTCTGAAAATCAAATCAGACCTACAGCCTGAGTAATGCATGAGTGCTTTCCTTCCTGTTTTCCCACGTCCCTGCTGAAGGACACCTTGGTTCCTTTCGTTGTTCTCATGGTTGTGAGTAAAGCTGCCGTAAGCTGCTGCACACAGATGTTTATGTGGATGTAAGTTTTCAATTCACTCAGGCAACTACCTAAGAGTGTAATTGCTGGGCTGTAGGATAAGGTTATGGGGAACCGCCAAACTGTTTTCCAAAGTGCTGTCCTTCCACCAGAAGTAAGGGGGAGATTTCTGTCGTCCTGGCCAGCATTTGTTATGGTCAGTTTTAGGAATGTGCAGTAGCATTGCATTGCAGTTTTAATTTTCATTTCCCCGATGACCATTGATATTGAGTATCTTATCATGGGCTTATTTGCCACCCATAAACCTTCTTTGGTGACAACATCTGTTCAGATTTTCTGCCTATTTAAAAAATTTGATTGGTTTTTCTCTTACTGAGTTTTAAGAGTTCTTTATATGTTCTGGATAAAAGTCCTTTATCAGATACGTGACTTGTAAATATTTTCTCCCAGTCTGTGGCTTATTTTATTCTTTTAAACATTGTTTTTAAAAGATTTTATTTATTTTTAGAGAGAGGGGAAGGAGGGAGAGAAACATTGATGTACAAGAGAAACATCAATTGGTTGCCTCTCACATGTGCCGCAACTGGGGACTCGGTCTGCAACCCAGGCATGTGCCCTGACCAGGAATCAAATCAAGGCAACCTTTCACTTTGTGGGATGATGCTCAACCAACTGAGACATGCCTGTCGTGGCAAAAAAAAAAAAAAAAAAAAAAAGTTTATCCCACCATAAATACGGATTTGTCTAATCCTCACGTTGGTTGCTATTAGAATTATAAAATACTGTATTTTTCGCACTATAAGATGCACCTGACCATAAGACACACCTAGGTTTAAAGGGGGAAAACTAGAAGAAAAAAACATTCTGAACCAAATAGTGTACTGAAATATTTAATAAAATATAACAGAATAATATTTCATCCATGTAAAGTGAACAGCATGGTATTAAGAACCATTATCACTGTCATTAACAAATGAGGAGAGACTTTAAGGTTCAAGTACTCTTCTAGTTTTCTGGGAATCCCAAGAACTCATCATTGCTGGTGTCAGAATTTATGAAGCTCAGTTGCTCACAATCACTGATATCACCCTCTTCACTATCATCATACTGACCAAACGCCCTGAGACTCAGCAGTAAAGTGGGACATTTAAGCATCCCCAGGGGTTTTGTGTGGGCCCACCACTTCCTCTTCTAACAGCTGTTGTCACCGCCGACAGGTCAGGTAATACACATCACGGTCTGTGATGCAATATTTGCTCCATAAGACGCACAGACATACCCCCCCACACACACTTTGGGGGGAACAAAGTGCATCTTATGGAGCAAAAAATACGGTACTTTATTTTTCACAACCTACTTATAATCAATATTTTACCATTTTAATTGTAATATAGAAACCTTATTCCTATAGGCTCCTTTATCCCCCAATTATGTTTGTTAAATATACATATATATGACAGCTGTATACATCAGCACCCCATCAGACAACACTGTGTTTTGCTTTTGTTCCATCGAGCATTATTTTAAAGAAAGAGAATATTCCACTATTTTTACCCAGATATTTGCCATTTCTGTTGCTCTTCCTTCGTATCTAATGTTCCAGGTTTCGTCCTGGTATTATTTTCTTTCTCTCTGAAGAACTTCCTTTAACAATTCTTTTAGACCAGTTCTGCCTCTATTCATATGACATTCATAAGACATGAGATATGAGAATGTCTATCTCACCTTAATTTCTGAATATTTTTGCTAGACAGAGGATTCTAGTTAGATAATTCTTTTCTTTCAGCACTTTAAAAATGTTTTGTCACTTCTAACCTCAATGTGATGAGAAATCCACAGTAATTCAAATCTTTGTTCCCCTATAAGTAATGTGTCTTTTTTTCTGCCTGCTTTCAAGATCCTTTGTCTTTAGCAAGTCTGATAATGAAGTGTTTGTGTGTGGATTCACTAGGTGTCTTGTTTGAAATTTCCTCAGCTTCTTGAATCTGTAGGTTTATATCTTTCATCACACTTGAATAATGTTAGCTTTTTTTTTTTTTTTTTTTTGAATACCTTTTCATTCATTTATGCTGTTCTCTCATTCTGGAACCCCGATGACAAAACATTTTGTTATTGTCCTATAGGTCCCTGAGGTTCTGTCCATTTGTGTTTTCAATATTTTTTCTCTGTTGCTCAAATTGGATCACTTCTATTGATCTGTCTTCAAGTTCACTGCCTTTTTTCACTCTGCTGATGAGTCCATTCAGTGTGGTTTTTAAATTTTTTTGCTTATTTTTTATTTCTAAAATTTTCATTTGGCCCCTGGCTGGGTTGCTGGTTGGTTGGAGCATCTTTCTGTACACCAAAAGCTGGCAGGTTCAATTCCTGGCCAGGGCACATACCTAGGTTGTGGGTTCAATCCCCAGTTGGGGCATGTATGGAAAGTGGGGGTGGTAACTGATTGATGTTTCTCACTCACATCAATGTACCTTTCTCTTTCTCTTCCTAAACTCAGTTAAAATCTTAAACATTTTTCATTTGCGCCCTGACCTGACTGGTGTGACTCAGAGGGTTAGGTGTCATCCCACAAACCAAAAGTTCACTGGTTTGATTCCTGGTCAGGGCACATGCCTGGGTTGCAGGCCAGGTCCCCTGTTGGGGATATGCAAGAGGCAACCAATCAATATTTATCTCACACATCAATGTTTCGCTCTCCTCTTCCTCCCTCCCTAGCTCTCTCTCTCAAAAAATAAAATCTTTAAAATAAATAAATTAATTAAATAAAAATGTTCAGTTGGTTCTCCTTTGTCTTCTAATTTTTGCATTCTATTTTATTTTATTATTTCATCCTGTTTTCATACTGTTCTATTTTAATATTTGTTTCCAGTGTTACATTCTATTTAATACTCATTTTAAGTGTTAGTGATTGCTTGTTTTTGCATTTTTATAACTCTTTGAAGTCTTTGTCAGAAATCCCAACATCTTTGTCCTTTTCTTATGTATTGTCTTTTCTCATATGAGTTTTCTGTGGTTGTATGTCTTTTATCCTATTTTAAATATGACGTTATGAGACTGTCTTGTTGAAGCCCTACAGAGAATATCAATACTTTCATTTCAGCAGGCAATTACGTTGATTAGGCTCAGGCTGCAGCTTGGGATTGTGATTTCAATGGCAGGTCTCATTCAAAGCTTTTGCATTGCTGTTCGGATCTGTCTTGTGCGTCCTTCCTCCAGGGGTCAGTCTGGGGTCGGGGCAGAGGTTTGTCAGCGCAGTTCTCTTGAGTTCTGGGTCTGCTGTTTGGATCCGTTCCACGCAAGCACAGGTGAAGGGTGAGCCTGGGAAGTTCATCAACAGTCCAGTGGGGTTACTTTCTCAAGCTCTTCCTGATTCATCATCGTCCCCATCCTCCCTGGTTCACTGGATCTCCCATTTTCTGTCTGGCCGTAAGCTGTTTACGTCCACAACGGTCACTTCTGGGCCAAACATGGGACCGCAGAGGAGAGAGTTTGGGCTGCAGTCTGCTTTTGCCGGATGCTGTTGCTGCCCCATCGTAATAGCGGCCGTCTGGGGCCCGGCGCAGAGGGAGCTGAGGAGAAGGAAGGGAAGTACCCCGGGGGTTTCATCTGTTCTCTCGGAGATGTGCGGAGCTTCCTTTCCCCTTCCTCCAGCCAGACTTCTCCAGGAAGTCTCTCTTCTGCCCCACAGTGCTCACTTCCGAGGTTGGGACTGGGGTTCAGCTGGGCTGTCCCGGGAAGAAAATGGTCAGTTCACCACCACATTTTTGGGGCTTTGAAATCAGCGTCCTTCTTGAACCTGCCTGTGGCTGTTTGTTTCTTGTTCT
This sequence comes from Furipterus horrens, assembly GCF_987537825.1. Classification (NCBI taxonomy): domain Eukaryota; kingdom Metazoa; phylum Chordata; class Mammalia; order Chiroptera; family Furipteridae; genus Furipterus; species Furipterus horrens. The sequence goes on along the minus strand of NW_028327177.1, from coordinate 135,685,888 downwards.
CAAGTTGCTCTGCTGTGTATTCTGTTCAGGTCCTATAGTTGGTTCAGAGGGAGAGAGAGGGGCATGTGCCTGTGCTCTCTCTTACCCAGAACTGGAGCTTCTAATTGATGTTATTTAACATTTTTATTTTCTAATTAACTCCTCTTTATATGCAGGAAAACAGTGGGTGTTAATGAGAGTTCCGATAAACGGCCAAATCACATGGTTTTCAGTCGATTCTTCTGACTTTGTTTATGCCTATATGTATGTCAGTTTCACATGATGCTGTTTTGGTCCCTTCCTTTGATCATGTAATTCTCACTCTCTATTCTATTTGCACCTTTTAAGTAGCCTTGTGAGTGAACACAGTCTTATTTCTTTGCAATCTGTTGAGTGGTTTTTTTTGTTGTTGTTGTTGTTTGTTTTTTTAGCACAGCCTCTAGTAGGGCCAGTCAGGGCAATGGGTCTCGCTGTAACTCAACGGACATGTATGAGGCACGGTTTTGAGCAAAAACCAGGTGGGAGTCCTCAGTGAAGAACCCTTCCGCTCTCAGATTGTGCTCACTTCAGACATAATTGAGCTGAAGCTGACATTTTCAAATGGCAGCCTTTTGAAATCACTCAGTTGGGGGTGATTTCACAACAAATTTACACGTGGCTCTTTGAAGATGCAGATCTTTGCAGAAGGCGCACCTGATACAGCTGTGCTGGCAGCTGGGCTCTGGCGCACGCAGGAAGTGGGACCGTGAAGGAGCGCACTCATTCAGAGCCCATGCAAAAGTTTCCTGTCACTGTGACTTAAGAAGCGTTCAGCCTCTTCTTGAGAATTGGGGAGCTGCTAATCCACCTGGGTTGCCGTGGGCAAGTGGAAGGAACCCTTGAGCGATGGGAGCAGCTGAGGCCCGCCTGGTTCCAGGCTCCTGGTGGGGACAGGCTTGGGCCCCAGGGGTTGTGCTGTGGGGGCCCCTCAATCACACAAAGCCCCGCTACCTCACCCATCAAATACACTAGGCACGAATCTCTCCAGGTGAGGCTGTGGGAAAGAGTGAGATTGCAGAGCCTTCTGAAAGTTAGGTGCCATCCAAGTGTTTATGGCAACATGTTTTTTAAATAACCACCAAAGATTAAAAAAACATAGGACATGAGTGGTGAGTTAAGAGGAGCAGGTCTAATCCTAGAATCAAGGTGTATCCTGAATTAGCAGATCTTTGGACCTGTCGCGTCCCTTCGGGCCGAGTTCCCGGTTCTGCACGCAGGTGCCGCAGAGTCAGGGCTGCCTGTGTGTTCTTCCTGTCCCTCTCAGGACTGTGGCTGTCAGCAGGGGCACACCTCCGAGGGCACCTGGGACGGGTGGGCAGGGGTGACCTGTCTGGGGCCTCGTGCTTCTCTCAGGGTCCCCAGATCGCCAGGCACCTGCAATCATGATTTTTCTACCCATTTGAAAGGGGCTGTGTTGGGCTCAGAGCCCCCAGGACACAGGCCCACAGTGTCCTGTGCTGACAACGGGAAAGGTCACTCACTTGTCATTTGCTTTGACTAGAAAGTTTAGGCTTGTGAAACACAAACCCTCCTGAGGAATGCACGGGAGGCAGCCACTGCCCTCCTGCTGCTGCATCCCCAACCCCAAGTGACTCCCTCCTGCTCACCCTGGCTGCCTCTGTCCCCATGATCAGCAGCGTGCTGTGGGGTGGGGCGGGGCGGGGGGTCCTGCTCCCCAAAGCCGCGGGTCGGCAGGACTCAGGGCGCCCATCGAATGGGATGAGTCGGGATGCGCCAGCCAACCACTGCCTTCCCCCGTTGCTTGCAGATCACCTCCAATGAGAAGCACCTGGAGGCCCTCAGGAGTGCGGGCAGCCTCCTGCGGATCCTGGAGTGGCTGCGGGCAGGCGGGTAAGTAGGCCCAGGAGGCCAGTGCATCCGCTGGGCTCAGCAAACACTGGCCCATTCTTTCCTCTCTTCCTGCCCCCCCCCCCCCATTCCATCCACACACCAGGGACCACCCTGGGCTGGCCTGTCATTGCTCACTGACATCCCTCCCAGCTTGGGAAGCCACTCTGTTCCTCCACCCCCTGGGGATCCCCACTGTGCAGATGAGGAGGGAGAAAAGCAGAGCAGCTTAGCCCTGTGGGGGAGGGCACTATTGACATCCCCAGCGGGCAGAGATGAGGAGGGGATAGAATGTGACCAGGTGGGAGCAGCCTGAGCCAGATGCATCATTACTGCCACCTTGCAGAGGGCCTGGAGGCTCAGGAAGGGCCAGGGTCACAGCTGACAGCTCAGCCTGCCCTACAGCAGCACCAGGCTGCCTTCCTCAGCCAGAACTTTAGGGGAAAGCTTGGAACCTACAGAGCAGACCGCGTGACACTTAGCCTCCCAGTCCTCAGCTGTACAGTTTGTAGAACATTCTAGAACTGAGGTGCACAGACCAGGGCAGCCCTGTCACCCAGGAGCATCACACTCTGAAGATAGGAGCTGGTATCAGTGGAGTGAGGGCTGCAGAGAGAGTCCATCCCACAGTGACACGCACCCCTGCAGGCCGGAACTCATGGTGACAGGTGGTGGGGGAGGTTGAGCTTAGAGCCGTATTTTATTGAAATGTTAGTGTCAAGGGACCAAAGAACACCTGCAGGGGATAGAGCAAGTTGTCCCCAGGTGTCCACACTGCCATCAGCTGGTGCTGTCTGATGGCTCACACTGCATGTGACAGCACCAGAGCCTGGCACTAGGTGGCTGGGGGGTGCCCAGGTTTGATGAGTGACTCAGTGAAGGCAGTAACCCCTCCTCCCTCAGGTCATTGTCCCCAGAGCTGAGGGCAGTGGCCAGAGATTGTGGCGGCCACAGTCCAGATCCCCAGCTGCTGTCCTGCCCCCACCCTGGGCAGGAGACCCACCTCCCGAGGGGTACCTGGCCTCCATCGGGCATGCAGGACCTGGAAGCGTGCCTGCCATTTCCTGGCGGTTTTCAGAACCACAGTGTTCTCTATAATCTGCTTCCGGGTGTTTGGGGATGGGTATTAATTTGAAGAGAAATAATTCGTGGTCAAGGGAGGCATTGCTGAGAAGGTGAGGGAGGCAGGGCTCCGACCATCCTTGTTGCACTGGATCCTGGATTGGGTGGGGGAGGGCGACACCACCTCGGGGCTCCTGTGAGGTGAGGGGAAGGACAGGCTCTGATGGGAAAGGCTCCTTCTCGCCCTCGTTCAGCCCCGAGGTCTAAGATGGGACAGGGACATGTGGGCTGCGCCACAGGCGCTCCGCTAGGCTGGTCTGTGAGGAGCACGGACGCCATCCCCAGGGACCCTGCCTTGTGCAGACGGCCTCGTGCCCAGGAGCGGGTAGCCCCGGGGGGCCCGTGTGGGCCTCCTCACCTAGCAGGGCCTCCGTCTGCCTTCCGTGCTCTGTGCTCCGTGAAGCTGGTGGCCTCTCCTGCACCCAGCGCCCCAGCCACTAGAATGTCTACACCAGGCGCGTCTTGTGTTGGGTGGGAGGCTGCTGCCCCGGAGCTCTCGTTTGGGCTTTGTCCAGATGGCCGGAGAAGTAAGTTTCCCGGGGTTGACCAAGGATGAGTGCAGGGCAGTGTTCTCGGGTCCCATGTGGCGCCGCCAGAGGCAGACGTGCCCTTTGCGTCGCTAGGCCTCCCAGGGTGGCGCTGGTGGGCGGCGTAGGCTGCCTGACTCCACCAGACCAGCCTGGGCTCAGCGCGCTCCCACCGTCCCTCAGGACCTGTGATGCGCGGAGCAGGGACGCATGCTGTCCCCTGACCACAGCCCCGTTCCCTGCGCCCCGCCTTCTGTGCTGCACCCCCGCCCTGGTTATTTGACAACAGCTCTATTTCTGTGTAGTCGGGAGAGTGCCTTGAGCTAATTTTATACCTGAAGGCACACTGCTCCACGCCATTCTTGTCTTTGCTAACAGTTGTTCGGGCCCAGGTTTAAATGTCTCAATTTGCTCTGGTAACCAGTTCAGTTTCCATTTTAAGCTCTTCATTGCACATCCATGCCTATGAGAATAAGGGACCCTGAGCTCCTGGCTGATTGGCCAGGAAGTGGCAACATGGAACAGGAGAGCCAGCGTTTGGAGTCGGGCTGGGGTACAAGCCGGCTGCAGGCAGGCGCTGTGGGACCCGGGCAGGGAAGGGCGCGGTCTGGCCGCTGTCTGTCTGACTTGCCGTACAGCTTAGCACTGGTGCACCTGGTCAAGGTGGTTCCGCTATTGAGAGGTGGCGGGCCAGGAGCCCAGGTCTCGCTTGGGGGTGCTGGCGGGGCCAGTTCTGAGCCCCACGCGGGGGAAGCTTCTGCTTCTCCCGGTGCTGCAGAGGGGCGGCCCTGGGAAGCAGCTGGTCTGGCAGGTACCAGCCCCTTTGGAAGGCGGCACTTCACCCGGCTCTGCTTTCCCTCACAGCTCGTCCGCAGACAGTGCTGTGGCCGCCTTGGCCCTGGAAATCCTCCAGGCTGCTGGACACTAGGCAAGGAGGTGCTGAACCCAAGCCCGCCCTGCGGCGCCAGCCCGTGGCTCCACAGGTCAGCTCCCACGCGCACGCGACACGCACCACGCGCCGCTGTCCCTGGTCTAATAAAGTCAGCTGACGCCAGAACCTCCCGGCCGAGGTGCGCTCTCTGACTCCGGGCCCTAGAAACCTGGCTCAGAATGAAGCTGCTCAGTTCCGGGGGGGGGGGGGGGGGGGTACACGACAGATCCAGGACCCACAGGTTTGAGAGCGGTTCTCCAAAGGTCCTCTCCCTGTGTGGGCCGCCTGCCCTGGAGCAGAGAAGCCACCAGCCCCAGCCTGCCCGCCCTGAGCCCCGGGGCTTCTGTCCGCACCTCCCCGCCTCCCGCGGAGGCCGAGGGCAGGACTAGGCGTGCTCCCCCAGCGCAGCCCCAGAGCCAGCCTCTGGGAGGTTCAGCTTCTCGTCTTCCCCCCCTTTTGCCTGCCTGGCTGTTCATGTTAGGGACAAACTGGTTCCACTCACAGGCACAGGTGGTAAACGTCTGCCTGAAGAAATAGAAACGCACCGGGAACACTGGCTTCCTTGAAGATCTGCCCGTCTAGATGGGTTAATGGCACCCGCCCCCAGCTTCTCCCGATCACCCCTGTACCCGTGAAGCCTGTTCGGCGTCCTCCCATGTTCCCGCACACACATGCCCTTAGAACCTCCTCTGGGAGTGGAACCCATGAGCGTTTGGTGGACAGCGCAGGTGTTGGACTGTGGACTGAGGGACCTGGGCCGGACGGGAGCTCGGGGTCTGGACAGCTCGAATGAGGGGAGCAGGCTGAGACCACTCCGTGGGCTCTGGGCCTCCTGGTCCCCACCTGCAGAAGGCAAGGCCCAGGCCAGATCAGTAGCTGCTGGCCTTCCCCCTGCCGGGGCCTGTGCCGCTCAGACGTGCTCCGCGTTAACACTGCCCCAGCCTCGGTGGACTGTCCCATGCAGAACGGGTGGGACAGGCACAAGTGGTGGCCTCTTGGGCATCACAGGGAGCCCACGCCCGTTTGGCTTCCCAGGTGGCTCTGGTTCGGAGGAAGGAGCTGGCCCCTAGTCCCCCTCAGGGCTCTCGGGATTCTGTGCTAAGGGTCCGCCCCAGGCACCTACTGGCCCTCCCTTCCCACCCCCTCCAAGCGTCTGCTGTTCGCTCTCCAACTCGTGGGCCAGGCCTCCCAGGATCCAATGACATCACTGAAGTCCGCAGAAGGCAGAGGCAGAGGTCGGGAGCGCTGGGGGCAGGGGAGTTGCCACAGAGGGTCCCCTTCGTTCCCTCCACTAACAGGCCTAAAGCCTCAAAACCTGCTTAAACGCCCGGCCTTAGAGCAGGTGCCCAGAGAGCTGTCCCTGCGAAGGCCAATTTCAGCACCTGGCGCCAGGTGGTCTGTGAGGAACCGAGTCACCTGGGGCAGGACAGAGGCGGGTCTGCTGGACGCAGCAGCAGAATGGATGGTCTTGTGCCGCTCCGTCCTCGCCCAGCTCGGGCCTTTTCCTCACCACCGTGGGGCCCCCAGGGCAGGTCTGCGAGGGCAGGCGTAGCCCAGGTGGCTCAGGCTGTCCACGGGGAGCGGCAGGAGCGGAGCCGCGTCTCTTCTCCCTCCCCCAGCAACAGAAAGATCTGATGGACAGATGGACACAGGCAGGGTCAGGTAGGAGGCCCATTAGCCTCCGGCTGCGGTGGGGCTGAGGAGGGACGTGTGGGAACAGAAAGCAGGAAGGCACGGCCAGGGCGGGGTGCAGTGCTGACGTGACCCCGAAGACGACGAGGTCGCTGTGGTGGTGGTCAGGGGGGCCCAGGGCCCCTCTAGCTGACCGCAGCCTCGGGGCTGGCGAGGAGGGGTGGGCGCCACACAGGACTCCGCGGAGGAGTGATGGGAAAGGAAGCGCTTCCTCAGCCCCTGCACCCACCGCCTCCATCCCCTGCGGCTGCCGGGCGGGGGTGGGGCGTGCGTGCGCGTGTGCGCGTGTGCATGCGTGTGTGAGATTTGCCCAGGGCAAGGAGAGGCTCACCTGCTGGAACAAACAACTGCAGTTCCTCCACTCGGCTCTTTGCTTATTAAACCAAACAGCACAATTCAGATCTTCTGTTTTTATTACAGTAATCAAAACAAGAATTAAAAAGCTTATGTATCTCAAGATCTTTCCCTGTCAAGGATGCAGATCATCAGATCAAAGCCTCATGTCCAGAATAGCTACTCCAGTGAAAAGGCTTTCTTCCCCCCGCTCAGAGACCAGTGGTCACTGCTGTGGAATCACGTGCCCTTTGCGCATCTCCGTCCCTGGGTAACCGCTGTCCTGGTTTGTGTCGTCATCTAGTAGCTTCCTTGCTTTTTGATTTTACCGTCCACCCATCATTTCCTTAAAATAATTTGCCCGTGTTTGGATCAGTGAAGGCCTGCGGTGTGCATCTATGCCTTTCTTCTGTTTCCTACTATGTCTGAGAGAGCTGTGGTTTCTGACGGCTGCACAGCCCTGTCGTGTGCGAAGGAAGTGACTACGGCCACCTGGGCTTCTGGGGTGGGCTGTCACACAGTGCGACCGCACCACGGGACCTCAAGGCAGAAAACAACCCATTAATACTGACAATGTTTTTATTTAAAATGGTTTCTTGATCATAGATTGTTTTCTGCATTAATTTGAATTTTATCCAAATGGCTACTCACAGGAAATCAGAAATAGCCCTGCCTAAGCACAAAACTTTTTAAAGACCAAAGCAAGTCTTAACAGGTCAACTGGCTCTGCCCTAAGGGATGAAAGCTTGTGAGACCTACCACCAGGATGACAGGCTCACCTGGCTGATGGCGTGGAAGAAGGCCCATTCTGGGTCTCTCTGATTATGTTCAGATAAACATCTACTCTTAAACCATCTTAATTATCAGTTCAAAGTGGAGCTGAAGGAATTCCCCTCTCCAAATGAGTCACAGTTATGTGAAGGTGCTTGAGGTCCAAACCCAGGTCGTTAATTCTTCATTATTACCTTAATGTAGCAGTTTGGGGTGGGGGTGCCTATTGAGTTTGCAGTTTTGCTGTGTGTAGCCCGACGACTTAGATGCCTTTGAACAAAGGCAGCTGTAGGTCACTTGGGTAAGATTACAGACCTGAGCACAGCGAGGGGCCAGCTGGAGGTGGAGATGGACAAATCTCTCCTCTTACACAAGCTCAGAATCAATCCGTATTCGAGGCTGGATCAGTTTCTGGTGCCATTTAATCCAGCGGCAAGTGCTAGGGAGCCTTAGCTGACAATCCCATCCAAACGTCAGGCTCTCCCGTTTCCGACTTACGTTATTCACTGTGTACGTGAACGCGCTTCTACCCTCACAGCCCATCACTAACAAGGAAAATGAGGTGACACAATCGAATGAATTAAAAGTTTAATTCTGAACCACGTTTTTATAGCTGCATTTTCTCTTGAAGCGTCGTATCACAGCAGGTTACAACAACTTTGGGATAAAAGGCAACTGGTAAACTCCAAAACAAGGTTCCAAATAACACCTCTTACTGATTTACCCGACCCATACATATCCCAAATAAAGTTCTCGGTCAAAAACATGAAATAGATCCACCTGCTTATTTTAAGCATATTAAAAAGGAAACTAATTGGACCATTTCTATTTGTCTATTTTATACAAAAAGGCTACACAATGTTACACCTTATTCAGATTACAATTAGAGTGATTATGAATTAGTGTTCTACACCATTACTCAATTCTTAAAAATTAGAAATTGCTGTAGCAGTAGTCACTATAACTTATCACTACAAGACTTAAAAAACTAACAGTTACTGCAAAAAAAAAAAAAAAATTAAAGAGCTACTTCAAAGCAAGCAAAGTCAGTACCATTACAGATATTAAAAAAAAAAAAATTTAACAAGCAAGGCTAGAGTTTGATAAATTCCATCCTGTGATCCATTCTTGTGCATTCTTCACTTCTTGAGTCACTCCCAAAATCCATTTGTATTGTTACTCCTCGACCAAAAAGGACCAGAACAAAAAGTTTACTTCAGTTGTTCCCATAGGAAACTCAGCTTGGTTAGTGTGTCAGGCACTTTCTGAGATACCAGCCCCCCCCTCGAGCCCTCTCAGCAACTCTACAGGCCAATCACAATGCAAGTTCAGACAATACAGCTGTGTAAAGAGAGAAAGGCTGCTATTAATGTTTAAAACAGCAAATGTTATTCATTTGAGTATTAAGTTGCAAAAGCTGTGGCAAAAAACATTAAAGTTAATAACTTCCACACGTGACAACGTAACAACCAGAAATCTGAGAACATTCAAATGTTCTAAGACGTCTCCTTTCAAAGTATGGGTCTGTTTTTGTGGCAGATTTACAAATAGGCCTAAACCACTCCCACCCTACCAATCAAGTCTTTCTGAAGTTCTGTAGGCAGAGTAAAAGTATTTTACCCAAACTGGCTTTTTAAACTTCTTACCTAAAGGATGATTTACAGGTCAGTATCAAACCAGGCCAGCTGATTGCTGTCCCCGGGGGGCAGCCCGTCCATGAGGTCCTGGGCGTGCCCCAGGTCGGGCAGCCCGTCCACAGGGTAGTCAGCGCCAGGGTGGTGGCCGCCCATCTCGTGCTCCATCATGGGGTCCATGCCCAAGGCATCCTGGCCATACCCACCAGAGTGAAAGGAACGATAGCTGGGATCTGGGAGGGTCAGGGTGGAAACAGCACAGGCAAGGGGGTGAGAGGAGAGACATAAAAGTTAACACAGGGGTGAGGGGCGGGCAGTGGCCATGTGCTCGTCAGACAGCACTGCGCTCAGCCTCTTCAAAGTCTGCTTTCTTCAGCCCAGTAATTGCCCAAGGCCAGGCCACCCAGGAGGCTACAAAGTCTGTTTCCACGAAACGCAGACATGCAGGTTCTAGTCCCGCCGTCAGTTTACCCTGAACATTCTGCATTTACCCAGAGACGAAGTTCCTCGGGAGGAACAGCCCCAATCTACTGTGCATGACCACCCAGGCAGCGAGCAGTGGGCAGGCCCTGGCCGACATGGCTCAGCTGGTTGGAAAACCAAAAGGTGCCGGTTTGGGTCCCAGTCAGGGCACATGCCTGGGCTGCGGGTTTGGTCCCCAGTTAGGGTGTGGGCCCAAGACGGCAGATTGATGTTTCTCTCTCACATCACTGTTTCTCCCCCTATCCTTCTCCCTCCCTTCCCCTCTTTCTAAAAATCAAAATGGATTAAAAAAATAAACATGAAAAAAGGCAGGCATGGGCAGGACATGAAGGCAGTAACCAAAGTCTGGCAGATGTAATCTAGCTGCTGCAAAGTCCAGGTGACACCCACAAAGGTGCTTTTTTATTGAAACCTTCGCATGTTTTATCTTAAGGGTTGACGATGTCTGTCTGTCAAGGTAAGAAGCTACATGGGCGTGGGCGGTTTTCCCTCTGTGCTCCTCCTTCTCCACCACATCACCAAGGTTCCAACGAGCTTTTCAGAGAACCCTGATAATACAACTACGTAAATACCCACCCCAGACCTGAGCTTGGGGATGTAAGCTTCCCGTACTCATTTCCTGGGTGGGTTGTGGACCCAGGTGTTTTGTTTCTCCGACCAAAAAAGGATCAAAAGCCAGGGACGTGCAGCCTCCCAGCCGCAGAGGCGCAGCCGTGGTGACATGTACTTGCTGGCGCGATCCTATTAACTGCCTAGTGTGTGGCGCACAATTCCTTGCACTGCAGTCAAGATACCGTTGCCGACTCTGGAATTTGAGAACTGACTGGTTGCTGCCACTACTTTCCTGCCACATCGACTTCCCAGCTAAGCAAACTAGCTCCTTTGATGAAGCTCTGGAACTGTAGCTTGATCTAGAGTTAATCGAGAAACAAGAGACACGTACCATCCTGGCGATATCCAAGGGGTTCTCCCTGGGCACCAATATCAAGTCCAAGATCAGCAGTCTAAATAAACAGGTACAAGGCAAGGGAGCAAAAAGAAAATTCTCAACTTAAAAGCACACTCACTCAAACGTTACTGAAATACTTGATACAGAGTTACTTCAAAATACGTAAGTATACAATACACACTTAAAACTCCACCCCTCATAGATTAACCACTGATACTTAGGAGAAATGTTAATATTATGTACTACAATTGAAGGGTCAGATGTTTCAACAACTCTGTACTGAAAAAAAATACAAAAATTTCATCTATTTTTCTACTTGAATTTCTATAAAAGTATTAAAAAAAAAAGTATCAATAAAATGACCTCCAACTAACAGCATTTAATAGAAAGGCTCTCTCGTTGCACCCTTTTGAAAAATATTCTTCACTCCGGTAACTTTTCATCTCCCTCCTTTATGAACTCTAAGGTTAAGCAGTTTGTTCGATCTGAGCAGGCTTTTTAAAGCTGTCTGCGCCCTTACAGTCGCTGCTCACACAGCACGAAGAGTGAGTCTTCAGGCCAAGGGCATGTTAACGCAAACGAATGTGCGCCCGAGGCTTTGAGGGCAAACCACAAGCTGTCCTTCCAGCCCCAGCAAACCGCCGAACAAACACACTCACAGCGCCCACCTCGTTCCACGCCATCGGCTCCGTTCTGAAGAGAGAACTGGTCAGCTCCACGGAAAGCCGTTTCTTGTAATCCTGCGGCTTGTCCTCAGACATGCGGAACAGAACTGCGGCCGCGTACGTCGCTGGGAGACGACAGAAAGGGCCCGTAAGGAAAAGGCGAGCCCCCCGGGCCACACCAGCCGAGGGCCCCGGGCCTTTGCACTTACCCACACCTTCGTTCCTCGAGTGCAGCAGCTCAGTCAGAGGGGCTGTGGCCCCCTCGGCTTCGATAGCTTCTGCGGCCTCCTTGTCCTGAGCCAGCTCACAGAGGACCCCTGCAGCGACTCTTTGGATATTTTCAATGGGAGAGTAGAGCAGCTAAGAAGAGAACGCACAAAAGCCGAATTAAATTCAAGCACGGCCAGCACCCCGCTGTGGTGCAAGCCCTCCCGGTGCAGTGGAGGGGCGCCCGCGCTGCGTGTGTTACATCAGCCCTGCCCTGCCTGACGACGGGCGAGCTGGGGACACGCATGGGCACATCAGAGTGTAACTCACCTGGATGGGCCGGCCCACCCCACACACCTAGGCAATATGGCAGACGGCCCATTGCCCCCAGGCTGCCAGCTCATTACCACACCGAATACCGCGGGCGACGGTGCCACGGTGGCAAGCATAGGTCTGTAGACACCATCACCCCCCCAGACATGCGAGTAAACGTGGTGTGCTATGCTGCTAGGACATCACTAAGTCACAGGAACGTCTCAGCTGTTACAGTCTGGCACCACCACCGCTGACAGAAATGCCATGATGCAGCACGTGGCTGTATTCCCTCGGTTACTTTCCACAGTTTAATGCTCTGGAGCACTGGTTTTCTAAAGTATTTTTAGCTGTAAACCCTTTCCTCAGAGATAGTTGTCACTGAACTAAGACTTGGAAAACCCAGGGGAGGTGGGAGGCCTGAGCTCCGGCAGCCTGGACCGGCTCTCGTCTTTCCAAAATTGAGTACACAAGACGTGGAGTACAAAGCCTCCTCCCACTCCCTGAGGCCTCCAACCCCAATGTTTCTCCTATTGCCCCCTCTCCCCCCAAGTGAAGGGGCTTTTCATGAAATTAAATGTATTCAGCATAAAGGACCTTGCACATTAGGATTCAGTTTTTCATACTTTGGCAGGCAGGCATGGGCAAAGTATTGTCATTTTATAAATGGTGATGGATGAAAATTAAATGTTGATGCCCCCTCATTTCTGGAAAATTTGCTTATCATTAAAATCCTGCAATATTATGGACACATAAAATCTCGAACACCTCATGAAAACCAACGTACCTGCACAAACAATGGAATGGTATTTAGTCCTCTGATTACAATTCGGTTGTGAACGTCCCGAGCTAGGATGTGAAGGGCTCCGGTACAACCTTCAACTATTTCTTCCATGCGGACCCCCTCCTACCAGAAGAAACACAGTTAATAAATAGGGCATTCTCCTTCCTAAAGTTTTAGACACGAAAGCCTTCCTGAGTGGCAATTACTAGACTAATTATTCACATTATACCCCCCAACTTTCCCCGAATTCTAAATTAGTCAGGAATGAAGGAGGGCTCCATTAGGGTGACTGTCACTGAAAGGGGCCTCGTGGCGGCCTAGGTCCGTGCAGCGCCCCTCCCTATACATGGTGCTTTCACGGGCCTCTGCACCCCAAAGAGAACCTTCTTACAGTGAGGGCACTGACCATAATAGGTAAAAGGGAAATAAAAAAGATACACAAAGGTAGGAAAACAATGATCAGACCATGTCAATGTTTTCCTCTCTCATGCTCCATTTTTGTACACCTCTGTATTCTTGGTGAAAACTCTGCAAAGTTGTATCCCCAACTGCTAAAGTTCTACCGAGCTGCCAGCAGGAAACCCACTCCTCACCTCCAGGCTAGTCAACTGATAGCCTGTGTGAGGCAAGGAAGTTAGCTTTTGCAAAATGTATGTTTCACTGTTTCAGAGTTTTAAAAAAGCTTATGATGCTGCTTTTATAAACAGCTGATTTTTCTAAGGACACAGAAACTCCTTTCTTCCTAAAGAGACTTAAAAATAAAAGGTACCCCTTGCATTTTATTAAGCTACCTCACAGACATAAGCCAAACCAAAAGTAAGGAATGGAGAAAGCCAAGGCCCTGAGTGCAGGCACAAAGCCACCAGCAGTGAGGGCGTCCCAACGTCTGTTCTGTAAGGTTCCTCTTTTGTTTTCTAAAGCAACCTAATTAAAGAAAGAACTCTTTGAAGGTCTGAGTCTTAAATTCTGAGGATTCAGAAATGTCTTTATTTGCAATAAAGCTAGTTTAAAGACTGAAAACTTGACATCAAAGCTTTAGGCTGAGGTTATGGGTGAAGATTCCAGAAATGCTACTACTGTATTTAGATTTTAAATTTGTTGGTAACCTTAGGCCCATGGACATAGTTTAAAACAATCCTGGAAGAGACAGTAAAAAGGTGTGTTAAATATCTGTAGGTAAAACTCATGCTGTGGTGGGGAAGCAGCACTCTGAAACCGGGCAGACCTGGATGAGAAGCACGACTGGTACTTCCCAGGAGGTGCACACAGGAGAGAACACTATGGAACGCCTGACCCGCTCTCCCTTTGCACGGCTGCTGATGCAAAGGCGCAAAGGCGACGTCAAAGGGAAGCCCCACTGGGAGCCACAGTATCTGCTCTGCAGCCACAGAATCACATCAGTTTTTTAGCCACTAGCAAGCAGCCCTTCAGGCAGGAAAGAATGGAGGGAGCCAATGATCAAAGAAGTTCAGGATCCTCTGGATCTACGCACGCCTTTGAAATGGTGAGGTGCATTATCAAGATGTCCCTACCACAAACTGCTGCTGTGTTCCGCCCATAGACGTGCGACGCTGGGTATCCTGGTGGGCACGAACCAACAACTGAACTAGACGTGGAATGGCACCCTGCTCGCGTAAAGGTGCGTGATTGGCTGGACAAAGGGCGAGGTTTCGAATCAAACCAACAGTAGCCTGTAGAGAAGAAGAAGAACTGGCATGAACGCAACAGAATCACTTTCTCAGCCGAAAACCCCCACCACACCGAAGTACTGGCCTCACTGGGAAGCAGCACTGACCACACAAACCCCCAGAACCCGCCCCATCCCAGCCACCCCTGCTGCTCAAAGACCCCTTCTGCCCAGCAGCCTACAAAAGCCCCTCGGTTTTAATCCTACAGCCTTCTGCTTCGACGACTCGCCTTTATCAGAGGCCAATGGGACGGCGGGTGCAGGAGTTTCACCACGACCGGCAGTCCATAGTGAAGGCGAACGGCATTCTGGGCCATCTCTGCTTCCTGGTGTCGGCTGGTCAGATGACGAAGAGCACAGATGGCAGGCTCAGTGATGTCCTCCCTGTCACCAGCACGAAGGACAGTACGTACAAGAGCCTCTATACCACCCACTTGGCACACCATCATCTTGTTCTTATAATTATTGCAAGTAAGATTAGAAAGAATTCCAGCTGCACACGTGACCACATTTATATCATCTGAGCCCAAGAGCTGGACAAGGGTCCCAAGAAGACCTTCCATCCCTTCCTATGGAAATAAAAACAGATGCTCAGTACATATGCAACTTGACCTTGTCACTAAGGCACCGGTTGACTCAGAATTTACCTGTTTAGTGGCAGCATCTGAAAGATTCCTAAGAGTCCAAAGGCAGTTCTGAACAAGACGCTGACTTGGGTCTGTCAAGTGAAGTCCTAAAGCTTGCATTCCACCTAGAAGACCACACAAGATCTAAGGCAGTGACCATTAGCTCACAGCTCCTATCAGCACCAAGTGTCTTCTCTAGTCTTAGAGCGCGTCCTTCTTTATTGCTAAAGCTTATCCCTTTCATCTAAATCCTTTGTTTCATTTCCCTGGATGGTGCCCAGTTTCCCATTCTTTGCCAGTTCATTTTAACTTCTGTCAAGTGACTACTGTTCCTTCTTCCCTGTGTGCAAAAGCCTTCACTGTTTCCATGGTTCCCCTGTGGGTAATATTCCTATTCCTTATTTTCTTCCATCTATTCGATCACTTCAAATACATATACTCGGCAGTCTCTACCTCTTTTCTCAATCCCCACCTCTCCCAGAGGTAACAGGTGCCTCCTCGCCGTGGCCCGATGTAGCATCCCCTGTCAGGGAAGCCCCTTTTCTCCAGTCCCTCCCCACCTCCGTTAACTCTGTATTCCTATTTGCTGTTTGTTTCTCTCATAACACATATTTATTCCAATTTGTAATCAGCACATATTTCTAACACCCTCACTAGACAGAATAAATACTGGGACATATATGTCTCATTAAAGAATGAACCCACGTGTTTATTACAGTGCTTGAAACACAGGTACTAAATATTTTCAGAATAAAGTAGAACATCAGAATAACCAGGAAAAATTCTTAAAATGAAGCCTCCTAGGTTTCCACTCCCATACATTTCCAGCTACCTACTGACCTTGGTCATTTCAACACTGGGGATTCTGATTAAGGCAGTCTAAAGCTCTGTGTTTCTCGCAAGCACTCGGGTGATCCTGGAGGGGCCGGCAGAATTTACACGCCCGCGCGCGGCATGCGCCCGGCCAGCTGCTGCACTGCCAAAGGCTGTCCTGAGCCATCACGTGCGCTTCTCTCCCATACATTCTCTAGGAAAGGTGCTCTCAACAAGTGGGGAAATGGGTGTTACCAGCCCTACACTTTACTTCCAATATATACCTCCTTCCTCTTCCAGTTTTAATCTGAAGCTTGGTTTGAGTCTAGGCAGATGTTGTCAGGTGGGTTACAGGAAGGAAAAAAGACAGCTGGGTGGCTGAGGAGCTGCTCTCTTCATGAAGAAAAGCAAGAGCCCTTGGTGCAGGCACCTACTCCTTTCCTCTGCCACCAACACACACACAGTACAGGCTGCTTCATTAAAAAATGAAGGGAACAGGAAAAACTTTTCCATAGATCATTTGTTCACTAAGGATACAGAATACCAGTATGAAACACTGCTCATGAGAATCCACTAACAAATCAAGAAAGCCACTCTGCTACATACACCTATACTTCAATCTCTCCTACATATTCACAGATCTATTAGCAAAGCAAATAGGGTCTGCCGAAAACCAAAATTAACAACAAATTTTATCACGCCAAGGATTAGCTGTCATTTTCGGTGGTTAGTAAGAGCTTTGCTTAAACTAGACTTAAAGAGCACCAAGGCAGGTATGAAGCAGAACCCACACTTTGTCCAAATGTAATCTTGACTACAAACTGAACAGGACCACCTACTTTTAGCCCATTAGTGTCAAGTTCGATTACCCTTTCCTAAGAAAGGTAACTGAGTAGAACTGCAGATGCTGTACACAGGAGAAGTCGGAACGAGCGCATGTACTTACCAGCTTCTACAATAGCCGGTTTGTTACTAGAGCAGACAGACAGCACCTTCAGTACTCTGCTTGTGGTCCACAGCAGTTTCTCGTAAGTGTAGGTCCTCATTATATTTACTAAAGCTTGAGGTCCACCGCTAGCCAGAATGATCAGCTAGAAAGACATACACGTGTTGTTAAATGTGGAATCTGGATCAAATGCCTGAGGAAAGCTACATTACATGACCGAACTAGTTTATTTCAGTCGCTTGCCAGTGACTTAAATGTACTCCTGACCCCCATTACCCCCAGATTCTCACATTGGGGTCCTATATAACCGCTCCTCCTGTAGCATTCCACTCAAATTCAGGTATCCCAGTCCTCCCAAGAATATAGCAACTTGGGCCCAATTTTCTTCTTCCCACAAATCATAGGAAAATGAAAATACAAAAAAAAAAAAAAAAAAAAAAAGGAATAGAAAGCCCGTGTTGGTGTGCAACAGTCACGCCCAGATACGGAAGTCATGTCAAAGCTGATTTCAAGGTTTACACCAGAAGAGGTGCTTAGAGCTCTTGATGATTTGGTTCTTTGCTTTTCCTACTTACACCCACCTTACAAAGAGATACACACGATAATCATCCATTCTTACCCTTTACTTTCCAGCATTCCCCAACTCTACTCCAATTTCCTAAAAACAAATCTTCATGCTTCTGCTGACAATGACCTAGCTGTCTCACACTGACCTCTGAATGTGGTCCACAAGACCCTGCAGGACCTGCCCTATCCCGGTAGGCTCACCTCAAACCTTGCCTCTTCCTCACTCATCTTTGTAGCTCCTGAATTCCCTAAACTCACCAGGTTCCTCCCTCAGCAGGACCTTCAAAGATGCCATTTCTTCACCATGACCTTCACCTCACCAACCGCTCTCATCCTTAGGAGCTGAACTCAACTATCACTTCTCCAAGAGGTCGCCCTCAGGGTGAGGCTCACTCATGTGTTCCCAAAGCCCCCGACTTCCTCCTCACACACAGATGAAATAGTACCTTGGCTATTATTTCAGTGTTTACCTCCCTCCCAAGAATGAAGCTCCGAGGGAAGTTGGTCTGCTACATCTCTATTGCCTAGCTCAGTGCTTTACACATGGACACTCAAATATGTAAAGAAACGGAGATGTTTAACTTCTCTAGGACACACAGCAAGGGCAAGGAATACAATCCGCAAGAGTCTACAGAAGGACACGACACTGAGGGTCTCCAGTGCTCCATGACGCCACGTTCGGAACAACTCTCTTACCTTGCTCTCTTGATTGCCATAAGCTAAAATCTGAAGGCAGTCTGTTGTAATAGCCAAGAACTTAACGTTCGTTTTGTTGAGCAAGGCAACCATCTTCTGCAGTCCGCCGGCCAAGCGCACCGCCATTTTCGCCCCCTCTTGGTGCAGTAGCAGGTTGTGCAGAGTTGTGATGGCATAAAACAACACGGAATCCACCGGCGAGCTGGGGACAAGGAAAAAGCCGCCATCAGAAATGGTGGGAGCACGCACGTCCCCTTGTTCGCTTCGGGCCCTCTGACCACGTTTCCTTACCCAAGCATCTTCACGAGGGCGGGGATGCCCCCAGACTTAAAGATGGCCAGCAAACCCTCACGGTGATGGGAGAGATTGTGCAAGGTCCCCGCGGTACAGCGCGCAGTCTCCACGTCGTTCGTGTTCTGCATGGTGCGTACGATGGCAGACACCATCTGAGGAGAACGCATGATGGCGTGTCTGGAAGCTTCCTTTTTAGAAAGCTGATGGACCATAACTGCAGCCTTGTTCACCACCACCTGTAATGTACAGGAATTAAAAGAGACATCATTAGTTTTCAAATATTAGTATTAGGCAGGCATTCTGAGACCACTTCCCTTGAGAGGTGCCTTCAAAGCGGATCTAGAAGCTAAGCCATGTCATCACCGACCTGGTCCTCATCATTGAGCAGTTTCGTCAGTTCCGGGATTGCGCGCGTGGCCAATTCTGCGTCATCTTGATAGTTAATCAGGTTTACAACCGCGTGTTTCAGCATCTGTGACGGTTCGGCCAAACGCTGGACGTTGGTGGGATGAGCGGCATCAAACTGCGTCGATGGGATCTGCATGCCCTCGTCTAGCGTTTCAGGGAACATAGCAGCGCGCACCCTCTGGGCGCGAGTCATCGCGTACTGCCCATCGATGTCTGGAAAAGGCAAACCCGGTCCTCACTACCCACAGTGCAGCGCGGCCTGAACGCCTGCCATCCCCCACAGTGAGGCCGACGCTGCAATCACTCCCTTTTCTTTATCATGTCATCTGACGTAAGCTACTGTTATTACACATGAGCTTTTAAAAGAAGGACTATTCCCAAAGCTGCATCCTGACTTTCAGGAAGGCGGTGATGTTCTTACCAGCCACTTGTTCTTGAGTGAAGGACTGAGAGAAGCCCTGGTGGTCCCAGTCGTACAGGCCTTGTTGGGTGGTGTCCACATCATCTTCCTCGGGGTTGCCTTTGCCGCTCAGAGACGGGGCTGTGGTGGTGGCACCAGAATGGATCCCAGAGTCCAGGTACGACTGCTGCTGCCAGTGACTAACAGCCGCCTTTCTGTCTGGCTCCATGGCCATGTCCAGCTCCATCAAATCAGCTGCAGAAATGAAACAGCAGTAGCATTACTACCACGGAAAGGTAATCTTAGTTTAACAACAACAAAAAAAACCTATGATATGACCCTTTGAAATGTTTTAGAAATAAAGTTAAATTTGAAAGATATCCAAGAACAACAGAGTGAGAGCCAGGATTCGATTGGTGGTGAAACAGCTCCAGTCCCGGGGGACCACCTGACAGTGACTTGCTGCATCAGTGAAGAACTGAGCTGCGCCCAGGCTCCAGAGGCAGTCATCCAGACTAGACTCCTGCTGGTGGCCTGTTTGCTATTTCACCAGGCCATCAGGAGGAGTGAGCAGAGAAGAAAGCAGAAGGTAGTCTGATAAGTAAACAGGGCGAGAGGAAAGCAAGGGGGGTGTCTCAGCCAGACAGGGTTAATGGTAATGAAGCAGAGCCCCTATTCAGTAACTAAAGACCTGTGATACAAACCTTGGGTAGCCATTGTCCACGCAGAGGATTTTCAAAAATGGCTGTATGGTGTACTTCGGATACCCTAAAAGAATTCATCAAAAGCCATTAGGATTTAAAATTAATTTGATTTTAATATTCGTAGGTCACTAGGGCTGGCCTGTTAAACACCATGGACTATCTACAGAAAGCCCCAAATCTTCTTTTACCATAGGACACGGTGAAACACACTCATGAGGTGTCCTCCAGACACCCCGACCACAGCTCCATCACTGGCGAATGTCTAAGGAAAAACTCCTCTTTAACAAGCACCTCTCGTTAGCAGCAACATAAAGATGACGAAGAAAGCACAAAAGTTGGCGGAAAGAAACTTCAAGAATCAACTCCTTGAGTTCCAAAAGGCCCCTCCCATTTTAACTTCTCTCACTGAAAAATTCATAGATCCTCTTTGGACAGCAGGAATCCAATGGGATTTTTAAAAAAACACCGAAGTTTCATTAAAAGGAACAATTGTTTTCTGTTATAATACAATGCCATCTAAAATAGCTTCAAGAACACAGATTTTGGTGACTGGCTCAGAACAACAGATTTTAGTGTTTTGTGTTTTTGGTTTTTTTTACTAAGAAGTAAAATTACTTCCCAAATGAAAAAGTTTGCAACGCAAATTAGAAACATGCTTTTCAGTAGTTTTTCTAAATTCAAATTTATAGCAATGATTTATTATAAATACAAGTATTACTGAAATGCTGCTTTGATCAATGTAAAAAATTTAATCATTCATGCATACGTATAAAAATCTTTTAGTATATAATTTATGTCTACATTTTGGCTTTACTGTGTAGTATTCAGGAAAACAATGAATCACACAGGGAACTATTTGCAAGTAAGAACAATTTAAGGGCTCCTAGCCTCCAGATATTCCTAATAAAATTTCCTTTATTACGAAGTCTGTCCCTAAACAAGTTCATTTTTCACTACAAATTAACGTGCTGGGTGTTTATCAGTGTGTGAAGATATGAACTGAGATCTTTAAGTGCAAACCGTTTTCTATCAAAGTGCACAGAGTAGTTTAAGGAAACAGGAAACTGCACTCTGAAGTCCTATTTTCTCTATGTAAAGAAAGCACCTATTGATTATTCCTCAAATTGCTCTTCCAGCACTAGATTTTTACAACCACAAAAATGACTTCACCCTTAAAGCTGGCAAAGAGTTGTGGACACAACTGTTTTCATGTCCACGGCAGAAATAACTGACAAGGCAAAACGGAGGACAGAAAACAGGAGAAGTGAGTCCTGTCAACAAGAATCTCGTATTTTAAAATACAGCTGACCCCTGCCCACCACAGCGGCTGGGGCACTGGCCCCTGTGCGGATGGAGATCTGCATGGGACTCCCGTCAGCCCCCCAGACCCACGGCCGGCCGCCCCAGGTTTGGGCCGTGCAGGTCCAAGGCGGTGTGTAAGTGGGCCTGCGCGGTGCAAGCCCGTGTCGTCCGAGGGTCGGCTGCCGTCTACTCAGCAGGGTCACGTGTTTCGTGTTTTGGTTCAGCAGGGCGGGAGCGGGACACGGAAACCAGCATTTTTAATGAACACTCCGGGGTGCAGCACGTGATCTGGGACTACGCTCTGAGCCACCCTGGGCCGGGAGGAGCCCAGGCTCTGGCCACCGACGCCGTGGTTTAGCTCCCAGCTCTGTGACTGGCTGTTTATTTCATCTTCTTCCCAGCGCTCTGGAAAATGGGTTCCCTACTGCACCTCCCAGTGGACTTCTGGGAAAGGGGACTTAAACATGTTCTACACTGAGCTCCTGCTCTGGCCAATGCCACAGGGCTCGGAAAGCAGCTGGTCACATTTATCGGCTGTGCAGCTGTGTAAGAGGCCCTCGGTACAGTCGGCTTCAAGGAAAAGAAACACAGTAACGTTTCCTTGTTGGCGGTGCAAAGGCAGCACATTTCAGCCATAATGGGTGCAATCTGTTTGTGTGGGCTGACCTAGTAATTTGATCATGATTTACAACAATTTTACGGAAAAAGGGAAGTTCATGTTCCAAACTTAAAATATCCATTTATATGTTAGAGGCTTACCAATACTATTATTTATATAGCACTTTAAAATTAATGCAAAATACATAAAATTAGTGTTGCTCTTCACTGCAGTCCTATGAGGTGGGGGTGTGTGTGTGTCTACCATCAGGGAAGTATACAGCAGGCGTGAAAATGAAGCTCTACAGGAGCGACAGCATCTACCAACCAAAAACCTGAGAATTACCCACCACAGAAACTGAATATACTGCGCAGAGAAAACTTCCTCGGGCTTCCTCCACCGCACCCCGCCAATCATTAGGGGCCCGACGAGCCTCCCTCCCATTCAACCAGGGCTTACCAAACACTTTGGGAAAACGTTCAACAAAGGAGAAAGTTCAAGGAAAACCAACAGAAAAACTGATTTTTTTTAAAGTCAGAACTGGCAAATAGGGGTGGAGTAGGGTAGGGAAAGAAACAGAATGTTTCCACTTATTATTCTCATAAAGCTTGGAGAAAATAACAATTTTATAAGTTAGATCAGGGAAGCTGAGAAAAACTAAAGACCACAAGGAGAGAGAGAGAGAGACAAGATGTGAAAAAGAGATCAGAGGATCGACCCAGAGAATCAAAGCTCCAACTAATACACATCCCAGAAAATATAAGAAACAAAAATGGGAGAGGCCAACTAAGTACCATCGAGATAAAGTAGGGGGAGCTCAGAACCTTGGAAGCACCCCGACGCTCCTGATGGAACGACCACCACCTGCGGCCCACACAGACCGGCCCGTGCGCCCGCGTTCTCGCCACTCAGTGGTGCTGACTGACGCAGAGGGCGCGCGGTGGCCCGCTGGTCCT
This sequence comes from Furipterus horrens, assembly GCF_987537825.1. Taxonomy (NCBI): domain Eukaryota; kingdom Metazoa; phylum Chordata; class Mammalia; order Chiroptera; family Furipteridae; genus Furipterus; species Furipterus horrens. The sequence continues at coordinate 135,663,615 of NW_028327177.1, read as the reverse complement.
GGCTGATGACACGGTGGGCTCAGGCTTCCTTCAGTTTTTTTTTTTGCTATTTAAATATACACTCTTTCAATTATGTCTTTTGTAAAGAAGACATCAAGATTAATCTTGTTATTTCTGAGTTAAACACTATGAAGGTTTAAAAATATATATCCTTTATATACAATTTCTACCCAAGTAGTAAGTTCATCCTGAACTCTACCTATTTTTGAGTATTACTATGAGTAGTTTTCCCTTCAGCCTTTCAAATAGGACTACTTAAGCAAGCTAGGTTTTTCTTTTATGTTATTACGAAAATTTTCAAATATGCAAGAAAGTATAATAGATACAACTGTATAATGAACACCCACATCATCTATATTTAACTTAATATTTGTACCTTCCTAGAGAATGGCTTTAAAGTAAATTACATACATTAATACCTCATGTGGCTATGAAAATTAAGGATATTTTCTTATATGTCACATTATTATAAAAGATTAGCACTGATAACTGACTCTCAAGTTTCACAATGCTGAAGCTTCTACTTCTTCTATACTTTAAGTGAGCTTCTGTCAAAGTGTATGTGATAATTTTTGACACGATATAAATTCCAAACCATAACTGTTTCTCCAGTTCCCATCAGGACAAAATTATCTTAATTACTTTAGATTTCAAAAAGTGAGTATTACTAACTAGGAGTAACTCTGCTATCCAAAAATAAAGCAGCTCTATTTTAAAACCACAGTTTTATACTAGCAGTTCATGCTAACCATTCACTTTTCCAATAGCCTGTACTGGAAGAACCAAAGCCGACTTCTGTTGTTTCAAAGAAAGAATATGCAACTCTATTTCAGGAGCATAATAACCTTTTGATAAATCCCCAGGAATTAAAAAAAAAAAAAAAAAAAATTCTTAGTAAAATTCATTTTGTAACTCTGAAAACAAATACATAACCATTTTAACTGTCACTACTAACACGGTGTCATTTAAAAAACATCTTTCATACAACACTAAAACTTTTAAGTCATAACTCCCTCTAGTTTCCTTTCTGCTTTTACTCCCCCGCTTACATGAGTTCTGAGAGGAGGCTTCCTGGATTGGTCAAGAAAAAACACACATCTAATGACACTTTTGTTACCCCAAAACCGAACATTTATGCCCTTGGCATTATCTTTTAATATGTAAGTGCAAAGTGGCTATTAGAAATATGAACTGTCTGCGGCTAGGAAAAATTAGGATGTTCCCCAAATGACCTTTTTCTTCATTTTATGCTCTTCTCTGCCCTCTCCATAAAGTAAAATATGTTTAGTATAAAATTTTTCTTTTGTTGTTACCATAATGGTATGCAGCAGTTAGTGACATTTCCATATATTTGGTATTTAAACTTACTGGTAGGCATTCTTTTAATACAAAAACCAATTCCATGTGTTGTATAGCAGTCCCTCTCTGTATCGCGGGATTTTTAAAAATGTTATATTTAATTATCGCGGATCTTTCACTATATCGCGGGATTTTGAGGTACTGTATATGTATGTTGTTAAAGTTACGTAGGTTTAAGAGTGTAGAATGTGTTTAAGAACATAAGTAGTGTTTATAAAAGTGGAAAAGGTTAATAAGGGACTAGGAACGGTTTATAAGTGTGTGGGATGGGTTTATAAAGCCTTAAAATATATGTAAATACTGAAATAAATGTGAGGTTCCTACTTCGCGGATTTTCACCTATCGCGGGGGGTCTAGGACGTAATACCCGTGAGAAGTGAGGGATCACTGTACTTTCCTAGACAAGTATTTCTAATACCTAATATATTATTTCCATTTTGTTCTGCAAATTTTGCACAAAGTCTTTAAAAGTATGCAGATCTTCTGCAAATTAAATATATGTTGAATATTTTTTCAGTGTACCCTTTTCATTCTCGAAATGGCCACACAGTCACCCACCGCGCCGTCTCACCTGGATGCTTCCCAGTAGCCCCTCATGGTCTCCCCCCGCCTGCCCAATATAGCTGCTAGAGGGATCTTAAGTCAGCGGCCATGTTTCTCCAGGGGCTTCCCAGCACACTTTGGATTTTATCTTACGTCTTACCTCTCTCCACGGCTCCCTGACCTCTGGTTACACTGGTGACCTTTTAGTTCCGCACCACATGGCTCATTCCTTCCTTTGCGATCGTTCTCCGCAAGGACTGCTCCGCCCCATCTCCCCGACCGGCTGGCTCCTCCGCGGCTCAGACGTCACTCCCTCCCTCATCACCCACCGGTCCCTGTTCTCACCTTACTTTCTTCACAGCACTTCTCTTTAAATCGTCTTGTTTTCATTGCTTAACCCTCCAACAGCAGAACGCAGGCTTCACTAGCTGTGTGACCTTGACCCCTAGTCACTGTTACCGCAGTGCCAGTAACAAAGATGCTTAAACAGAGTATGACTATGTATTCCACTCAATGGATCAATTATTTCTTATTCACTCCCTTGTTGGATAAGCATTTGGGTAATTTCCTGCTTTTTCTCTATGAATGCTTTACTGTGCAGACATCTTGGCATGATTCTGTAGATATTCCTGCAGAATACATTTTCTATTATAAAAATGAATTTTTAAAGCCACTTCAGCATTTAATGGATAGTGCCAACTTATCTTCCAAAAAGTTTCTGCCAGTTTAAGTATATTCTTATCAGCCACAGGTATCATTAGTCTTTTCGCTCTTTACCAGTCTGATAAGCAAAAACTAAACGAGTTAAAACTCTTTTGTGTATATTTATTGCTTACTCTCTAGTTTTCCTTTGAAATGATAGCTCCTGCCTTTCCTGTTTTTTCTTATATTTGCCTTTAATCTTAGTTCACACGTCCTTGTGTTCACTATGTCATTTTTTAGACTTTACTAGATTTGTGATATTTTGGCATCTTATCATGTTTTTATTTCCATATATATCACTCTTGCTTGGGCATACCATACTTTCTCTCATTATTTTACTTTTTTATATGTAAATACTTGACTAATGCAGGATTAATTTTAATAAAGGGTGAGAAAATTATTTTTAGGAAAAGTCCCTTTCTCTTAATACTGCTAAGTCAGGTAGCCCAGCCTTCTCTCACTAATTGAAATAACACCTTTTTCATTTATTAAATTGCCACATTATATCTGGGTGTTTTCTGATTACTATAGTCTTCAATTCATTCATACCCCAGCAATACTATTCTTTAATTGCTGTTGCTATTGATTTATACTGCGTGTTAGGGTCTGATAGAATTGGTTCCTTCTCATAGTTATTTGAATCTTTTTCTGTTACCTTCATACTTCCATTCCAAATGTACTTAAAGTTCATTTTACTCCTAAAGAAATCTAACTATTGTTGGAAATACACTGAATTTATAAACTGAGTTAGAGAAAACTGATATCTATATAGGACAAAAATTTCTAGTCAAGAAGATGTGTTGGCATTTAATCTTATATGTTCCTTGTTTTTATTGTTGCTAATTTTAATGAAATCTTTGAGATATTCTTCTAACTTTTTGTACAGAGAAGTAGTTTGCATATAACTTAATGGTCACTTTTATTAAAAATGTAGTTACTAAACTATAAACTGTTTTCTGTGCAGCCTTATCACTATAAAAATCTGCTTTAAAATGGGTATAAAGTGTATATAAAATGTCAGTGTCCCCAGCTTAAAAGTATTTAGCCAATCATCATTTTTGCGAACTCATTTGGAGAAACAGGATTTTCAGTTTCAAGAAGTGACAGAAACCAGTCCTCCCACATGGCTACACAGCTTTATGAAATATACTTGTAGGCTCTTAAGCTTTTTATGTCTTTTCCCTTTTCAAGAAGATGGAAGTATTTTATCCCCATATTTGAGACGCAAAAGTTTGTAAGGTTTTGTTGATTTAACAAAAGTATACAGTATTCACTCACTTACTGCGGGTATTATGTTCTAGAGCCCCCACGATAGGTGAAAACCCGCGAAGTAGGAACCTTACATTTATTCTACACTCTTAAACCTACGTAACTTTAACAACATACATATACAGTACAGCAAAAACCTGCAATAGAGCGAAAAATCCGCGATAAATAGAATATTTTTAAAAACCCCACGATACAGTGAGACCGCGATAAGTGACCCATGCAGGGAGGGACTGCTGTATATCATATCCTTTAGCCCCTATTATGTTAGCCAAACACTGACACTAGTAAGGAAATGTTTCTAAGCATAAAAGCCAAGTGGCCTATGAAATGGACTTTCTGCAAAAGAAATGTGGAAGCTTCCTCATCCAAGGATCAGTACCCTAAAGGCAACAACAAATAGCTTAAAAAAAAAAAAAAAAAAAAATATATATATATATATATATATATATATATAATATATTCTTTGGAAAAATAACCAGTGTTTTCTAAAAGGAAATCAAACTTATTGCAACTTTCTTATATTTAGACAAATGGCATTGCATTTATTCTAAAAATCAGCTGCATCAAAAATACCAGACTTCTGATTAAGTCACTTAAATTGTTTTGAATAGGATGTCTTACAGCCTAATTTTAGGTTGTTGCTTTTAGTATCAGGAATATCTAATTTTGCCCTTGACATACTGAACAAGGTGGCATATTTAAATGCCTAGCAATTTCAGTTCTGAGCCTAATATGTTATCTCACTGATTCTTCCCCTGTTGATAATTTCCCGAATTAGCAAATAAAAAAACTGACTAGCAGCAGTTAATATAAGAGTATATATATAATATGTGTAAGTATGGCTAATAGACTGCTCAGTTAAAATTCAAATCCAGGTCTGTTTAGTTCAGTCATGTGCCCTTTAACAGAAAGTTTTTTACAAATGTACTGAGAGAGAGAGAGAGAGGGAGACCACTTATCTATGGATTCCCTGGTGAATTCCTGACGGGACGGAGCCTGCATCCTTGGCCTATCAGGATGACACTCCTAACTAAAGGAGCTCTCCGCCCAGGGTTCATGTGCCCTTTTAATCAAATCATATGCCCCCCAAACTTAGAGACAGTTAGTATTTAATAGTGTTGCAGATAAATCCAAGAGAAGGGTTAGCAATTTTTAGATGAATGTATTGTATGTACTACTATAGAACTGCATTCTCTGAACAGTGACCACAGTGGAAAAAAAATACCCATATATGTATTACTAGGACTGAATCACTCCAGACTCCGACTTTGTGCCTAGTTAGATGTAGCGATACTACTGACAAGAAATGCAGCATTTTCAAACATGACTATATAATGCTAAGAAAATGTATTTCATTTCAAGAAAAGTTTCTAGACGTTAATCTCTAGGTTCAGGCTATATGCAGAATCACTGGGAGGGACTCAAATGGCTTCTAGAAGCCATGCATTGCTTTACATCCTGTGACAATAACCCTCCCCTTCTCCACCTGTTACAGGAGGGTCCCTTCGTCACCATACCAAGAACACTGGCCGTAATGAGTGAACTCTGTGATGGCTGCGACTGTTTCCAAAGCACTGGGCACATATCAGGCTCTTAAATATTTGAGGGACTGAATGTGCCAGTGAGGGAAATGTTCAAAAAGTAGACAGAAAAACAAGTAAAATGTGTTAGGGGCTTAGATAGCCAACAACAATTATATATAACCTAAGAGACTTTTTAAGTGCCTTCAGGAACATGAAAGATTTACCGAGGAAGAGAGTATCTCATGAAGAGCAGAGGGCATCAGGCTTCTGTAAAGAGGCACAGCACACATTTCAGGCTCCGTCGGCCCTGAGCTGTTATAACTACTCAACTCTGCTGATACAGTACAAGCCTCGGACAGTATGTACACCAGTACAATTTTATTCACTGAAATTGCAAATTTAAATCTCATATAGTCTGAGATATTATCCTTCCTTTGATATTTTATCAGCCATTAAAAATGTAGAAGACCATTCTTAGCTCTCAGGCCACACAAAACAGGTGGCGGGCAATAGCTGGCCAGCAAACACCCTCATCTATTTATTACATACTTTCACTGAGAACAAACTAAGGGCAAGTTAATTTACATTTTAATTAAGTACATTAAACCTACATGTGAAGACCAGTTAACAGAATGGGTTTTTAAGTGGGTTGATAGTTTAAGAAGTCAAACACTTTTTTTTTCTATAGTACCTTCAAACACAGGCTTGTGGAAGAACGGAACTGGAACAAATAGCACATGAAAGCCACATCAAGCCCATGTACTTGGGAAACCCGCCAGGCCGTTAGAACCAGGAATGTGCTAAACCAGACTCTGGCCTCAATGCATAGTCCCTCCTTATCTGCGGGGGAAAAGTTCCAAGGCCCCCAGTGGATACTTGAAACCATGGAGAGTTACTAAACCTTAATTCACTTCTTCAACTTTGTTGGAAATGTGGCAGCGGCTCCTTCATCTACAGACGCAGCCTTTCCAGGAATTTTTATATTTCTCAGTCCAAAACATATTCATGGCTTGGTGTCATTTAGTTCAGGGGACCCTTGGCTGAAGTTTTCGTATAGGCTCAATGCCTTCTGGCCCAACGAGTTGCCGTCAATTGAAACATCCTTTCTATTTATGTTTCCGCCTGCAAATTCAATGCCATTTCCATTTTATCTGGGCACTTATCACGCACTGTGGCCATAACTTTTGCAGTTTGAGATGCAGCAAAAGCAACAGAAATTTATTTTTCCTTCTTCACCATTTCACACATACAAGGTTTGTTCTTACCATAGATGTCAGCAGCAGCTTCAGATACAATTTCTTCCCTCATGAAGTCGAGAACTTTCACCTTTTTACACTGAAGGAAGCACTTTATGGCTTATTTGTAGCAGCATCACCATCCCTGTGCTTTGGGACCATTATCACGTAAAATAAGGGGTACCCGAGCACATGCGCTGGGATACTGCGGGCATCAGTCTGACTGCGGGATGGCTACCGAGTTACCAGTAACAGGCAGGCAGGGTATACAAAGTGGGTACGCTGGACAAAGGGGTGGTTCCTGTCTCAGGCAGGACAGAGGAGAACAATGCAAGATTACATCACACTACTCCAGAAGGATGAGTAATTTAAAACTTACGAACTTCTTACTTGTGTAATTTCCCATTTAATATTTCTGGGCCCCAGCTGACTGCAGATAACTGAGACCGCGGAAAGCAAAACTGAGGATGACCGGGACTATTCTGTATACGTGCCTTTAAAAATCTTTCCTGCCCTGGCTGGGTGGTTCAGATGGTTGGAGCATCATCCCAGACACCAAAAGGGTGCCTGTTCAACCCCCTGGGGCACATACCTAGGTGGAGGGTGTGCTCAGCAGTCAGGGCAGATACAGGAGACAACTGGTCGATGTTTCTCACACTGATGTTTCATTCATTTATTCAACAAATTTTACGCAACTGCCACATGCCAGGGGGTATAATGGATTCTGGGTATACAGTGATTAAAACAAACATGGTCCTTATATTCTTGATAAAGAGACAAGCAACTGAATAAACAATTACAAAGAGCAGGAAGTGTGTAACTAAGAAACACGTGGGAGAAGGGAGCGGACTGACACAAGTGGAAGGCCTTGAGAGAGGCCACAGGCTTCTGGAGGTTAGTAACCTTCAAGCTGAGACCTGAAGAAGGATGCAAAAGAGCCAGCATGTCATGAACAGAACAGGAACATTCCAGAAACAAGAAATAACATGTGCAAAAGCCCAGAGTCATTAAAACCTGATCATCTTTTAACAACTAAATCTTGAGATAGAGTGATGAAATTATAGCAGGAAGGAGTGAGGAAAATGGCCAGATCATGCAAGGCTCCCTAGCCTTTGGTAAGGAATGCATTTTTTATTCTAAGTGCCACTGGACATCCATGAAAGGTTCTAAGCAGGTGAGTCACAAAATCCCATTTGCATTGTACAAAGCTGTTTCTGGCAATAAAAAGATAAAACTGAAAGGGGACATAAAAGAAAGCAGAGCGACTGTGTCCATAGGAGATCCTTGTCAAGCTGCCCTGGGAACAAATAAATGGGGCATTAGCTAGAGGGAAACAAAGCTGTCCAATTCTAGAATATTTACCCATTCCCCCATTCAACGAACCTTTACTGAGCACCTCCACCTCACAGACGCTGTTCTGGGTACCAGAGACAATCAGCACAAATCCACGAGAGGGGGCAGGAGAAACAAGTAAACGTCGCTTCAAAGTGTGATTAAGCACCACAAACCAAGTAAAAGAATATGACAGAGTAAAGTCAGTGAACAGGGAACAGCTCATTGTGGAAGTCATATGCGACATGGGTCATAAATGACAAAAGAAACCACGTCTGCACAGGTCTGGAATATATCTGTATGTTATTGGGCATGCCCCACAGTAAGGTTATAAGATTTAAAAGTCATTCATTCAACACATATTTATTCGTCAACTACTATATACTGTGACTGTACGTACTGGGTAGAAAGCAGTGAGGGAAACAGACAAAAATCCCTGTCTTCCTTGAGCTTACAGTCTAGGAGGCTAAGAGAAAAAAATAAAAGTAAAATATTCTATCATGTTAAGGAAAAACATAACACAAGAAAGGAGAGAGGAAGCAGACTGGGGTGGCGGGTGAAGGGTAGACAGGAAGAAGAGATTTTTAAACATGGGATAAAGTATCCTATTTGTATGCTTGTGGGAAAAGCCAGTAGAAAGGGAAAAGCCGAGGATGCGAGACAGAATGACAGAATACTCTTGCGTGCAGGAGAGAATGGGATCCAGCGTACAGATGAGCGGGACACCCTTGTCTTGGAACACTGCCTCTCGCCCACAGTGACGGGAGAAGGCAAGTGGTCACCGTGCTTAGCGGAACAGGAAGCAGCGGCGGCAGGCGGCGCGGGGCGGCCTGAGCAGGGGGCAGCAGCAGAAGAATCACAGAGGAGGGGAGCTGAGCCCGGGGCCCGCTGGGCGTGACGCCAGCAGGGACGAGGGTATGGAGCGCGCGAGGGAGGGTGAGGGGCACAGATAGTGTTCGTGGGGGGTGATGGGCTGTTGGAACTGAAGTATTTGCTGGAAAAATAAGAGGGGGGGCACTTGAAATGAGATCGGGCAGGGAAGGGCTCGTCTGTACGGGACAAGGTGTTCTAGGGTATGACGACGGGAATGTCGGAAGCATCCTCTGTATCAATGCTACTCAAAGTGCCAGACTACTGACGGCTTAATGAGCTTGTGCCACATTATAAACTGACATCCTAACTGCCTCACAGAAAGTCTTGCTACCAAAAAAAAAGGGATGACCTGAACAGTGACCTTAGTGACATAGGTGTTTTAAATTCCGGCACAAATTCTTCACAGCAATCCATACTGGTGTCATCTACATTTCCAGTGGTGCTGCTCTACGTGGGTCCTGAGGTCACCAAGAATTATGACTGAAATAAGACAGTGAAGCTAGGAGCTAGTAAGTGCTCAAGGATGGGGGGGGGGTGACCCAGGAAAGCTGGGCGAGGACTGAAACGCAGAGGGGCGGGGTATAATCTGCGGGCATAAGAGCCAAAGCTTGAAATCCTGCGAAAGAACAGCCAGGTGACAATGAGGGACAGAGAAGGCCCTCTCCCCCGCGGGCTCTGCAGGAAGGGTGTGCTAGAGCGCGCCGCGGGCGGAGCAGCAGTCCCAGGGGAGAAGCTGGGTCACAGCTGGAGCAGGAGACTGGGAAGAAAAGGGGCCTGCTGACAACTCTGCGTCCCAGAAAGCCAGCAAAAGGGTCTCAGATGATCAAAGGTGGGAGACGGGCACCAGAAACGCAATGGAGCTTAGAGGCAGAGGGGAAGGAGAAGACAGGAGAGCGAGGAGTAACTGAAGGAACAAACAGGCATCGGGACTGCCCTCTGACCAGAATATACTACTGTCTCCATCTATAAAGACGGCCCTTCAATGCGGATTAGGGAGAAGGTGGTGAAGGAATTCCTGCTTAGCTTCTGACTGGGTGAAAGGTAAACTAGCTCGACAAGCACAAAGAAAGCTAAAGTCTTTCTTGGAGCTTTCTGAACAAACAGAATAAATATGATCTGGAGTATAATGGCCAACAGGAGAAAACCGAGGTCCCTCAGCATATGGTCAGGGCATTCCTCAAGCATGGTGACAAGTGTTCTTTCAAACAAAGGTCAGACTTCACTCGTTCCCAACTTCCACTTAGCAGCAGTACCGTTTTAGTTACCATCACTCTATGTCGTGAGTGACCCTGGTCTCCGGGCATTCCCGACTTCTGGTCCTCCAGTTTCTGGCCTGGCACCTCTCATTCTGAGGGGAACAGAATGGCTGACACTCTTGATTCAGGATCCAGGAAAAATAACAGCAGAATTAAGGCAAGACAGAGTGACCTACAGAGGGCAACGATCAGCAGGAGTTGACCTTAACTACACAAACTTTAAAATTAAGGGAGATGCCAGTAAACAGGGTGCATTTATGAATCTGTCTATAGAGCCCGCCAGTATACTGTCTTCTACATAACACTGTCTACTTTGTATCGAAATGAACTATTAGGTATAAATAATTTCTGAGATTGCTGCATTCTTGCAGTAACTCAAAAAAGCATTCACATGTCCACATTAGCACTTTCTACACAGGAATAAAACTCCACTTGGAAATCTCTACAGGCAGTTGGATTGGAAAGTATTTCCCAGAACCCCTGTTCCCCCGCCTCCACATGTGGCACTCATCTAGTATATGGAAAACTTCAAAGACAGACTCACTCCCTATACCCTGACCCCCAAACCACTTAATTATACTTAAAGGGGGAAGGCAGGCAGTTTATAACCACCGCCCCTTTGAGCAGTAAATTACTACAATCATTTAAGATCATCTTCAAATTGCATTCCTAAGAAGTTTTTCAGTTAACCTAACTTCTCACATTTTTATACAGTAATACACAAGAGTGTGTATATGCATATATATTACAATTATTTCAGCTATCACAAAACCCCATTAAAAGAAGTTTATCAAACTAATCCTTCAGCTTTTGCACATCTGACTTCCTAGCCAGATCAGCTACCAGCAATTTAAGATTTATTAATTATAAATATGGTTTATCTGCCATGAGGACTGATACACTTGAAAGAACTTAAGAAGAGGTTAAAAATATCATATCTCCCCTCCGAGTTCCTTAATTGCTTAACATACCTGTTACAAATCAGTTAAAAGGAAAATATCAATCAGTCCAGCAACATGTTACTGGAATTGTGAAATCACAAGTAAAACCATGACAATATTTAGTGAAGGAATTAATAAACAGAAACTAGGGGAGTGAAGGGGCCGTGCTATGAAGCAGTTTCGCCCAGCACCATCCAGCTATTCACTTTTCAAACTACTGCAAGGGAAAGAAGCCTTTTCAACAAATCCAAAAGAAATCCGAGGCAGGAAGTTTCTGGAATAACGCAAGAGACACCTTACAGTGGTTCTGAGAAGTTACACGGGGACCGTGTGACAGGCAGTGGGGTGAGTGCCCCGGGACACATATTTTAAGAAAAGCCCCCTGGGCCGTCCTGCTTGCACCCTACGCCGTCACATAGAAACACAGCTGCCGCCTGCAGCGCTCGCTTCCGACCACGCGTCTCAAAGCCAACGCTGGCCTCGGGTTTGCGCTCTCAGTCCACACTGTTTGCCATTTAAACATGTGGTCTGAGGACTGAACACCCAGCTTTTCAAACTCTGGAAATGAGAACCTTCGCCCTAGCAGAACAAGATTTAACCAAAATCTACTTCACTGACTGCATAAATTTATTCTGACCAGATAGCAGTATGCCACTAGTATAATTAAAACTTATAATCAATTAATTTTCCATTATCTAAACTCTGCTTTTAAATTTTGGATCTAGTCTGGTAATAGTTTATCTTAGAAATGCAGACTTTGGCTGAAAACCAGGACATGATTTAAAGACATCAATAAAATTTCAGGCTGACGTGATTATGTACAGATAGCCAGAATGTGTCCATTATTTTAAATGCCTTCACAAATTAAGTTTGAGACAATTCTTAAAAATACATACTTAAAAAAAAACTATACTTAAGATAATCAAGTAATGAATAAGTTGTTATTTCTCCTTTTTCTTAACCCAAATCATCTGAATTCCTAAACTTGAAAGTGTGGATTTTCCAGATTTCATAAACAAGTTAATAATATGAACCTGCTTTTAAGTTCCTAATCTACAGTCGGTTGATACAAGGCATTTTCTGAATGCCCAAACATGAACCTAATATTAAAAATCTTATTTCCTAAATTATAAAATCCACAGAATCATATTATCCTGTCATTTATTAGAAACATCATTACAAAATGTACTCCAAATGGGACTATTGCAGATGTTACTAACTGGCAGTATCCTGCCAATAAGTGTATTTAATTTGTGCTGAATGGTATTTTAAAATATGAATTTCATTCACCAACGTGCACAAATCAAGTGATGCACATTAATCTGGATTTCCTGCTTCACTCGGGGAAAAAGAAAATCAGATGTGGCAATGAGACTGTGTTTCCACACAATGGCTGGGAGCTGCCGAAGATGGACTGCTAGATGGAACGTGCTCTCCAATTTTTGTAGTTAACAGAGTCCCAGTTACCCTGTTACCTGCGTGGCCCTGGAGACACTCCCACTGTAATATAAGATCAATCCTATATGGTTTGTGAAAGTAATCTTACTTCAGTCACTTATCCTGAATGTAAAACTGTTTATGCTACATTAATGAAGGAACCAATTTCAAAAGTCCTTAATAGGTAGAATATTTTCAATAAGTTTTTGTATCCAAAACTTTTAAAAGAACTTTCAAATTTATTCTTTTATCTCATAAAAATCTCGGAAAATTAAAACAGAAGCTATTTGACTCAGAGACAGTGAATGCTGTTATCAACCTGGACATTACTCAAATATGGTCATTTATGAAAGAACACAATTCATTCTGAAATAACCATTTACATGAAACAACTGAGACATAACAATATATTTTAGTCAAAGATCATTATCGAACTCTCCACAAAATTATATTAAATTCCAAGAGCAAAGTAGAACAATAAGTAAATACTACTATCATTTTCCCTCCCTACTCTATCGCCCTTTTATTCTTACCCTCACCAGAGGACATTTTTTCATTGCTTTTGGAGAGCAAGCGAGATTGGGGGATAGGGGGATTGAACCCACAATCTTTCAGTTTATGGGACAATGTCCCAGCCAACTGACATATACAGGCCAAGGCTGTCCACTTTTTTTATTTCATTTCAACCAGCCATTATGACAAAGCCAAAAAAAAAAAAAAAAAAATCTAAACCCTGAGAATATTCCATAAAATGACCATTTGACTACCTAAAGCTAATTCAGAATAGGTTTAATTCCTGTTACTAATCAGAATCTGATTTGAAACTATTTTTTTTAAAGTGCTAATAGAAATGCAAAGAAACTTAGGAGCATGAAGGAAGGTTTTCAATGAGCTGTTTCCACCTAGACTCTAGGAAGAACACAAATGAGCTGAGTATTTACTCATGTTTTCCTGTGTAACTGACTTTAGACAACTTGATCATTCACTTCATTAACTTTTTCTGAGAATTTTAGTTTCTATAATTCATTAACATGGCTAGACATTATAATCTTTTACTTCCAAATTATTATATTGAGTTTTCTGGTTTGTTATTGTGGTATATTTAAACAGAATTGTCTATTTAAAGTGACAAATAAAAATTTAATCCCCAGTTTTACTCTGACCTTTCTCCTGCAATTATTGGTTGAGAAGACATTTTTTCAAGCTACCCTTTTAGTGAGCGGTATTGATTATGAATAAGTTATTTTAGAATTCAAAGGGTTTCTTACTGATTCTTTCTCATCAGAACTACTCACAAGGACCCTGCACCCAATCTTGCTGGGGGGAGAAAAAGCACAAGCGCTGCATTACATCCACTGGAGGGCACTCAACCCGACCGGACCTGCAGCAGCACTGCCCCAGCACTCCTCTCGGCTGCCGTCAGGTTTGAGCGAGACTTTGGAAGTGGGGAAATATGTCTCTCAAAAAAAAAAGATGCCCCAATTTAAAAATTTTTTAAAAAGCAGTTAACCTGTAAAAAAGGGTTCCTAGTGTGACCGACTTTCTCTTTTAAGGGTCACTTTTTCCTTCGAGAGAAAGCAGATTATAGCCATACTTCAAGGAGAGCAGGGTCAGGCCTCAGCAGCCGGATCAAAGTTCCAAACGAAGTCAAGCTCAGTCTTGCACGAAACACAAAAGCAGCATTCTTAAGTTCACAAAGGAAATAAAGAACTTTCTCCTGAGCTTAAGTGATGAAAAACTAGGGAAATTAATGCCTCATTTTCAATGAACACAAATCACCTATTTTCCTTTTGTGGAAACTAAGTATATATGTACTGGAGCCTAGTTCTCCATCACACGCAGAATGAGAACAGTAAGAGAACCGACTGCAAACCAGGATGACGAGGGTGATCCGAAGCAACCGCTCCATGCTCTGGGCTGAGAAGCTCCCAGTCTGTGTTTACTGTTTACTTTCATGTATACAAATGCTTTTAGCCAAGCTGTTTCAACAAAAACAAGTGTATTCCCAATAAAAAGGATACAACAAAACTAGATTAACACAACACGTTTCCTAGAGCGACTGCAAAGCCAACGGCGCCTGTTTTCCATAGCCTGCCCGCTCTGGCGTGGGCCAGCCATCAAGCGCAGTTCCAACCAAGCTCCAAGGACAGACCTGAAACTGACCTCCCACTCACCTGCAATTATCGATTAGCAGCAATTAGTAAACGATGAAAGAGAAACAAATCCCTGTTATGACTGGACAGAGGAACTGTTCCAGTAACACAGAGGTGTCAATTGGCTGAATATATTAACACAGTCCATTTCTGGAGTTTTGTTTTTACTGCTACTTGTAACTTAGAACGATATTCAAACCTCTGAATCGTCCACGTTCCTCATTTCAACAAGACTTCCACTCCTCTCCTCCCTCCCAACCACAGAAAACGAGCATCTGCATGTAGTTTTCTCCAAAGCACCAGATCTCAAAATACCTTTGAGAACTGCCGAGGGGGAGGGGCAACTGAGAAAACAGAACTTCGTTCATGTGGACAATTTTTATTCCAGACATCACTAGTTAACAGTAGGTAGCTCAACTGACAATTTAAGTTTTAATACTGAAATACACATTTTTCTACGTAATAAACTTGGTAAAGAAAGTAGTCAGAAAATCAGTTCAAAAGAAAGAAAACTTCTGATGGCTTCTTGACACCTGAACACTGTTAAAAGCTTTATTTTTTATTAGCCACTTTATTTTTTAGCAGCTGGTTTTTCCTGAAAGCTATTTAAAATGACTGTTCTGGCCACTGGAGAACCTGGGGCCTGAGCCCCAGCAAGGACTCTAAATTACACGCTATCCTAAACTTCCCAGTGCAGTTTCTTATTTTCCTCTGAAAGACTTCAGACTTCAAGAGTCTGAACATTCCTTTAATCCTACAGGATTGTCTTCTGCAAGTTTTTCAAATTACTTTTGCAGTCACTTTAGGGCCCTGTCCTTGCATGAAGCCTTCGAAACAAAGGGACTAGGCCAAAGGAATGAAAACTGGGCGCAAATTAATCAAATTTTGTGAAAGGATATTATGTCATAAACCGTAAGGTACTTTTTAAATCCAGTTTTTGTGGGTTTGAGTGTAAAAGTAAAATAAATGTAGCAGCAACCTCAGCTCAGACTTAAAAAAAAAAAAAAAAGCATCCGAAAGTTTGTCACTAATTACGCAGACACTGAACAGCAGCAGGGAGCAGAGCAGTTCAGGCTACTCCTACCAGTTCCTAGAATGACGACTCGCTAACATGAAGACATCTGAGGGTATTGAATGTTCCCCGAGCGACAATAATGAAACAGCTCCCTCGATTCCAGACGAAATACTCAATAACTCAGCGCTCCGAAAAACACTAGCCTCGCCTCCATCAAAGGCGAGCCCGCTCTCCAAGTTGACGTCTCGTCCCCGCCACCGCGGCTCCCGACACAAAGCGCGCGGCTCCCGGGGACCCTCCTGGGTTTCCTCCCGCTGACCCCTGCATACCAGCGGCCGGTCTGCTCCCCGCGCCGCGCACGCACGGCACCCGGGGGGGGGAGGGGGAGAGGCCACCGGCGCCTGGCAGATACAAAGTCGGAGACAATGCTCCCTCCAAACGGGGACAGACCACGGAGGCAACAACTAGACCCGACCGCCAGCGCTTTCAAGTCGGGCGGGCTCAGAAGCGGGCTGGGAGGACTGAACTTGGGACGGGTCCGTTCCAAGTCCTCTCCCAGACACAACACGGGAAGGAGTTGCAAGGCTACAATTTCACTTGGCCACTTGCGTCGCGAGGGAAAAATTCACTCCGTCTAAACGCAGACGGGCTCTAAAAACCAAGTTTAGCTGCCACAAAACTAGGGGCATGATTTCCTCGAACCACTCAGAGACTGAACCCCGGGGGGGGTTCACAGGAGGAGAAGCAGTAAGCCAGTCGCCCCGGCCCTTATTTTTACGGGGGGGTCTCACACCCACCGCCACCAAGCCCGAGAAGCCCCAGGACACCGCACGCCCCTGCGCTCACCTGCACAGCACGAGAAAATGTAGGTGCCAACCCCGGGATTTCATGTGTGCAAACCCGCCTGCCGCATCGCGCCGTCTGCACTCATAGTTTGGTGCCTCTAAGGTTTAAAGTTGCTTCGATTTAAATCAGCGCCAGCGCCAAACTCACACAGGCCAGGAAATTTTTTAAAAAATACAATTCTCTCAAGAATTCTCTTAACAATTCGTCCTTAAGAACGAAACAGGAAATCTGGAGAGAAAGTCTACTGACCCTACCCCCACGGCAGATGGGACCCAGGGTGCCGTCCCAGGCCCAGCGCCCGTACCCCAACTCTCCGATGGGAAGGCGGAGTCCCCCGGCCCCACCCCGCCCCCCACTCTGGCCCCCGCGCATCCCGAGGCGCAGGGTCCCTCCCCCAAACTCGGCCGCGGCCGGAGCCCGGACGGAAACCACAGTCCCTTCACCCCCGCCCCTCGCGCTGGCCATCCGAGCCCCTGGGCGCGCCCTCGCGCGCGCGGTGCCCCCAGGGCCCCCGAGGAGCGGCGCGACCGGAACCCGGGCCCGGCCACCGCCCTCCGCCCCCGGGCGCGGCCCCTCCCCGGCGCCCCCAGCCCGCTCCCCACTCCGGGCCTCCCGGCTGCGCCGGGCCCGGCTCTCAGCCACCGCCGGGACCGCGCGCCCGCGACGAAGTTTGGCTCCGGAGAGGAAGCGGGAGCAGCTCCAGAAGGGTAAGGAAAGGAGCGCCCGAGCACCTCAAGGGAACAGGCTCCTCCCGCCGCGGGAGTCCGACCGTCCTCGGCCTGCGGTGGCGGCTCGGCGGGGACTGGAGCTGCTTCTCGGACGTTCCTCCGTCTCCGCCTACCCTCGCTCTCCGCTCTCGCGGCCGGTCTAACGCGACTGCTACAGACCGAGAGGCTTAAAATGGCGCCGCACAAGGACCTCTTATAAGTCGCGCAGGAGCCGCTGTATCCTGCCGCCACCGGCGCAGCGCGGAGCGTTCCGCCGCGCGAGGACAGGGGGCGGGGCCCGGGAGGACGCGAAAGTAGTCCCCGCGCCGCCGATCCGGTTGCTGCTGTCCCGACGCCCCGGGCCCGGGCGGGGCACCCGCGCGCTCCCCGGACGCTCCCCTGGGTCGATCCTCCCGGCTGCCGCGCCCTGCCGGAACGGAGGGCGGCTCGCGAGGGCGCAGTGGTCCCAGGCAGGGGACCGGGGAAGGGTGGTGGAGAGTGGCACCGGGATCCTACACTGTCCCAAACCGGTTACCCCGGCCCTGCGCGTGCCCCGATCCGTGAGAGCGGACGCGGGGCTTGCTGCGCGCTTTCTGCCGCCCCCCCACCCACCCCCCGCGGGAAGCGGCATCTGGACCCCGGCCCTCGGGGACCGCGTGGGGAAGCCGGCACAAGTCCTGGGAGGGCGGAAATTCGGGCCCCAGGCGGCCGAGGCGCGGACGCAGAGGGCGCGGCCCGACCGGCTCCTGGGGCCGCCGCCGCCGCCGCCGCGCCAACCTTGGTCTGGGGACTCCGTGGGACTAGGGCTTCCGCCGTCGTTACGGTCTGGGCCACACACTCCCCGCAGGACATGGCTCCCAGCATAGCCCCACACCACCCTCAGCGTCCCCCCGCCCCCCCAACTGTCCGGATCGTGGCTCCTGCATCCCAACAGGGTGCTCATCGTGAATCTAGAAGTGAACTACCGGGCGGAACAGCCTGCTATCCCCACTCCCGAAGGCTGTGAACTCTCGTTAGCGTGGGCGCCTAGCCCGCAATTCAACAAGTCCTTAGGAGTGCCTACTGTGAATAAATGACTGGTGGGAATGGATTAGCTCTAGAGCCCTATCAATTAGGTTAATTCTTATAGATTCCGTTTTTTTTATATGGTTGCATTGTGCTACTAAGAGTCAACAGATTTGGGGGGGGGTAGGAATTTTTCTTTGGAGAAGGTGCCTTTCTATGGTATTACTTTTTAAAGAAATCCAACTATGTTGTTTATGGAAGGAGCTACAGATTACACAGCTTCTAAAAACTAATTTTTTGTTCTTCAAAAATATTTTCTAACTCGTTTTAATAGGCTGAAGGTGGGTCTTCATTTCCTTTGGAAATGTCTCCACTCTAATCCAGCAAGATTGGCATTTGTCAAAGCTGAAATAATTACCCATTCACTTTCTCGAGTCTGTTGTTTTATGCTTGTTTTTTTTTTTTTTCCTTCTCCGAAACAATGGAGAGTACAAAAAGCAACAGTGAAAGTTAATCTCGAGTCTTTTATCCCTGTAATTAATGAAGGCTAACAATAGGGCTTTATACCTACTCATTCATTCATGGGGTAGGATATGTAGTTTTAGGCATAGCTAGTGCTATAGGACCAGCATGTTCTTTCAATAATTCTTTTTTTTTTTCTCTGTATTAAAGATATTTTACTATATACACTGGCAATGTCCACTGCTGCCTCTCTTCATAGCACATGTGAGCCCCTGCAGTGGAGGAAAGTCCACACACTTAAGATATGTTCAGTGAGACCCATTGTCTAGTGACTTTCATATTTGTGCCTTTGCTAGTAATTCTCTTTAAGTGCGGCTGATGCTTGCGCTTAGCCGGGCTGGTCATGATTCAAACAGATCGAGCAGAAAAGGTATTTCATCAAAGGAGTATTTCTAATATAAACATTTTCAAAAGTGTAAATAACATTTCAATCCTCAATTTTAATTCTCGTACACAGATATAGGGATATACAATTGATTTGATTAAAGTCATACATTTAAAATCAGATGACTGATTTATCAGTATTAGAGGATTTCTTGGTACACATTTCTTCTGTTTCTATGTTCAGTTTTTATAAGTGTGGGGTTGTTGGTCTTTTGTTTTTGTTTTGGCTGAGTAAGATACGTTGTTAAAACTGATTAAGAAATATTTGCATGATTAGAACATCTACAGAATAAAAACTGCCACATTTGTATTTTTCTTCAGGTGCCAAAATAATTGAAGCATTTTTCTATGATTTAAATATCTTAATCTAAATTTAGAATTATGGTTTTAAATTCCCTAGTAATGCTTTAAGCAAACACGTTGTTAAAGGAAATACAAGATTTGCAACAATGCAGCAAGCTGTTTCTCCCATCAGATTTAAGTGCACCGAAGAATTTCTGGGTGACTAGCATTAAAATAAATTAGTTGAATGTAACAAATTGTTCAGCATTTTTATTTCCTTTCAAAAAACAAATTGTTCCAGTTGTCTCACCAAAAATATGAGATGAATAACTTCTGTGAAATGAAGACAATACTATTATTAAACCAATGAGAAATATGAACATCAAAATACCTGATGAGTTGGTGAAATAAGTGGTGTTGCAAAAATTATTCTTAAAATTGACCTTGGGCAATACATTTCATATAAAAAAAGTTTATCCTTTTATGCTTTTTCCTTGTAGAGCCAACCACTTGGGTTTGATAGAAGTTAATCCATTTTGTGAAACTGCAAAAGACAAATGGTTCTCAATTTCAGTCTGTATTCCTAGAAACCAGAAGTGTCGCCAGCTGGTTGAAGAGAGGAGGTATCACTTGTCACGATATCAGACCATTGACATATGAAGCAGTGGCTACATGGAACCTGTGCGTAAAGCGTCCCTTCTCTAAAACACATGCTTTTGAATCATCTTTAGGCAAAGAAATAAATGCCCACATTGTTTTTGCACTTCGGACAGAAACATTCATCCAGCCCGCAGCACTTTAAAGACGCCGTTCACTTTTTTTGCATAGTTAACTCTATCAAATCTATTCATTAAACATTTATTGAGCACTAAGACAATGAGCTTTCTGTAGAGAGAGGGAAATGGATGACTGGCTCCTTTTGATTAGGTCCCTTAAATTAATGGACAGTTGTAATTGTTAATCAACCCTGCTGGAAAGTAAACAGAAACAGTAGAAGACAGTGAAAGGAGGGTGTGGTCTCCTCTGGACTCTATATTCGAATCTCCTTGGGAAGAATCCTCTCCCAGCAGAAAGGTAAGACTAAGTAATTACTCCATGCATGTATAAACAATAAATCCTGACTCTGAGAACACCAGTTAAATACATTTCTTTTGACAACCTGAAAACACCGGACAATAATTAGGATCAGCTTTTCACTTAGCAGTTCACCAAGTGGGCTATTTATGGATTGAGATTTTCTGATTTGCAATACATCATCTCAGGCTTCAGTGTTATCTTTTGATTCCTTTCCAGCTGAACAGGCTAAGTAGTTGTAAATACCTCTTGTCAGACTATGTGGTTGGCTATTCTCGCACACACAAGTAATCTAGGAGCCCACTGGGCACATTCGGCGGAGAGGCACCGGGGAGAGCCTGCATCTGGTGCGCGCTGCCGAGCAG